>NC_045689.1:217689-552689 GCF_003331165.1 Xiphophorus hellerii
AGTCACTTTTTTATTCCAAATCTTTATTAAATCTTTATTTAAAATTATATTAGTAACAAACAATCTAGAATAAGCAACAATAAGGAAACATTATGGAGATGTATTTATCTATCCTTACACCCAATCTATCTCAAACAAAAGTAATAAAACATGAATCAAATCAATATTTTGGAGACAAATGTACATTACATTAAGAGCACATTTATCCATCCATTAATTATCATGAATTATCCTATAGTGGGTCATGATGGGCTGCTGACCCTGGACAGATCGCCAGTCCATCGCAGATTAAGAAAACAGATATAAACAAATGAAGTTCAAATAATATATTTGATGTTGTGAATGATACTCTTAAAATAAATAAGTTACAATCTAAAATATAATAGCCTCTGGCTTATTAAATAAGAACTAGATGGTAAAGAGGTTTGGTCTGTAAAACATTTAGTCAACAATTTTGGCCAACTTAGTACGTCCATTCACAGAGCACTTTTGTTGTTTATTTGCCAAATATCTTTCTTATTATTCACATTGTGAATATAATTTACAAACAAACCAAAGGACTTCTGAACTTCTAACAAGTGCCATTCAGAAAACTAGAATATTTTGGTTGCAGGTGACCTGGCTCAGCTATTATCATTGTTTACCATAATGTCTCATTGGGAACTTTTGCTATAAGGACTCCAGTTCAACCAGTAAACTGATTGGTGTCCCACTATTCCATTTATAAATTCCATATCAATTCTACCAATTGCAATCGATTCATAAAATAAAGACCTTAAATATCCAATTGTTGCAAAACCCAAAGAGATTAATTAAAACTTTAAATGTAGCTTCAACCTGGAAAGACTCACACAGAGAGAAAGTTTATTTGACAAGAAATAATCTTTGGGGCTCGGACCCCGGCAGTAGACACTGCGCTGGTAGCTGCCAGAGAGAATGATCTTTGTTCTATATGAAAACCTTTTTGAATAAAGTCACTGGTTACATAAATTAAACCAGTGTGTAAATTCTAACTGTAACTGTCTTCATCTCACCTGCTCAGCCAATCACCTGATCATGTGTCTCCATCCCAGCCTAACGGCGCCGGGCTCATCTCTCTTCATAAAGTCCGGCTCAGGATACCTTTAATCTTATGTTTGTATTATGACTTTGTAACCGAACAATATGTTTCTGTATGTGCTTACTTTATTACAAAAAAACCCAACAGTTGATTCTGTTAAAACATAAACTTAGCTTTATGTCAGGTTTGTAAAGAAAATTTGTATTGATTCCAGTCATTGTTCAAAAAGTATAGGAAACATTGTATTTACACATATAAAATATTGCAAGTTATTAGCTTTGCTTGCATTTAAACTTTTTAAAACAAGGTTATCCTATTGTTAAATAACGCTGTTCCAATATATTTACAACTACTTTATTGGTTCTACTCTCTCCAACAAATTACAGCCACAAAGTAACTTTGTGTGGAAACGGCACCATTTCTGTGAAAACTAAATAATGTAAATCAACTGAGCTACAACAAAAGGAACATTCAAAAATGTAAATAATATTGAAAGAACACATTATTAAAAAGGATGACTGCACACGTCAAAAGGCAAATATTATTTAGCAGAAATGATTTAAAATGGCATGTCACAAAAAAAACTAACAATGTGTGACAACTGAAATGTGTGAAAGACTGAGGAAAGCAACTAATATTCTCCTTGCATTCAGTATTGACAGTCAGTGCAGTGTCCAGGTCGGCCATCACAGCAGTAACCAGGGTACTCTCCTCGTCTTCCATCGCCGGTGAAGCCCACAGTCTTTATATTACCGGTGGCAGGAAGAACATGTTACAACCGCAAAAGGAATCCGGTTTTCTGCCTTGAATGTTTTTGAAAATTTGCCCCAGTTGATCTCACCTGTTAATGAAAAATCGATTTCATGTAGTTGAAATCTAATTTCACATGTTTTAGGTGAAAAAAGTCAAAGGTCCTTCCTTACCATCCAGCCAAGCAAAGTGAGTCTTCTTCCTGAAAACTGGGTCAGACTCAACGGCTTCAAAGCACTTGCAGGTCAATGCCAAGGTGAGGTAAGCTGAGTCTCCCTGTGCTAGCGCCACCTCTTGGAGAACAACATTTAAAGGCATCTGAAAAAACCAAACAAAATAAAACATCACATTGCACATTATGATCAGTAAAACAGTAGTTAATAATAGCCATTTCACCAAATACTTTGTTACTCTTACTTGTGTAGTTTATTGCAGTTACTTACTAAAACTATATTGAAGTAGTGCTACTCGTCATTAGAGTATCACATCTGGGTACTACACCCACCTATAATGGCTGCTGTTAGTTTATAAAATATATTAGACTTTCCAGAAATTTAACATTGGTGTACAAAACATATTTAAAAAAGATCAACCTTTAAAAATAAAAGAGAAACACTAGAAAACTGGTAAGTATGTAAAAAATATTTTATATTTTTCAAGTGTAGTTATACATACCGTTATGTTGAACCATAGCAGTTTGTGCTAAATGGTTCTGTAGCTTGTATGAGCAAAGGGAACAGAAATATTTATGTTCATGTTGCAAATAGATACGTGGATCTGTATAATGAAAATAAAAAATAAAGTTTGAGCATAAAATACATTTCTCAATTATACATGTTATCTACTTTTCTATTTTTATCTAATGGTGCCCTGCGGGATAATAACTAGCTATGCTACATGCTAAAATTAGACTTCCTCTGTATGAATTACGAATTTCACTAGTTTACAGCTGTTAATTGTATTTTCAACCTAATCTTGAAAAGCGTATTGATTTACTATGTGAAAAAATTTTAAGAAGGTAAAAATACCTTTTGTTGACTTTGTGAGTTTTGCATTGTTGATCGTGTGCAGAACATCAGTGGAAGAACCTCTCAAACTTCTTTCTTTCTTCTTCCTTTCCTCTTAACCCCGCGTCTTAAGGTATTTATACTAGTGATTATGAAAATAGCGCCCCCTTCATTTCCGGAATGCAATAGTCCAATTTCCAAATAAGGTATGGGACTGACGGAAAGGCCCGTCCCCGCCCCTTTCTGTTTGCTGCAGCGAGGTCCTTCTCTCTCAATGTTGTAACCAAGTACACCTCGCTGCAGCAAACAGAATGGGGCGGGGTCGGACAACTGTCAGTCTCATACCTTATATGGAAATGGGACTATTTCATTCCGGAAATGAAGGGGGCGCTAGTGACACTATTTCCTGTACCGATCGTGTTATAATAATTATACTAATAATAACGTATTTTATTTGACAACGCCTTTTAAAACACCCAAGAAGACTTTCAACATTAAAAATACTAATTAAATAGTAAAAAAATGGCTACAAAACGTGATATGTCACGTGGTATGTCTGTCACGTGGTAAGTCACTTTTTTATTTCCAAATCTTTATTAAACCTTTATTTAAAATTATATTAGTAACAAACAATCTAGAATAAGCAATAAGGAAACATTATGGAGATGTATTTATCTATCCTTACACCCAATCTATCTCAAACAAAAGTAATAAAACATGAATCAAATCAATATTTTGGAGACAAATGTACATTACATTAAGAGCACATTTATCCATCCATTAATTATCATGAATTATCCCTATAGTGGGTCATGAGGGCTGCTGACCCTGGACAGATCGCCTGTCCATCGCAGATTAAGAAAACAGATATAAACAAATGAAGTTCAAATAATATATTTTGATGTTGTGAATGGTACTCTTAAAATAAATAAGTTACAATCTAAAATATAATAGCCTCTGGCTTATTAAATAAGAACTAGATGGTAAAGAGGTTTGGTCTGTAAAACATTTAGTCAACAATTTTGGCCAACTTAGTACGTCCATTCACAGCGCACTTTTGTTGTTTATTTGCCAAATATTTTTCTTATTATTCACATTGTGAATATAATTTACACAAACCAAAGGACTTTTGAACTTCTAACAAGTGAAGTTCAGAAACTAGAATATTTTTGGTTGCAGGTGACCTGGCTCAGCTATTATCATTGTTTACCATAATGTCTCATTGGAAACTTTTGCTATAAGGACTCCAGTTCAACCAGTAAACTGATTGGTGTCCCACTATTCCATTTATAATTCCATATCAATTCTATCAATTGCAATCGATTCATAAAATAAAGCCCTTAAATATCCAATTGTTGCAAAACCCAAAGAGATTAATTAAAACTTTAAATGTAGCTTCAATCTGGAAAGACTCACACAGAAGAAAGTTTATTTGACAAGAAATAATCTTTGGGGCTCGGACCCCGGCAGTAGACACTGCACTGGTAGCTGCCAGAGAGAATGATCTTTGTTCTATATGAAAACCTTTTTGAATAAAGTCACTGGTTACATACATTAAACCAGTGTGTAAATTCTAACTATAACTGTCTTCATCTCAGCTGCTCAGCCAATCACCTGATCATGTGTCTCCATCCCAGCCTAACGGCGCCGGGCTCATCTCCTCCACCCTTCATAAAGTCCGGCTTGATGTGTGCAACTGCTCCTCATCTGAGCTTCCATCACCTCCACCCCGACTACACCTTCGCTCTGCTCGTTTAATCTTGTTTGTAACCGAACAATATGTTTCTGTATGTGCTTGCTTTATTACAAAAAAAACCCAAGTTGATTCTGACTGTTAAAACATAAACAACTTGGCTGTATGTCAGGTTTGTAAAAAAATTTGTATTGATTCCAGTCATTGTTCAAAATGTATAGGAAACATTGTATTTACACATATAAAATTTGCAAGTTATTAGCTTTGCTTGCATTTAAAATTTTTAAAACAAGGTTATCCTATTGTTAAACAACGCTGTTACAATATATTTACAACTACTTTATTGGTTCTACTCTCTCCAACAAATTACAGCCACAAAGTAACTTTGTGTGGAAACGGCACCATTTCTGTGAAAACTAAATAATGTAAATCAACTGAGCTACAACAAAAGGAACATTCAAAAATGTAAATAATATTGAAAGAACACATTATTAAAAGGATGACTGCACACGTCAAAAGGCAAATATTATTTAGCAGAAATGATTTAAAATGGCATGTCACAAAAAAAACTAACAATGTGTGACAACTGAAATGTGTGAAAGACTGAGGAAAGCAACTAATATTCTCCTTGCATTCAGTATTGACAGTCAGTGCAGTGTCCAGGTCGGCCATCACAGCAGTAACCAGGGTACTCTCCTCGTCTTCCATCGCCGGTGAAGCCCACAGTCTTTATATTACCGGTGGCAGGAAGAACATGTTACAACCGCAAAAGGAATCCGGTTTTCTGCCTTGAATGTTTTTGAAAATTTGCCCCAGTTGATCTCACCTGTTAATGAAAAATCGATTTCATGTAGTTGAAATCTAATTTCACATGTTTTAGGTGAAAAAAGTCAAAGGTCCTTCCTTACCATCCAGCCAAGCAAAGTGAGTCTTCTTCCTGAAAACTGGGTCAGACTCAACGGCTTCAAAGCACTTGCAGGTCAATGCCAAGGTGAGGTAAGCTGAGTCTCCCTGTGCTAGCGCCACCTCTTGGAGAACAACATTTAAAGGCATCTGAAAAAACCAAACAAAATAAAACATCACATTGCACATTATGATCAGTAAAACAGTAGTTAATAATAGCCATTTCACCAAATACTTTGTTACTCTTACTTGTGTAGTTTATTGCAGTTACTTACTAAAACTATATTGAAGTAGTGCTACTCGTCATTAGAGTATCACATCTGGGTACTACACCCACCTATAATGGCTGCTGTTAGTTTATAAAATATATTAGACTTTCCAGAAATTTAACATTGGTGTACAAAACATATTTAAAAAAGATCAACCTTTAAAAATAAAAGAGAAACACTAGAAAACTGGTAAGTATGTAAAAAATATTTTATATTTTTCAAGTGTAGTTATACATACCGTTATGTTGAACCATAGCAGTTTGTGCTAAATGGTTCTGTAGCTTGTATGAGCAAAGGGAACAGAAATATTTATGTTCATGTTGCAAATAGATACGTGGATCTGTATAATGAAAATAAAAAATAAAGTTTGAGCATAAAATACATTTCTCAATTATACATGTTATCTACTTTTCTATTTTTATCTAATGGTGCCCTGCGGGATAATAACTAGCTATGCTACATGCTAAAATTAGACTTCCTCTGTATGAATTACGAATTTCACTAGTTTACAGCTGTTAATTGTATTTTCAACCTAATCTTGAAAAGCGTATTGATTTACTATGTGAAAAAATTTTAAGAAGGTAAAAATACCTTTTTTGACTTTGTGAGTTTTGCATTGTTGATCGTGTGCAGAACATCAGTGGAAGAACCTCTCAAACTTCTTTCTTTCTTCTTCCTTTCCTCTTAACCCCGCGTCTTAAGGTATTTATACTAGTGATTATGAAAATAGCGCCCCCTTCATTTCCGGAATGCAATAGTCCAATTTCCAAATAAGGTATGGGACTGACGGAAAGGCCCGTCCCCGCCCCTTTCTGTTTGCTGCAGCGAGGTCCTTCTCTCTCAATGTTGTAACCAAGTACACCTCGCTGCAGCAAACAGAATGGGGCGGGGTCGGACAACTGTCAGTCTCATACCTTATATGGAAATGGGACTATTTCATTCCGGAAATGAAGGGGGCGCTAGTGACACTATTTCCTGTACCGATCGTGTTATAATAATTATACTAATAATAACGTATTTTATTTGACAACGCCTTTTAAAACACCCAAGAAGACTTTCAACATTAAAAATACTAATTAAATAGTAAAAAAATGGCTACAAAACGTGATATGTCACGTGGTATGTCTGTCACGTGGTAAGTCACTTTTTTATTTCCAAATCTTTATTAAACCTTTATTTAAAATTATATTAGTAACAAACAATCTAGAATAAGCAATAAGGAAACATTATGGAGATGTATTTATCTATCCTTACACCCAATCTATCTCAAACAAAAGTAATAAAACATGAATCAAATCAATATTTTGGAGACAAATGTACATTACATTAAGAGCACATTTATCCATCCATTAATTATCATGAATTATCCCTATAGTGGGTCATGAGGGCTGCTGACCCTGGACAGATCGCCTGTCCATCGCAGATTAAGAAAACAGATATAAACAAATGAAGTTCAAATAATATATTTTGATGTTGTGAATGGTACTCTTAAAATAAATAAGTTACAATCTAAAATATAATAGCCTCTGGCTTATTAAATAAGAACTAGATGGTAAAGAGGTTTGGTCTGTAAAACATTTAGTCAACAATTTTGGCCAACTTAGTACGTCCATTCACAGCGCACTTTTGTTGTTTATTTGCCAAATATTTTTCTTATTATTCACATTGTGAATATAATTTACAAACAAACCAAAGGACTTTTGAACTTCTAACAAGTGAAGTTCAGAAAACTAGAATATTTTTGGTTGCAGTGACCTGGCTCAGCTATTATCATTGTTTACCATAATGTCTCATTGGAAACTTTTGCTATAAGGACTCCAGTTCAACCAGTAAACTGATTGGTGTCCCACTATTCCATTTATAAATTCCATATCAATTCTATCAATTGCAATCGATTCATAAAATAAAGCCCTTAAATATCCAATTGTTGCAAAACCCAAAGAGATTAATTAAAACTTTAAATGTAGCTTCAATCTGGAAAGACTCACACAGAGAGAAAGTTTATTTGACAAGAAATAATCTTTGGGGCTCGGACCCCGGCAGTAGACACTGCACTGGTAGCTGCCAGAGAGAATGATCTTTGTTCTATATGAAAACCTTTTTGAATAAAGTCACTGGTTACATACATTAAACCAGTGTGTAAATTCTAACTATAACTGTCTTCATCTCAGCTGCTCAGCCAATCACCTGATCATGTGTCTCCATCCCAGCCTAACGGCGCCGGGCTCATCTCCTCCACCCTTCATAAAGTCCGGCTTGATGTGTGCAACTGCTCCTCATCTGAGCTTCCATCACCTCCACCCCGACTACACCTTCGCTCTGCTCGTTTAATCTTGTTTGTAACCGAACAATATGTTTCTGTATGTGCTTGCTTTATTACAAAAAAAACCCAAGTTGATTCTGACTGTTAAAACATAAACAACTTGGCTGTATGTCAGGTTTGTAAAAAAATTTGTATTGATTCCAGTCATTGTTCAAAATGTATAGGAAACATTGTATTTACACATATAAAATATTGCAAGTTATTAGCTTTGCTTGCATTTAAAATTTTTAAAACAAGGTTATCCTATTGTTAAACAACGCTGTTACAATATATTTACAACTACTTTATTGGTTCTACTCTCTCCAACAAATTACAGCCACAAAGTAACTTTGTGTGGAAACGGCACCATTTCTGTGAAAACTAAATAATGTAAATCAACTGAGCTACAACAAAAGGAACATTCAAAAATGTAAATAATATTGAAAGAACACATTATTAAAAAGGATGACTGCACACGTCAAAAGGCAAATATTATTTAGCAGAAATGATTTAAAATGGCATGTCACAAAAAAAACTAACAATGTGTGACAACTGAAATGTGTGAAAGACTGAGGAAAGCAACTAATATTCTCCTTGCATTCAGTATTGACAGTCAGTGCAGTGTCCAGGTCGGCCATCACAGCAGTAACCAGGGTACTCTCCTCGTCTTCCATCGCCGGTGAAGCCCACAGTCTTTATTATTACCGGTGGCAGGAAAAACACGTTACAACCGCAAAAGGAATCCGGTTTTCTGCCTTGAATGTTTTTTGAAAATTTGCCCCAGTTGATCTCACCTGTTAATGAAAAATCGATTTCATGTAGTTGAAATCTAATTTCACATGTTTTAGGTGAAAAAAGTCAAAGGTCCTTACCATCCAGCCAAGCAAAGTGAGTCTTCTTCCTGAAAACTGGCTCAGACACAACGGCTTGAAAGGTCTTGCAGGTCAATGCCAAGGTGAGGTAAGCTGAGGTCTCCCTGTGCTAGCGCCACCTCCTGGAGAACAGCTTCAAGAACATTCAGAGGCATCTGAAAAAAACAAAAAAACCAAACAAAATAAAAAATCACATTGCACATTATGATCAGTAAAACAGTAGTTAATAATAGCCATTTCACCAAATACTTTGTTACTCTTACTTGTGTAGTTTATTGCAGTTACTTACTAAAACTATATTGAAGTAGTGCTACTCGTCATTAGAGTATCACATCTGGGTACTACACCCACCTATAATGGCTGCTGTTAGTTTATAAAATATATTAGACTTTCCAGAAATTTAACATTGGTGTACAAAACATATTTAAAAAGATCAACCTTTAAAAATAAAAGAGAAACACTAGAAAAACTGGTATGTAAAAATATTTTATATTTTTCAAGTGTAGTTTTACATACCGTTATGTTGAACTATAGCAGTTTGTGCTAAATGGTTCTGTAGCTTGTATTAGCAAAGGGAACAGCAATATTTATGTTCATGTTGCAAATAGATACGTGGATCTGTATAATGAAAATAAAAAACAGTTTGAGCATAAAATACATTTCTCAATTATACATGTTATCTACTTTTCTATTTTTATCTAATGGTGCCCTGCGGGATAATAATTAGCTATGCTACATGCTAAAATTAGCCTTCCCCTGTATGAATACGAATTTCACTAGCTCTTAATTATATTTTCAACCTAATCTAGAAAAGCGTATTGATTTACTATGTGAAAAAATTTAAGAAGGTAAAAATACCTTTGTTGACTTTGTGAGTTTTGCATTGTTGATCGTGCGCCGAACACCAGTGGAAGAACCTCTCAAACTTCTTTCTTTCTTCTTCTGTTCCTCTTAACTCCGCGTCTTAAGGTATTTATACTAGTGATTATGAAAATAGCGCCCCCTTCATTTCCGGAATGCAATAGTCCCATTTTCCAAATAAGGTATGGGACTGACGGAAAGGTCCGTCCCCGCCCCTTTCTGTTTGCTGCAGCGAGGTCCTTCTCTCTGAATGTTTGTAACAGCCGTAATTGTGTAGTGTCTCTTTAAGATACTTTAGTATTGCTAATGACGTCACAAGTATGCGCCACGGCTTCTCTGTAGAAAGCGTGGGAGAAACGTGCTACGGACATGTTAGCTTTCTTTAGTAATGTTACGGGTTGTTTGGACTCTGCTAATTTTCATGTCTGATATTATAGCAGCAGTTCAACCGGCTTTGTAAGGTTGGTGAAGAGCGTATTTATTAAAAGACAACACTGTGGAATCACCAGTACCGGTGTGGTTGTGCGTTGTTGATCGCCCAGACGAGGCTGCCGCCTCCTCTCGTCCCTTAATACAACCCAAGCGTTACAAAGTGAAGGAAGCTCAGTGTGTGTGTCTCGTTCTTAATCCACAGGTCAGTAGAACCTGACCTGTCGAGACAGTTCTCACGCAGAGGACATTATTTTGATTTCTTTATTTTATGAATTTTATGCTTTTTTATGGGTTTGTTAAAAAAAAACAGATAAACTATATATTTAGGATATATGTGAAGCTTAGTACAGAGGCACATTAAGGAGTATTGCACCTTTTTCACTTTTATTTTAAGAGAATAGTTTATAAGATGTAAAATATTGTTATCTTATTGAAACAATCAATGTGGTTAAAAGCTCAGATGCTTAAATGTTAAAATATATTTTATTTGTGCTGATTAAAAATGATAATAGCTATTAAAATAGCTAAAAGCCCATTTATATATTTTTATTTTGATAAGTACAACAGATCTCAAAAAAGGGGACAAGGTATTGGATTTAAAGCACTAACTACAAAATTAATATGGTTTAGACAAGTAAAAGCTATTTGTGAATTAATTTTGTCATTTGGTGGAATTCATAATGCTAAACGGAGGATGTTAAAAGAATAGCTGTTTGGGTTAAAGGGTTATTACCCGCCATTTTGGTGTAATGAAGCTAGTGGTTCTCTATTGCAGTATGTGATACCTGAAGTATGTTGACTATGAAGTGTTTATTACACAGAAGAAGAATAAATCTTCCTGTTGAATGTTAAAGGAAGCTCAACATGTGTCCTCGTTCGTCTTCTACCACAGCATCACACGTTGAGGGAAGATCATTTCATTACCCGCAGCCCATCCAAGGTTGCAGGGTAGCATACACTTAATACTTAGTATAAAATGAACATACTAAATATACATTGGAAATTATAAAAGTGCTGTTTTGGTACAATTTCCTTTGTCCTTTATAAATTAAAGTTGATTTAAATACACTTTAAATCATATTCTTCAGTAGATAATTTTTTCCAACACTGGAAATTTCACTGCAACTCTAGAACAGGTTTAAGAAAATTTATTGAGCATTCAAGTCAATTGATTTTTAGAAGTGAAATGAATTTGCATTAAAGTGGTCAGACATATTTTTTGATAGTTTTTTGTTTTGGGTAGAGGGTTAGTCATTTTTAAAAGAAGCTGGTTGGTCTGTTGATGTCCTTTAAAAGGTCGAGTAAAAACAATATTCTGACTGAAAGCTTCTCCAGCAGGTTGTTGCAGTTAGCTCAGTTTGCTGATCTCTGTTTCTAGAAATGAAGCATTATTTTTAAAAAGAAACAGAATACACCAGCGTGTGTGTGTCTGCTTAAAGAGGGACTTTTATGGTGTCTGCGGTTTGCATAGATGTTTATTTTTGGTCAGATGATCTATTCTCTCCTGTGTCTTCATTAGCAGTTATCTCAGCACTGTCATGTTGAGCTGAGCAATTCCAGACTAAAATAATCTGCTGGTTCCATAGCGGCACAGCCTCTGCTTCACACACACACATATATGAACATAATCCAAAATACACACACTTAGAGACTCATGCAGCTTCATTCTGTGGATGTGAAGAAGAAGAAGACAAGTTCATTTTGTTCTTCTAGGACTTCCAAGTCCTAAAGCAGAGTCAGGGTTTCTTGTTTCAGTTTTTAATCAAATATTAGCGATGAAGCATCAAAAGGATTCTTGTTCCTCGCTTGCTTTAACTAAATGAAGGAAAATGTAAATATTTTTCTTTTTACTTCATGTTTCCAGTTTCCAGCTCTATTTTTTATTCTCAAGTACAATATTTATTTTAAACGTGGCATAATGTAGATCTTGTTTTATTTTGCATTAGCCAAATATTTATTCAATAATTGAACCTTTTGTGAAAGTTCAATAAAGCTCTGAATTGCTAAACTGAAAAAAAAAAGTTTTCCAGTGAACAGCTAGCATGCTACGGCTACCTGAACAGCTAGCATGCTACGGCGGCCATTAATGCAGCCTGACTGGCTGCAGGTTGTGGCGGGCAGCGCTGAGGCCATTGTCTGGTTTTGTTAACGGCTCTCTCCCTCTGACACGTTTTCTGACCCTCTGGGCAGCTTCAGTCAGATGTTGGACAGTTTGGTTTGTGTTTGTGCCAACATGAGACCAAATGCTGCTGTCAGTCGCAGTTGGCAGCACTGTCACCTGATGTGATGGTGACAAGGCGACTTTAAAAAGCTGGATGTGTGCAGGAGTTACAGAAGCTTTATGTCGACTGAGGTTATGCATGAAAATCTGTCAGGCCAATATTTATCTCATGCTCATTTTTATCACTCATCTGCCGTGGGAACACGTTAAAGTCAGACACAAAATTCAGGCTAAACGAGGTCAAATCCAAAACAATAACAACAATAATGTGTTCTTTCCATCAGGAGAGAAATTGGGACCAATGTGGTGTCAGGAGCCCGATCAGTGTCAGACCCACTCTGTCTCCAGAGCAGGAGGAAGTAAATCCTCACTTTAATGTGGAAACTTTCAAGCTTTTTTAGTCAGAGTAATAGCATGAATGTGCTGCTGCCACTTTAACACGGCCATTCTCTATATAAAAGCCATCTCCACCTGCCATGATGCTGCTCGCGTCGTGACGTTAGCCTGCTGCTAGCCATCGTTGGCTAACGTTTTATGGCTGCGGTCACTGAGGTGGTCAGACATTCAGTCCAGCTCTGCTGATTCGGCGGGTTTAGGGACCCATCAGTCCTGCTGATCCCTAGTAGAAGTGTCTTGTCTTGTGCTTTTATTTTGTTGGAACACGTTTTTTCTTCATTCCTGTTTTAGGTGATCTTTCACTGGATGTTGTTCCTTTTCTCCACAGCGCCCCCCACTGGTCTGCCCGTCTCCCCCGAGATTAAATATTTTGTAACTTCAGCCAAAGTCTTGGTTAACAATTGCACCAATAAATTAAGTCTTTAACCATTTTGTTTTTGTAATACTCAGAACAGAGGACCCAGAATTTCAGCCAGACACAAATAATTTAAGAATAAGGATCCGGGACAGGAGACCACCAGCAACAGGACAGGAACCTCTGAGGACAGAGAAGCAGGTTAGTGGCCTGTAATCTTGGGGTCAAGGCTCAATAAGAAAAGCCACCAACCTTCTCAAAGTGCCGTAGAAAACGGGGGCAGATTCTTGGTTCCTCTGCGAAGTGGAGGTGAGGGGTCGTCTCTGAGGACAGAACAGCTCTGGAAGATGGAGACTGATCCAAAGCCTGAGCACTGGTCGCAGGCAATAAACCCAAGGAAAATCAGAATTCGAAGGTCAAGAGGCCGAGGCAGGGTCAGAACTAGGGAGGCAGAAGGAGGCAAACTTATCTGAGGGTCTGGGCACAGAAAGGGGTCAGGCATGTGAAGACGATCTCAGGCAGACAAATCCAGGGACGAGGCTGGAGGCAGAAACGGAGTCGTGTCCAGAAAACAGAAGTCAGCGGAGTATCCGACATGAGCTACAAGGCAGGGAAATCCCAGAGACGACAGACGTGGTCGTGATCGAAGTCAGGCAAAGGAGGTAACGCTGGACATTTACTTCTTCTTCTTCTTTCAGATTTTTACTGGTGGGTGACATCTAACGTTAAGATATATAATCGCCATCTATGCTGGAGTGTGGACCAGAGTATCTCCCTTTAATCTAAATTCTTATATATAATCCTGTTTCCTTCAAAAATTTAATAACTGTTTTATTTATTTTGTGTTTAATTAATATCTTATTAAGTTTTAATGTCTCTATATCATATTTCCTAATTTCTTGTTTTAGCTTCTCTCTACTTACTGTATATTTTTCACAATGAATTATTACATATTCTACTGTTTCCATATCCATACCACACTCACATCTACCTGTTGGATGTTTACCTATCAAATGTAAAGTTTTATTTAATCCAGTATGTCCGAGCCGCAATCTTGTTCTTTTCGATTTTCTCCTATTATTTCCATATTCCCTACTTTCTTTTGTATATGAAATAAATGACGAGGTTTAGTTCCTTCCTCCCACAATTGTTGCCATTCAGATTTAATTTTGCTCTTACTAATTGATTTTATTGCAATACGCTATTTCCATAATTCTACTTTGTTTTAAAGACACCTTAGCTAAATGATCTGCTATTTCGTTATTTTGTTCCCTTCTATATCTTTATGAGCTGGTATCCACATAAACCTCATCTTTATTTGAGTTTGTGTCATTCTAAATATAACTTGATAAATTTCATATACCAACTCCATAAGACTTTCAGATGAGACATTTAAAATAGACATTAGTGCTGAAAATGAATCTGAACATATAAGAACTTTTTCTATTTTATTTTGCTCTACCCACTGTTATCCATCAGCATCGCTAACATTTCCACTGTATAAACAGCTAAATGTTCAGATATTCTTTGTTTCATAAATATATCTAGTTCAGGAATAACATAAGCAAATGCTGTTTTATTTGAAACTAAATCTTTTGAACCATCTGTATAAATAATTGTAAAGGATTTATACTGTAGGTTATCCTGCAATAGTCAGCCCCGCCCACTCCTCACTACTCCCCAGGGCTGCCTACTGACCAGTTCTCCGTCTAACAGGTCCGGAAAATCTCTGAGTCCTGGGTATTACCCTAAGAGTACTCTATAAGAGATAATCTATTTAAACTGGTAGCGAAAGTGACTCGTCTAGCTCTAACTACCTCCAATCCAGAAGTTATGACCCTTTACAGTTAAGAAACAATCAGCTGAGTAGCCCTCGCAGCTGCATAATTCCAATAACCACTTCTGTTAACGGTAGCCCACTTTCTAAATCATAACTTGCACTTGGAACCGGCTAGATTATGTTTAGTGACTTAGATGTAAGTCCCAGGGTCATTATTTACTCTCACCAAAGGAAATTATGAAGCCTCCTATTTACTGGAATCATGTACATTAGTTTCTCCTTGATTAAAAGAACTGGACAAAGATTAAATGACTCTATTAATTCCAATGTCCACCAATCTCATTAGAATTTTGTAGTATAAATTTATTAAGCAAGCTTAAGCAGGGATATGCGACATACAAATCAATTATCAATCGTATATAGATCAAAAACAGTGTAATAAAATTTACATGTACAATCATACTACTCTGTCTCCTTTCCCTAAGAGTTAAGTCGCAAGTTCTGAAATAGAATTTCAATGAGCAGATTCAACTCATACCCAGAAGATGGTGGATCTTTTGGCAACAGGAATTTCTTGCGTCCTTGGTTGAGGTCTTTGCCTGGTGTGGAAAAACCCTCCTCAGAAAGGAAGCAAAGCAGAAAGGGTCTGAATCCTTTTGCAAAACCCAGTTCTTTATCCCTGAGGGACCTTTGTCCTTCCTCCAAGTCTTGTTGCAGAGTTTGGGAATGCTGGGTTGAGACGAGACCAGCGGTCGAATAAAGAACCAGAGATGGGGCGATGGGACCCAGTCCTTCCGTAGCGGTGTGAAGTCCGAGCTTCCCCGTGGTTCTGAAGTGCGGTCCGTAGCTTAATCTGCCCCTCGGTGAGTTGTTTCTCCTTCTGCGCCGCCGGACTGGGAACGGCTGGTTCCTCTTTTCAGCCCCTTTTTATGCCTCTCTCCACCATGTGTGTGTATGGGAAGGTTTGGCCTACGTGACTTTCTTCACGGCCGCTGTGTCTCATGAAAAAGTCCCCCCATTTCTCAACCTGCTTGCCGACCACAGTGGAATTTCCCGTACTTCTCCTTTCTTCCTGTGCTCCTCGGCCATCTGTTCAGAACTGCTTGCGACATTTCCTGTTTTCAGGGCTGTACTGCACATTCGTCTTTTCTATATTCTATAACTCCCTTTCTCCATTAAAACTCAGTAAACACATTCAACCTGTTGTTAAATTGATTTCAGATGATTATAACTTCATATTCATTGACAATAAATCATATCTTTTCCTTGTTGTTAATCATTAACATAATCATTACATATTTAAATCATTACAAATCATCAATCAGAGATTCTTTGCAGAAACAAATCATTACAGATCTTTACAGAAAGTTATTGAGTGATTACTTGTATTCATGTTATTCAGACTCATTCAACTTAATTAACTTTTAATCAAACTACAGGATTACTTTATTTCTTCCAAGCCATCATGTACCTTTTTCTGCGTTTACCCGGAAGGATCTCATACCCTTATGCCAAGTTTCTTGACACCCCCTCCATGAGATCGGACGGTGCTTCGCAGAAAACACAAAGTCCAAAGTCAAAAGAGATCAAGTCCATCACCACAAGTGGCAGTGAGGATGTCCCGCTCATAGCAGGTAACCGGAGACGATGAAGGTGTCCAGGAATCAACAACCACATACTCCGACAGATTGGATGGCGGAGAAAGCCAGTGTTCTGCACCCAAATCGTTGTCAAGGGTAGTTTCACCTGAGACGGAAAGGGTGGAACGGTCCAGCAGAGGCTGCAGAGGCGAAGGCAAGTCCATGCCAAAGTCTGGCAGCGCGGACGGGTTGTTGCAGTAGCCTTCCAATTCTGCCAGCAGATTCTGGAAATCCATATCACTTGGTGATGGAGATGAAGGGGAAAGGATGTCCTCAGTCTGGCATGCTTGGGGAGATGAACTGAGGTTCTCAGTTTGGGTACCTCTCTCGTTAGTCGCGCTGCTGGTTTGGCATCCGACGTCGATAAACAAATCTGGAGACACGGGACGTGTAGGCGGAAGGTAGTCGCCCACCGCCACAATTCGGCCGTCCAACAGATGTAAAGTTGGGAGGCATTGCCGAGTAATTTGGTGTTCCCATAATTTATGAATCACGGGCAGCCGTAGTCCCGTATACAACGGAGATGTGGTGAAGTCGTCGTCGTCTAGGCCAAACGCAGAGGTCCACACGATTTTGTGCACCCGTTCCAGGGATCTAGAGGTGGAATCCGCTATGTAGGGCAAGTCCTCCAGCCCTGTGGCGCAGAGGATTGCCGTTACATTGCTAAAAGTGGCGCTCACGCATTTGTGACACCAGCGGGAAGACGATGCAACCCAAATGAATCCATAAGATTCTGCGGTGATTCCACACCCCACACAGCAGGTTGATGCTTGAATCGGTGCAAAAAGTGAGTTGGGGTTTGATGAGTTGGTTGAAGAGTTGGATGAAGAGTTGGTGTCCATGATGTCCGATGATGGTTGCTCTGGATCAGGTCTTCTCAGCAGCTGCGGTGAAGGTTGAATGGCTCGCAGGCACACGGCAGCTCTCTCTTATGCAGAAGTAGGCTCCTCCTTCGGGGGGAGGGGCTGGTAGTCCCTCTTTTTACAACGACACAGTGCTTTTAGCCACGCCTCCAGGACGATTTTACCGATGATCAACGCCACAGCGACGCCCAGGAGGCCCAAGAGGTATGGCCACAGCAGACTCAAAGCACTCATCAACCATTGTTCAACAATGTTGAGGCCCTCTTCCACCACATGAGCAATTTCTTCCGCAACCTCAGAAATAGCGGCCACCAATGTTGCCCCCATAGTCTCGTACCAGTAACAATCATGTTGATCAGGGCCTTCGCCACATTTTTGCCAGTTCTCTGTAGCGGTTGAGCAGGTGAGATTGGAATACAAAAGGTTAGGTCCAACCCAGTCAAATCCTGAATCTACGTGGCCATTACACAGACTGTTACGGAAAGCATGTCCTTCTGCGATGGCTATAAGGGAGTCAGGGATGAACGGAACAGGAAGACCAAGTATACTCTTGCGCTTCTGGAGATGATATCCTAGAATAGCATCGGTGCAGGTCCGTCCGCTCACTATCGCCCTTCGCCATGTTCCATTGAACTTTCGCCAAGTAACCTCAGAAGAGTGAGTGTCATACTCGTCTGCATAATGGTTGTTGCAGTAGCTTTCCCAACCTTGGAGCTCTCCGCAGGGTCGTCTGGCCAATCCTATTACACATTCAAGGATATTTCTGGTGTTGTTTTTACAAGTCATGCGCCAAGGTCTTGGGCTAACGTAACTGGCCGGTCTCCAAAAAATCCCAGGCCAAATCATGCGTTCCTTAGAGTAGACCGTAGCGATGTACTGGTACTGTACCCAATAGTTTGTTGATTCTCTAAGGCATGGAGTTACCCAGGCCTCAACCTCATGTTGTTGGAGTCCCCACCACTCGTAGTCCCATTTTCGATAGTAATCCTCGTACCAGGCTCGTAGGGCCCATTTGGCCGTAGGAGCTTTATCAGGATCAGGGCAGTTATACCTCCAGGTAGAGTGCAAAGCGTTGCCGACCTGCCAGAGGTCGCACCGTGGCGATGAGAGGGTTTTCTTCCAGCAGGTGTCATTTAGGCTCTCGAAAATTCTGTGTGCAACACACTTGTCAATTTTTGCAAAGTCCGTTTTAGGAACGGTGAGAAGGTCATCAGGAGTCGGAAGGCGCTGCGTACGCAAGTTGGCAATGTATAGATCCGTTAATCCAGTGTGAGAACGAACTGTCCCCTCGGGGAAGTCTCCCATAAAGAACGTTTGGTCTTTGGCTATGTATGTCCACGGGAACGTGTTGTTCAGCCAGGGTTCAATTTCTGTACGGTGTGGACGTGTAGAGTGCCAAAAATCAGCCCAGTACTCTTCTATGGCTGATACTATATAATTCTGTCCTACACATTTCACAAACTTGTTCCAGAGGCAAGGATTTAACCAAAGAAAGTGGTGTTTGTAACAGTGCTGTTGCTCGGCCTGATACATAAACTGTCTAGGTCCCTGTCTGATCAGGAAAGCCGTCATGTTAGTCAAATTGGCTGGTGTAGGCGAAATCGTTGCATTGACTGGAAGATTACCTCGGGAGGCATTTCGGTAGGTCCAGTTCCCCGGTGGTGCAGTTGGGATGGTGTCATCCACCCTGCAATTCAGGTGATAATCTCCCCAAAACTCCTCTCGGGGAAGCCAGGCTCGACAGCCTGAGGACCTGTGTGGGGCTGGGTATACTACTTCGGTATCCCAGTACCCTTGACTTGGCAACAATAGCAGCGATCTACAGGCCATGTTGCAATGCCATTCTGGCATACCTCGGTCTGGGTGAATCCAGTTGCATCTGACGGTCCGTCGCTCTTTGTTTTGCAGAACCCGTATCCAGCATAGCACTCCAGTCTCGAGGAGGTCGTAGTTGTAGATCTCCCAGGTACGATTCAGAAGGTCGTCCAGTGTGGAGTCGTTCAATTTGAAAGCTCGGCTTTCCACGTACTTTTTACCGTTGTCTTTGGCGAACAGTCCGGTTCGGTTCTGGACAGAAGTTGCGTTGTCCCATGGTACAAAAATAGCCGTGGTGTTTGTGTTCCAACAATTGAAGTTGGCGTACTTGGAATGTCCGTAGGTGACTCTTGTATGCGTAAGATACCACGGTCCAACTCCGATGAAGTAGAAGATAGTAGCAAGAACAGCAGCAGCAAACAGCAGGGCAAGAAGCGTTAGCAGCCCTTTCAGGCATAGGGACTTTCCGGTTATCGTAGTCGTTTTTCGTAGCAAAGGTTCGTTAGAGGTTTCCGAGTCGTCGTCAGTGTCAGTAGAGCTGTCTGAGTCCGATGTAACATCCAGCAACTCCGGGTCTGCAGGCCGGAGCCTCATGCCTATAGCATCCATCCTGGCCAGATTAGTGCTTCTCTGGGGTCTGATGTATCAGGCTTCGCGCAGACTTTCCTCAAAGCCTTGAGGTGGCCCTGGTTGGCAGGGTTCTTTCCAACCCGTCTGGTGGCTCTTCTCTGCTGCAGGGCTGTAAGTATGGGAGAGGGGTAGGGTAAATTAGGTTCCAACCCCCTCCACACCCACTTCCAGTGGAACACCCTCCAGTAATCTGGCCGAGGGAACGGGCCTTGGGCGGTGCCAGTTTTCAGCGCCTGGTCATACCAGGATTCGTGGTTGTACCCTATTGGGGCAGGCACTGAAATGTAGGTGTACAATGATTGTCCATGCAGAGTTAGCCTGGTGCGGTACCCCCAGGATGACGGAGTATAAATCCTCTGGTGTGGTGGATTGGGGTAGACCCTGTCAATTTCCAATTTCAATGGAAGCCTGGTGTTATGAAATATGTAACATTCTGGATTCGTTTCCCTCTGTATTATGGTTTTCGCCATGCTTGGTGATGTGGTCCAAATGATCATGTCATTAACTGTAATTTCACAATACAGTCCTTGCAGTGGTTCAAGATAATGGGGACCCCACCTAACCCGCAGCTCGATCCCCCGTACCCTGAAATACACTGTATTAAAAGTCCATGGTAGAGATCTTGGACACATAGGGGAGATTGATGCAAAATTAACCGTGTTTTCAGATCCTCTTCCTTGCCAAGCAGGCGGTGCGGTAGGGATAAATATATGTGGCTTCGTGGGAGGGGGCGTCGTGTATTCTTCACTTTCCTCCACCTGTTTTGTGTTTTGGAAATTGGTGGGTCGGAGATATATGAGATATTTGAGAAAATAGGCCTCGGTAAGCGGATTGGAAACAGTGAAATCTTCTCTTGGCATATCGAGTAGAATGGAGGTGGTAGGGAGTCTTAAAAACGGGCCTCTGTCTGATAGTCCCGATGAGACTCCAACCCCCACTTTGAACAATCTAGTCACAAAACACTGTCTCCCCTTTCGCTTTTTGGTTTTTTGCTGACCTTTAGACTTGACGACTCGTTTTTCTCCTTCCGGTGCGTCCATCAGTTTTGGTTTGTCTTTCTCCATGGAAATGCTAAGGCGAGCTTCTGCCAGGCGTGAGTTTTGGGTTTCTTCTTGGGGGGCTCCGGCTCCGTACTGGACACGGTGGCGTAAGTCTGCTCGTCTGGTACCACTTTGATGGCTGCTCCGACTGAGTAGATCCCTTTATAGGGGACGGTGATCATGCGCACTGACAGCTGGACGTGACAGGAGGTACTAGGATCAGAGGGCGTGCCCGCCCTGTGAGCCACGCCTCCCGGGTGTTGCAAAACTCCATCCCGAAACTGGGATTCCGCTGTCACCCAGTAGAGGCAAGACTTCTCCTTTGGTCTTACCGCATTGCTGCCCCATCCGTCCACTTCAGTGGTGTAGTAATACATATCTGAGCTGCGCACCCCATCTTCCCTTGGTACATCCGGCAGATCTACTATTGGTATTGTGCAGTCATTGATGACCTCCAAAATCAGATGTGCCCAGGTGGTCAGTTCCCAGGGGCCTGTCCACCCACCATTAACGGCTTGCTCTCGGGCGTCATCTGGGAGTGCACTTAGCTCCTCAGCTGATGGTTGGTATGCATGAGGCCGATGTACCCGGAAGACCACAGGAGAGTGGTTGGCATTCAGTGGTGGAAATGACAGGGAAGCTCTAGCAGCGTCATACGGCCAGGCGGCTTGAACAGAATCCCACAGGACATCATGCGGTCCTTCTTCCCTCCTCCACACCCATGGGTCCAGTTCTTCTGGAGTGTTCGGAGGAGCGGAAGGTCCTGGTAATATTATCGGTATGGGGCTCCCATAGTTCGATTGCACTCGCCCGTAGGTTCTGTAATACCGCAGCGAGCTGTAGAACCTTGTCACTTGCCACCCTTCAGCTTCGCCTGTCAGTGTTACCTCTCCGCTCCTTAGCTGTTCCTCACACACAGGACAGTGGTGTAGCTCATTTCCATCCCACGTGCAATAACAAGTTCTTGGTTCTTCCTTGAGCCACCCCCATTGGGTTTCCAACTTAAGCCGGGGCAGGTAACCCACTCGGCAGTTCCCACAGATTGTATTGTTCAATACCGTGACCGGGGAGACGCGAAGATGTTGTAGCATCTCTGCGGTAGCCCCCTGGTGCCTTGGCTTCTCACGGCCTGGTCCTTCCCAGATAATGGGGAGATGGTGGTCCGTTAAACAAACCGGACAGCCGCTTTTAGCTTTCCCCCAAACCAGCATCTCTCTCTCCTCCGACAGGACTCCATTTTTAGCCCAATCCAATTTCTTCAGGGCTCGTCCTGCCCAAATCCCTGAAGGTGTTCTTCTAATTACAACCACCCCTTTCACGGTGGCCAGTCCGAGATAGGGTGGAATGGTACATGATTCACTGGCCATTTCACCGGCTTCTGTTTCACTTTAGTCAGGAACCGGCTTGAGCTGCTCAACTCCTTGGATCCCTTTTCTTTCCAGCAATACTGTGTTCCTGTCCAGTACTTGCTTGACGATGTCAGTTGTGTCAAACTTGGGTTTCACTGCTGCATGCACAGGTTGCTCTCTTGCTTTGACCCACACGCGCTGTCCCTCTCGGAATGGCACTCTGGGCGTCAGCTTCTCCTTTTTGTCGCTGGAGCCCCGCCCCACTTCCTTCGTGGTGAACGGCCGTTGGTTGAGTTCCATCGCAGGGGCGGGTCTTTCGGCTCTGCTTCTGTCATTCAGGGCCTGCCCTATTTCCACCGCTTGGGTGCTCCAGCTGTTGGTGTTAGCATTTTTAGCTATCCAGCTTTTCACTAACCCAATGGCTCGTTCCACCACTCCGTTAGCTTGTGGGGTGTAGGGTGGCGAGTAAACTCGCATCACTCCATACTTCTGACACCACTGGTCAACCTGTGAATTACGGAAATGAGTTCCATTGTCCGTACGCAGCTCTTTCGGGATTCCCAGGGCACTGCATACTTGTTCCAGCATGCCGACAACGCTATTGCCGTTTGCTTTCCTGGCTGCTTTTGTAGTTACAAACCCCGACATAGAATCCACCAGCACTAAGAGGTACTTCTCACCTCTCCTTCCTGTTATCCCCATGGGACCTGCAACATCCATGCAGACTGAGCCCCAGGGGACCGTGCTTTTGATGGACAACCCATCCATCCGCTGCCCTCGGCGACCTGCGTTGTATTGACCACACACTTCACAGTCCCTTAGCACGCGTTGGACTTGTTTTACTGGGATCCAAAGATCTTGCTCCTCCAGTTCCTTACGTGTAGGTCGCACGCCTGCATGTCCAAGGGCCTCATGCACGCTCCGCACGACCTCGACCACGTATTCTTCTGGGACCTCCCGTCCCTTGGGAGTTCTGTCCCACTTCTCGGTACCGACAAAGACGATCTTTCTTTGTTGGACATAACAGTCCACTTCATCATTCCCACGCCAATGAGCTCCCTCATGCGTGTGTGCTCTTTGATGCTCAACATCTATTTCCAACTGTAGTTTTAGCTCAGCAATCTTTTTCCACAAGTCTTTGTGTGCCACTGGCTTGCCCTTTGCTGTCTCGAAACCATTTTCTTCCCAAATGGCCAAGTCCTCTCTAAGGGCCTGAGCACAGTAGTAACTGTCGGTTACTAACCTGGCACTTTTGATTTTCCTTTTCACTAACTCCAGCAATCCTTCCAGTACTGCCGTCACTTCTCCGGCTTGAGCACTACCGGGGGCCTTTCCTTTCTGACGGCATTTTTCTTTACCATCCTGCTTCAGAATAAATCCCCAGTATGCCGACTGGTCGGACCCCTTTCTGGATCCATCGGTGTAGATTGTCCATTCCGGTTGTCCTGGCTTCTCAGGTGTTTCTTGTGGTTTTTTCTTACTGGTGGGTTGTGCTGGCCCAATTTCAAGCTCCGGGTCCAGCAAGATGTCCTCCCATCTTCCCCACCGAGTGTTGGTTGCTTTAGTACTTTCCACAGTCCCTTTTCTTAGGTACTTGTGAACTTGACTTTGTGTGATGACTTTAACTGGTTGTCCTTGTGCTAAATCTTTCAGCACACCCCAATATCGAGCTAACACCGCTAGCTCCTTCTCCTCCTGCGGGTATTTCTTCTCAACAGAAGTCAGGGTGTAACTCCACAGGGTAACCAAGCCTCCATTTTCGTTACTCACTTTGATCATGGCGTCGTCATTCTCGCAGCTGATTTCTGCCACTAGTCTTTCTGACAAACTTCTTGGCTCCAGTCTCACAGCTGCTTGAATGGCCCTTCTCAGTTCCTCTAGGTTCTGTTGATTGGCTGCTGTCCAGACCCAGGGTCTTTTTCCGTCTTTCTCATCGTCCTCACTTTTCCTCAGGCAGTGGTACAAGGGTTTGGCATATTTCTGATAGTTGGGCACATGGTCTCTGACATAGTTGCACAATCCCAATATTTTCTGTAGGTCATTTTCTGACTGAGGTGGTTGAATGTTCGTCAGCTTTTCTCTGTACCCATCAGAGAGTCCCAAGTCCGACGTGACTTGGAAGCCCAGATAATTCACTTGGAACTGTCCAAATTGACATTTCTTGAGGTTTAACTTTAACCCTGCCTTGGTGAGGTTTTCAACTACTTTTTGTAGCCTTTCTAAGTGTTCTTCTTCTGTGTCATCAGCAATGAAAACATCATCAATGTACACAGTTGCACCTACGTCCCCCAATACTTCCATTACTGCTGACTGGAACACATTTGGGGAGTTCTTGTACCCCTGGGGTAGCCTTTGCCACACATAGCTTTTGCCTTTGTGGGTGAACGCAGTTTTACCTTGCGACTGTCTGGCGAGGCGTAGAGAGAAAAATCCATTAGCTAGGTCGATGCAAGACTTGAACTTCTTGACTCGAAGAGTTTTCAGCGCTCCTTGTGGATTGATTAGACTGGCTCGGTTTGCTATTGTTCTCCGATTCAGGGCTTTGAAGTTGATGACTGGTCTCCAACCCCCTCCAGCCGATTCAGGTTTCTTCACCGCCTGGATGGGGCTGTTGGTGATCGGGTTGAGTTCCTCTCTGATGATCTCTAGGGCACCCAGTTCCTTCACGATCTTGTCCATCTCCTCGACTGCTCCTGGGTTCAACGGGTACTGCCGAACAGGTGGATGAACCCCACCTTCGATGTGATGAACAAACTTTGGGCCCAAATCTCCACAATCGTTCTTGAACCGTGCCACCTGCGCCGTAACGATGATCTCACGCAGCTTCTCTTTCCCAGCCGGGGAGAAGTCACTCTCTTCAAGTTTCTGTTCTGTCACCGTTGGTATGTCGACCGGTTTGTACCAGTCTTGCTTTTCTGATCCTGCTTGGGTCGGGCCGACTTTCACCAATCTTGCTTTCAAGCTCGTCAGCCTTCGCTCCAGTCGGCGATGTGTGCCTTTCTTTTTGCTGAGTTCGTCTAAGTCTTTTACTGTGAGGAGATTGTAGGGACCTTTCACCCACACTACTCCTTTCCAGGTCCCATATGGCATTTCTTCTACTTTTCCATTAGCAAACTGAACCTTCAGGTGTCCTGCTGTTTTTAGGTCTTTGCGGGTCATAGACACCTCCGCTCCTGTGTCCACTAGGTAGGGTACTCCCTCCACTTTAGCGTAGATTTCGTCCCCCTCCCAGTAGGCATTCTCTAGAATGACCCGCGACCTGGACGCCATTACTTTGGTGACCCTCCGGCCCCGGCTTTACGGGACTCACGGAGGGCCGTCCTCTCTTCTGGGCTCAATTTCCTATACTCCTCATCTGTCAGGAACTGACCTTTCCCCGGCTGGTTTGATGAAGCCGGCGGGTTGGTCGGTTTCCCTTGTGGTCCTGGTGGTTTCTGCTGGAACGGCCGGTTCCGGAAGTTGGATGGCGGTGCTCCTTGTTGAAACGGTCTGCTCTGGAAGTTGGATGGCGGTGCTCCTTGCTGAAACGGTCTGCTCTGGAAGTTGGATGGCGGTGCTCCTTGCTGGAACGGTCTGCTCTGGAAGTTGGGTGGTTGTCTGATATTAACCCTTCCAGGTGGCTTTGCCGGTTGGCTAGCCTCCTTCTTCCTTTTGTCCTCGTAGTACTGCTGTTCCAGGTCGAACCCTTGCACTGCTACATCCATCTGAGCGACTGTCGTGCTTCTCACTGGCAACTTCACGAACACGATCTCTCCCCTGCGTCCCTTTGTCACTTCACGCAGCACTTTCACATATCTCGCAGGAGAAACGGTCTGCTTAAGTGTGTGCCAAAGCGGTTCCAACCGGCTTCCCCTGTCCAGCCGTCCTCTGGCTCTCTTCACCTGGGACTCTTCATCATCCATGTCCTCCAACACCAGCCTTTCATAGTTGCTCTGTGCTGAATCTGTTCCAACCATCGGGTCCGAGGTCACGCTGGTCAGCCACAACTTTTTGGCTCCCTCGTGGTTGGTGGTGGACAGCACAGTTGGCCAAACATCTTTCAGATATTCCTCATTGTTTTCGTCTGCGTTTTTACTCCTGATCACCAGCCTTAGATTCTTCAGCTCGGCGTAAGCGTCCTGTCCCGTATTAGTGGCAGGTGGCTGAGCCGACACCTCTGGTTGTCTCGCCGGGATCTGCGGTCCTGGCTCCGAAGATGTCGCCTGAGGTTCCTCTTCATCAGCCGACACTTCGTCCAGCTGCTGTTGAGTTTCCCTGGAGTATTTGTAGGCGGCTTTCTTCAGCCGTCGCAGCATCACATCATACATGATTCCAATGTATGCGTTCCTGAAGTTGGTAGTCAGGGAATAGTGCGCTGTCAGGGTGGAGCAGGATGGTGTCATCAGGATGTTAGCCCATTCTCCGATTGTCGCTTCCACCTCGAGCTGCACCCGGTCTCCCAATCTGCTGGCCCATCCTGCCGGGATCTGGTACTCGGTTTGGCCGACCTCGGGTACATACGTACGCCGTCCGTCCTTAGCCTGCACTGGACCCCAGGTCACGTCTCTCGCCAGTCTTTCAGAAGATTTCTCGATGTCAAAGGTTTCCATTTCTTTCTTCTTACCCCGGTGCTGTCCTGTTCGGAGTGTCTTGTGTTCTGCCGGTGGTTGCTTTGGGTCGGAGAAGACACTGCCGTGATCACTTTCCTCTTCTTCTTCTCCAGGATGTTCGATCTCCGGCTGCTCCTCTTCGTCCTCCGAGTCGCTGAGGTCCTCATACTGCTGTTGTCGAAGAGGTTCTCTCCCAGGGGAGTTCAGCGGTCGAATCCTAGCTGGTTTCATCGGTCCTTCTTCTTTCGGGACCGTCGGCTGCTCATTCTTGACCCTTCCCACATTGGGTTTTTTCAGTTCACTGCGGTTCTCTTCAAACGAGAACTCCTTAATGTACCTTGCTGCGGAGGACCCTGGTTCAACAGGTGCCTCCTTTATTTTTATCCTGGGTGGCTGCACGGCCTTGACTTTACCTTTCTGGGTGGTGTTTGAAACCTCACTCTGGGGAATTTTTAAGGGATATTTCTTGATTTCTTGTGATGGATGGCTAATGCGGCATTGCTCCTCCATCTCAGCTGCCAATTTCACCCCTTGCTCAGTGCGGAGTCGATGCAGACGGGGGTCCACCACCACCACCACTTCCTTGAGCACAAAGAAATGACTGTTGGTTCTGGCTATATTCACCACTCCGTTCTCCGCAATTGATCTGGCGGTGTCCCTCGGCAGATCTGGTGATCTTAGTCCCTGTACACTCACTATTACTCTTCTCATGCATTCGTTGCTGGCTGCCGTCAGGCCCCGCTCGAGTCCGTGCCACATCTTCTTCCGATATTCCTCCAGACTCTCTCCTTCTTGGTACGCGTCAATCGGGACTAGGATTACAGCACCATAGGGGAGATTATGGCCTTTCATTATTATTATGTCTCCTCGAGTTGCTGCACTACAGGAAGCTTCCAGCAACTTTGAGTCTGTTTTGTAACACTTTCCTGCCTGGTTCTTAAGGTTGCGTCGGAAGTTTTTATTGTGGATCTTGTATCTGTCGTTGGTGAACACAATTAGCCCATCACCCTCAAGATCCCATATCCCTCCAATAAACTGATAAATCATGAGCCCGGATTGCAGTCTTATGCTGACGGTCCCTTGTGGTATTTCGGCCAATTCCCGGGCCATCCTCCAGGTGTCCGATTTCTGAGTCTTCTTCTTGGGGCGGTCGGGGCCCCGCTGCTCCTCGTCCGATTCCTCCCCGTCCTCGTCGGAACTGCTGGCCGCTGGGGTCTCTGTAGGTGGCAGTGGACGCCTTCTCTCCGTGCTGTGGACTCGGGGATGAAACCCGAGCTCCGGACCTTGTCGAGGGGACCAGTCCTTGGCCGCCTCCTCCATTGCTGCCCACTGTTCCCTAGAGAGGCTGTCGACGAGCTGTCCCTCGGGGTCGTCCTCATTGGCCGGTGCAGGTGGGATGTCCTCGTTCCGCGATGGACCCGGTGGAGTTGAGGGACCCTCCTCGTTGTCGTCGCTGCCGCTGTTGCTGCTGTCACCGCCGTCGTTGTCGTCGCTGCCGCCCGTCAGGTCTATCAGAACCCTCGAAGGTTGCTCCCGCTGATGAGTCGGTGTCGTGGCTCTGCTGGGCAGTCGGGATGGAGCCTCAGCCACCTCCGACCCTGCCTCTTCGAGGGCCTGCTCCTTTTTCTTAATCTCCTTGTATAACTTAAGTCTCTGCAGGGCTTCGTTATATTCTTGAAACTTGCGCACCCCCTTGGCAAGATGGTCTACTAGAATCCCGTCAATGCCCGCTGCCAATGTAGCGGTTTTTACTACGCTGTCATACTTCTCGGAGGGACTGTAGACAGTCCGCAGCTCACCAGCTTCCCACTCTTCAAGGAGCTTGGCGAACCATTCCAGCCATTCTTTAACCTCCGTCTTCCTAGCAACCTTCACCGGGCATTTGACGACCCCCAGACGGTGACCGTGTTGAAGCTGGGTGCAATAGTATATCCGAGTTTGCACTAAGTGCTTCATCATTCTCTGGGCCACCTCCTTGTCGAGGGTGTAGTGGGATCCATAGAAAGCTTTCTTGTTTATTTCAGTCCAGGAATCCAATCCATCACCGAGCAATATCAGCTTCGTAGGAATTTGTGATATCGTGGATTGGGAAAGACTAGGTCGATGACTCCCCTCGTCTCGGCTGATGTTGCTCGCCCCTTGTCCCATTGCCGGCCCTTGCAGGGGATTCAGTTCCCCTCCTTCTTCGTCTTCACTCATAGTTGTCTTTGTCTTCGAGTCGCCTATCCCCCAAAGCCTCTCTTTGCGCTTTCGAGTAGGGATGGGTCCAGGCTGTATTGGCTACTGGCTTTACTGTCTGGATCTGGTCATTCTATCCTCAGTAGAAGCTTTCCCTCACCTGTATGCTATACAGTTACTGCGAGGGTTGTGACTGATGGCCTTATCAGTCACCACTAACTCTCTTCCCTAAGAGTTAGCAACCCAAGTGAGCTATTCAGAGTCTCACATCTGTTTTTACTGACTTGGTGTCTTTGGGGCCCGCCTACTCAGTTGTGCGCCGCCCCACGTTGGGCGCCATGTAGGTTATCCTGCAATAGTCAGCCCCGCCCACTCCTCACTACTCCCCAGGGCTGCCTACTGACCAGTTCTCCGTCTAACAGGTCCGGAAAATCTCTGAGTCCTGGGTATTACCCTAAGAGTACTCTATAAGAGATAATCTATTTAAACTGGTAGCGAAAGTGACTCGTCTAGCTCTAACTACCTCCAATCCAGAAGTTATGACCCTTTACAGTTAAGAAACAATCAGCTGAGTAGCCCTCGCAGCTGCATAATTCCAATAACCACTTCTGTTAACGGTAGCCCACTTTCTAAATCATAACTTGCACTTGGAACCGGCTAGATTATGTTTAGTGACTTAGATGTAAGTCCCAGGGTCATTATTTACTCTCACCAAAGGAAATTATGAAGCCTCCTATTTACTGGAATCATGTACATTAGTTTCTCCTTGATTAAAAGAACTGGACAAAGATTAAATGACTCTATTAATTCCAATGTCCACCAATCTCATTAGAATTTTGTAGTATAAATTTATTAAGCAAGCTTAAGCAGGGATATGCGACATACAAATCAATTATCAATCGTATATAGATCAAAAACAGTGTAATAAAATTTACATGTACAATCATACTACTCTGTCTCCTTTCCCTAAGAGTTAAGTCGCAAGTTCTGAAATAGAATTTCAATGAGCAGATTCAACTCATACCCAGAAGATGGTGGATCTTTTGGCAACAGGAATTTCTTGCGTCCTTGGTTGAGGTCTTTGCCTGGTGTGGAAAAACCCTCCTCAGAAAGGAAGCAAAGCAGAAAGGGTCTGAATCCTTTTGCAAAACCCAGTTCTTTATCCCTGAGGGACCTTTGTCCTTCCTCCAAGTCTTGTTGCAGAGTTTGGGAATGCTGGGTTGAGACGAGACCAGCGGTCGAATAAAGAACCAGAGATGGGGCGATGGGACCCAGTCCTTCCGTAGCGGTGTGAAGTCCGAGCTTCCCCGTGGTTCTGAAGTGCGGTCCGTAGCTTAATCTGCCCCTCGGTGAGTTGTTTCTCCTTCTGCGCCGCCGGACTGGGAACGGCTGGTTCCTCTTTTCAGCCCCTTTTTATGCCTCTCTCCACCATGTGTGTGTATGGGAAGGTTTGGCCTACGTGACTTTCTTCACGGCCGCTGTGTCTCATGAAAAAGTCCCCCCATTTCTCAACCTGCTTGCCGACCACAGTGGAATTTCCCGTACTTCTCCTTTCTTCCTGTGCTCCTCGGCCATCTGTTCAGAACTGCTTGCGACATTTCCTGTTTTCAGGGCTGTACTGCACATTCGTCTTTTCTATATTCTATAACTCCCTTTCTCCATTAAAACTCAGTAAACACATTCAACCTGTTGTTAAATTGATTTCAGATGATTATAACTTCATATTCATTGACAATAAATCATATCTTTTCCTTGTTGTTAATCATTAACATAATCATTACATATTTAAATCATTACAAATCATCAATCAGAGATTCTTTGCAGAAACAAATCATTACAGATCTTTACAGAAAGTTATTGAGTGATTACTTGTATTCATGTTATTCAGACTCATTCAACTTAATTAACTTTTAATCAAACTACAGGATTACTTTATTTCTTCCAAGCCATCATGTACCTTTTTCTGCGTTTACCCGGAAGGATCTCATACCCTTATGCCAAGTTTCTTGACAATACATATTCTTAATTCTGTCATTTACAAAACTTGCCCAGTTATTATCTTTATTAACCTGTATTTCTTTATAAACCTTTAGACCAGGGGTCTCAAACTCCAGTCCTCGAGGCCCGCTGTCCTGCAACCTTTAGATGTGCCTCTGCTGCACCACCTGAATAGAATAATTAGGTCGTTAGCAAAGCTGTGGAGAGCTGATCTACACAAGGAGGAGGTAATGAAGCCATTTCATTCCAGTGTTTTGTGCCTGTGGCTCATCTAAAAACTGCAGGACTGCGGCCCTCGAGGCCTGGAGTTTGAGACCCCTGCTCTAGATCAACAGTCGCATATGGAAACAACCAAAAAGGTGTAATTGGATGAGGCACAACAGCACAGTAACGCTTTCCCTGTATACCTATTTCCCTAACGCATTTATCTGCTGCCCATGCAGAACAGTCTATTTTAGCTTCTCCACTCTCCCAACAAGGTCTCCGGATTCTTACTGCTGGATTATTCTCCTCCTTATGTCCCTGCAAACTCACCCAATAATTCAGCAAAATTTGCTTTTGCCTTAAAAGGAAACTCCCCCATTTCCACCTGCACTGCCAAAGATGGAGATGTCTTCAAAGCTCCACAGCATAATCTGAAAGCTTGATTTTGAATTACTTCTAATTTACTAATCACTGTTTTCTAAGCCTGACTGTAAACTACACATCCGTAATCCAACACTGCAGCATAAATCTTTTTGAAATTAATTTTATTTGCGCCCCATTTTAATCCTGTTAAACACCTCATTATATTTATAACTTTTTTACATTTCCCTTCAATATATTTTACATGATCACCCCATAAAAGCTTGGAATCAAACATGATTCCTAAAAAATAAAATTTACTTACTTTTTCTCTATACATTTTAAAATCAATTTCCTCAATTTTCTTCCTACTGAATACAACAGTCTTTGTTTTGCCTACTGAGAATTTAACTCCCCAGTTATAAGCCCAATTTTCAACAGATTTAATAGCATTCTGTATTTTCTCGTACACTAATGTGACATTTTTCCCTTTTCTCCACAAGACTCTGTCATCAGCCAATAAAGACTGCATGACATCCTGATCCACTTCAGTAAAAACATCATTAATCATGATTGAAAATAATAAAGGACTGATAATACTTCCCTGTGGAGTTCCATTATCAATTTTATATTGATCAGATTTTGTTACTCCCATCTGTACCTGTATAAATCTATTCAACAAAAAATCTTTAATCCAATTATAAGCTCTTCCTGTAAATCCCATTTTATATAATTTTATAAGCAACCCATCCTTCCATACCGTGTTATATGTTTTCTCAATATCAAACAATACTGCTACCACTACTTCCCTATTAATTTGAGCTTTTCTAATATCTGACTCCAAACACACAACTGGATCCATTGTACTCCTTCCTTTTCTAAATTCACTTTGACATGAAGACAAAAGTCCTTTACTTTCTACATAATATGTAATCCTTTCCGTTATCATTCTTTCCATAATCTTTCCTAAACATATAGTAAGTGCAATTGGTCTATAACATGAAGGGTTTGTTGGATCCTTTCCCAGTTTAATAATTGGTACAATCATTGCTTCCTTCCAATTAAAAGGTAATCTTCTTTCTTTCCAGATCTTATTATATGAACCTAAAAGTTTTTCTTCAGCTTGATTCCCTAAATGTTTTAACATAATATAGCATATCTGATCTTTTCCTGGTGCTGTTAATCCTGCTCTAGATATTGCTCTCTTCATTTCTTGCATAGAAAAAGAAACATCCATGACATTACCTGGAGTTGTTTCACCTTCTAAAATAAAATCATTTGCCCTTCTTGTCTGCTCCAACATTTCCCCGGTTCTGTTAAATGATCTGAACTGGATCTTTGCCAATGTTCTTGCCATTACTTTTACTGTCTCTTCAGTTGTTACTGCTGTTCCTTCTTCTTGTTTTAGAATTGGTTTTGTTCTCTTCTGCCTGTTTCCCTTCATTTTCTTAATCATCCCCCAAACAGTAGCTATAGGAGTTGTTCTGCCTATTGAATCACAAAAATCTCTCCATTTTGCCTTCTTAATAACTTTCTTTGCTTCTGTTTGATCTTTTTTTATATTCAATTAAATTTTTTACATTTTTTGTTCTTTTCAATATTCTAAAAGCTCGATTTCTTTTCCTTATTGCTTCACTGCACTCATGTGTCCACCAAGGTACCTCTTACCTTTACTTACAGGAATTGTTATTTTTGCTGCTTTCAGTATAACTTCCCTAATCTTTCCCTCTATACTTTCTATATCTAAATTTAAATTGACTTCATTCATGAATTTCTCACATATATATTTAAATCTATTCCATTTTCTTACCAAATATCCATCTTTCCTGCCTTTCTACCACCCTTCTCTTTAGAAATAAGGATTTTACAAAAATTGGAAAATGATCACTACATATTGTTTTTTGCTGTATTTCACATAATCCAGCTAAATCTCTGGACACCAGAGTTAAATCTATAGCTGAGCAATTTCCTGTACGTACATCTATTCTTGTTCCCCTCCCATCATTCATAAACACTAATTGATTATCTTCCATCAGTTGTTCTATTATTTCTCCATTTGTATCAGTTCCCTGCCCTCCCCATAAATTAATATGGGCATTAAAATCTGCACAACAAATAACTTTATTTCTATTTTGTCCCTGAATTTCTTTTAATTTATCCAACTCTAATCTTTCACATGGGTTATAATCATTTATTATAATACAGACTCATCTTTTTTCCCTCTCTAAACGCCCCTCTAGGCCTGTCGCGATAAACGATAAATCGATTAATCTACGATAAATTAAAACTATCAACGTCATTTTAATTATCGGCATTATCGTCTCTTCCGGCCTTTTTCTCTTTCTGTTAATGACACTGAATGAAAAAAGGCTCAACTCCGGTGCTCTCCACTGACCCTCCCTTCCTCATTTCCTCAGTGTAAAGCCCAGCGCACTACACGATCTTAGAGCTGTTGGCCGATTATCGGCCCATTTTCAAAACCTGACAGACCAAACATTAGCCGACAGAAATCCTAGGTATAACGGTTCGATCGGGTTCGTTCCTGCCGTGTGGTGTCCAACAATGGGCACAAAATAATGGCTACAAGTCCAGTGAACTAATTTTAAAACCAGGTATTAATCAATGCTTTACTACAATCTACCTGCAATGCATGTGGCTAGTGTCAGCGTAAAGTCCTGACTGAATGAAAATCATTAGAACCTATTTACGTCACGTTAACGAAGAACAGCTGAAAAGTTACTGGGTTTATCAACTGCGGTAGCAATTTCGCTCCAACTCCTCCCCTTGTCATTTCTATATTCTTTGCATGTTGAATAAACATTAATGTTGTTTCCACATATCATCTCCAATGTCCGCTGGACTTCGGGTTGCGCCGTGTCAGCTGTTTGGGATTCCCCTCCGTAATTTCCCCTCAGAAAGCGCAGAGGAGAATCCAGGCTTTCTGATTGGCTGCCTGTCACATTCAACAGGCTGCGTTAAGATCCCAGTCGGGAAAAACCCTGATTTGGATCGGAGGACGATCTACCGTAACACACCACACAATCTTAGAAAGACCAACGTTTTAAGATTGTTGTAAGGGGAAAAATAGGAGCAAAAAATCCTGTAGTGTGAATTATTGCATCAGGTAGTCGATGTGCCCATCTTCTCTATTTACATCTCATTATTACTGAAGGGCAACATAATATACAGACTTCATAATCTGCACTCTTTTGGTTGAATGCAGTATTTATTTCCACTTTGGCTTTATGTTGTTTAGTTTTTTTTTCAAGTGCGTTTTTTGTTAATGGAGACTGAGAATCCATTTTATTTTTGTTTTTTATTTGTTTTGTTTATTTAGTTTATCAGCTCCAGTGTTTAGTGTTCTTTTGAAAATAAAGTGTATCTATCTTTGGCAGGAAATCACATGGATTATTACATCATTTCCATTAAATCAGTGTAAAAAGGTCTTCAAACAATATTATCGTTTATCTCAATAATTTTTGAGACAATTAATCGCTCAGCAAAATTTGCTATCGTGACAGGCCTACGCCCCTCCCTAATAAAAATGGCACCATTACCTTCAATCTGATCAGATCTAATAGCAGAATAATTAAGATTTTAAATTCTAATTTTAGTTTTAACCAAGTTTCTTGTATACAAATAACCTCTGGAGCTTCTTCTAATTTATCAATAAAATGTTTTAATTCCTGTCCATTTGATATTAAACTTAGTGTAACTATCCTCTCCATGCTGCCTCCTGATTGGCTGAGCTCATCCCTCACTTCCTCCCATTTTAATTCATTAATGTTGAGATGATTTCCTGCTGCTTTCACAATTACTTGAATTCTTTCTGTTTTTGACTTAATTTCCATAGTTGCATTTATTACCCCTGCCATGAATATCACTAGCTGTTTTAAATCCACATGCACTTTATTTTCTTTTGTTTGGTTTACCTCTGTATTCGTCCTGTTTTCCACCCCAGCATCGGTTCTTTGCTTTTCCATTTTAACAGCCTCTGCATAGGATATCTTGTTGTGTATTCTGACTTGTTGAAGCTGAACCTCCCTCTTCATTACTTCACAGCCCCATATGCCACACACACTGTGGCTGCCACCACAACTACAACATTTTGGCTGCCTGCTCTTATTGCACTGTTCATATTCATGATCCTCTCCACATCGTGCACATCTTCTCTTTCTTTTCCATGTCTGCACTGTTTGGCCAAATCTTTGACATTTAAAGCATCTAATCGGTGGTGGGATATATACTGTCTTACATTGTAGGTTAAATATCCTAAATAGGCTCTCTGGAAGTCTTTCTTCATCAAACTAAACACTTTCACTCTTCATTTTCTCTCCATTTTTAAAGGTCTGAAGCCTTCTTACACTTTAACTCTTCCTCCTCTGAGATTTGATTTGATTTCCTCAATTGAAACCTCAGTCAGGATCCCTGAATCACTCCCTTCCTCCATTTGCTTCCCTCTTGTGACGCTTGTCACTTTATACTTTCCTACTTCTTTCAGCCTACGTGCTCTGTCTTTTTGTTCTTCTGTATTACAACTAATCATTAAGTTTCCATCTCTTAGAACTTTTGTCCCCCATTTGATTCTTCAGAATCGTGGATAGTTTAACTAGACTTGTCGTTTGCAATGCCTTCTCCTCGTTAACTCTAATAATTACTTTGAACTCCTTTATTTCTCCCTCCATTTCTTCTTCAGACTCATCCCAGTTGTTCACCACTCTCCCCCTCTTTCCTACACCTGCCTTCGCTGAAGAATTTCCTCTTTTTGGACTCATCCTTTCACTACTCAATGTTTCACTGCTCCGTCACTCTCCTTATCTATACTATTTTCCCACTCTGGTCCAATCACAGCACAGCTGTGTCTACCCATCGTAGTCTTTGTCCAAAGTTCTTTCACCAATCCACAGGTTTTCCCGATAGCATCTTGAGCATTTCCTCGACGCCGATTTCCATGAGTCCGAGATATTCTTATTTCTTTATCTTCATATTCCTCTCTTTCAGTTCTTAATTTCAACTTTTTAAACCATCAATATAAATCTGTTTTTGGTTTTCCTCACCAGCCGTGACCGACACCTACCACACCCACCTTCGTCCAATCGAAAGCCCTGGAGATTTACTCACACAAAAAGCTTTCAAAAATCTGGTGCCGTCTGAGTGCTGAATATAACAGGTGGATGGCATGAGCCTGATTGTGCTGCAGCATGCAGGTGAATCAGAGGAGTTTGATTGGAGAGGTGAGAGCTGAGGAGGAAACGAGGCAGGCAGACAGACGAGCCAGAGTCATAACAGCTTTAGCATATCGGGAACTTAACAAATGAAATGCTTTTTGGAACCTCCAGTATTTGAACATATTTGAATCTCGTTCCAACAGTAGAACAAACTTTTGTCCTCCAGGTGGCGTTGTTGGTTTCCTTCACTCATTGCAAATTGATGATAGATTTAACACAATCGACTGTCAGGAAAGGAGAATCCTGCCACATCAGGCTCTTTTCATTTCATCATTTAAACTCTGTGACTCAGTTCGGTTTTCTGGATCTTTAGTTTGTTTGGATGAACAGCACATTTTTATTGTCTTATTATTTTTATTATGGACCATGTGTGTGTCTGAATGAATGGTTTTGATTGGCTGCTATTATTAAAAGGTTTTTTCTGTCACTGAGACTCCTCATTTAGACTCTTCTGACCAGAACATGTTCCTCGTGTTTCCATTTCTGTGATCAAAGTCCAGAAATCAGCCGAGAAGCTGCAGCTTGGGAAGAGGTTGCTGGCTGACTGCAGGATATTTGTGATTCCCAGACAAACAGAGGTTGTTTCTGTTCTTATTTTAATGTTCCTCATTAATAGACGGTTGACCTACTTGCATATAAAGTTTGCCTTTAAGTCTCTAATCTTCCCCCTTCAGTTCTTTTCTGCAGCTTCCTGAAACTTTCCAGTTATTTGATGTTTGGACTGAAACTTGGCCGTCCTTTCTGTTAAGCTTTATTATGCATTTCCTGCTAATTCCTGTATATTATAGGCAATTTCTGTTCAGTTGCCTTGGTTACCAATGATAAGATGCAATCCCTCTCATATTGCAGTAGTTCTGCTGGCTGGTAAATGCATCTTTCTCCATTTTGATATCTACATAATGTTTATTTTAGTTGTATTATTTATCTACAGCACATGTAATAATGAATAAGTAATGTGAGGTAAGTTTATGTTGTAACAGCATTCAGAGTAAATGTTTTACACATCATAAACTGTACACACATTTAAAACAGGAAAAGATGAAATAATAATTCCTCTACAACCTGAACAACCGGGAGGACGAGCAGACGAGGTTTACAGGCCGTGTGTTTGGAGCTGCAGAAGGTTCTGGGTCAGCCCGGTTCGTGTTTGGTTGGTGAAATCTTTCCAGCTGGTCCCATTAGCCAGAGCAATTTAAGGTCCAGTAGAGAAGAGGCTGCAGTCGGTTTGCATGACGTCAAACATGTTCAGGAGACCTGAGCAGAGGGCAGGTAGCCTTCATGTTAGCCACTTCAGAGCTTTAAGTTCAGCTCCAGGGCCTGATTTGTCTCCATAGTTTGGCTCCTGACTCATTTCCCATCAAGTCTTTAACATGAGCAACAATATAACATAAACGGTTTGAGTATGAAGGGAAATCTGTTTATTTTCACCAAACTCGCCCTGGTCTTCTGCATAGATAGTCTTTGTGTGAGGTGAGAGGGCTCACTCTGTTGCTAATAAGTTTTCACACATTAAGTCAACATGTTTTCTTTTCAGCAGATAACTTTGGCCTGTAAGCTGTTTGTTGAGTGATTATGGTGAATAAAGATAAATAATTCCTTAACCTTTTCACTAAACGAAGCAGGATTGAAGCAGGGGGTCAGTGCAGCGAGGGGGTTGAAGTCAACCTGCCTGTGTTGGATCCCTGACTCACCAAGTCAGGTAGCCACAGATTCGTCATCAGCAGACATCAGTTAAAATGTTTTAAATACAGTTAACGGCTTCAGGGTTGAGGAAAGAACGTCGTTGTCTGTGATCCGCCTGGACATCGTTCTTCAGGTAGAGATCGTTCCCTTTGTGGGAACGTCAACGTGAAAGAGGCAACAGGAATTGCTGGAATGACAAAGTTAAATATAAACTAAGTATTTAGAAGACTTTTGCCTCCGTCAGCAGGCCTGGCTCTTTCTCTGCTAATAGTTTTTTATCCTGCCTATTTATCAAAAGAGCAAAGGTCACTGTTAGGAGCTTGAGTTGCTCTGAATGTTTGAGGAGCTGCTAACATTCAGATATTAGCTTTTCATTGTTGAGGTCAGGCTAAGAGATGTATAGAGGAAGAAAGTCCCGGCACATCTTCAGCCGCTGATAGAGACTTTTAATTATTCATCAGAGAAATAAGAAATAAAATAAGATCCCAACATGTTTAAACACAAGGCTTATGTTTAGGGTCTGATTGTTATTCTGCCCTGAGGAAACACTGAAGGCGTCCGTCAGACCCTGGAGGCTCAGAGACATTTTCTGGCAATAAAGCAACGTCCCAGTGCCATTACTCACTAGACTGCAATTAGTTTAGTTTACATTAGATGCTTTATTTCCCCAGACGATTGCCAACACTCAATGTCATGTAAATGTCAATTGTTTTTTTCTTTATAGTCAAGAGACCAAAATAAAATCGTGAGTCAAAGGAAACAACAAACCTGTCAGCCAATAGGATCTGTGTGTTTCAGACAGGAAGTGTTCATCAACCCAACTAAACTAATATCAAAACTAAACTTATTACAGCAACAAATCTTCAGCTTAGTGAGCCGAAGGGCTGTTAGAAAATAAAGCATCTCTTGGTCATTTGCTGTGAGTTTTAGTCACATTTTCAGACCTTCTGATCGTCCAGTAAAGTGTTTTAAAAATTATCGCTTCAGCTGTTCCTGCAATAATGTGCGTTCGTTATTCCAGTCTTTTATTAGCTCTGACGCTCAGGCCTCTTTTCCATTTGGCTCCACATCGAAGTGCTTCAGGGCTCCTGTGGGACAAAGACGTTCAGATTACTGACCTACAGTAGGAGACAGATGTTTTATTTGTCCAGAGGGTAAAATGTTCTCTTGTTGCAAGAAATAAAGTCAGGATTCAACAGAAACCCAGAAGAATCGGACATGGGGGAAAGACGACATCCAGTATAAACCACCAATTTATTTTTATGTAAAAATGAGTCGGGGGCAGAAAGGAGCTGCTTCATTATTTTATCATTCTGCTCTCTGCAGGAAGAGAAAAGGCTCTTGGTGTTGGTCCATGAAGGGACGACCAGAGGGAAAATAGTTGGAACCACAAACTGTGTTTTGATTATGCCTGGCATGGACTGCTTCATCCAGAAGGCTCATATTAGATTTTGATGACTTTGGCCCTGGACGGTACAGCTGGGAGGAACGTGACGGACTGGGACACGTTTGGCACCAAGTGGTGCAGCTGGGAGGTGGATTCTGGGTGGAGATGTCTCAGCCTGGCTCCATGTGGCTTTATGAACTCATGCCAAGACACTTAGTCGTCTCTGCAAGCAGGATTTGCTCTGCCATGCCTGCAGTGGATTGTTTCCAAACCCTTCTGCCTTCTTTTCAGGGCTCGGGTATGCAGGCTAACTCCTAGCCAGACTCGGTGAGACAACAGCTGCTCATGTTGCTAGTGGCAACACAAATTATGAAGCTGTTGAAAAATTTTGAAGTTGCAACTTTAAATATTTTTTCCCAGCTGTTTTCAACTAATTCTACAAAAATTTCAACTGGCAAACAGGCATTCATTTCTTTTGTATTGTGACATAAGTAGTGTGTGCCACTGAAATGCCTTTATTTTGACTGTGGCTCCATTAGTTCATACACTTGTTTAGGTTTTGTTGATGCTTTAAAAGTTAGAGAATGTCTTCAAGGATCTGGAATCAACCTGCAGGTAATAACTGGTTTAGTCTTGTTTAAAATGTGTTGGCCTAAAATTTATGCAGAGATTTGTCATAATAGTCTTTTAGACTTACCGACTTCAGCGAGAAAAATGGATCAGGCCATTTATTCTTCACACAATATTTAAATATATCCAGATTTCCGACCCAGGCAAGTAATGCAACAAAAAGGCTCCAGGTTCAATCCCCACCAGACACAAAAACTGAAACTCATCACATTAAAATCTTAAGATCTGTGGTGCATAGAAGCTGAATGCTGCTTCTCCATGTTTGGTTCTGGATGAAGAGCAGAACCAGAACCAGGTTGATCCGACAGCAGATCTTTAATCTGCTCAATGATTTAAAAACTATCAGCAGATTAAAGTCTCTCAGTGAAGGAATGTAGAACTGAGTGGTATAGAACTAGATGATGTAGAACCGGGTGATGTCTTCATCTTCCTGGTTCTAGCCAGAACTCCAGCAGCAGCGTTCTGGACCGATCGTTGCTCTGGTCAGCCAGAGTTTAGAGTCGCCGGTCCGTCTGCCTGAGGGTTTACCTTTCTTGATACTCTCAGCCTCTCCATGTTCTTCTCTCCTGAGCTTCTGCGTTCTGCTACTCACCGTTGTGATCTCCTCGTAGGTTTCCTCAGTGGTGCTCTGGGTGTAACTCTGTTATTGCTGTCATCTCGATGTTAAAGCTTCCTGTAAAGATCATCTGGTTCAAGTTCTCTGACTGGTGACTACCCTTCTACTCCAAAGCGGAGCTGCTACCTGTCCACCCTTCAACAAACCACCTGGCAGTCTCCACCGTTCTCCATCCGGAGCTCCAGTCACAGAACCAAACCTCTCTGGACTCAAATTCCCAGGTGGATCCTGTTCCCGCCTTAGCCGCCTGGCGGATGTCTCCTATCTCACCAGTAAGATGTCCAAATCTTTTCTCACTCTCCACCAGCCAACCTGTTCCTCACCTTGTCTTCCTCCTCTCCAGTGGCCCACCAATCCTGATTAGCCCCCGCTTCCTGGACAAAGAAACACATTCTTATTATTGGTACAATAAACTTTATTTACTGATTTTCCTCGTCTCCTGAGTGTTGTGCAAGTGGGTCAAGAGGTTACCCCCAAACAGCGATTACTCTCAAACATGCCAGTTTTACAGCTTTTTTATACCATGAGTACAAAGAAGCTGGGTAGTATTTAGCGTTTCCATAAAGCCTGACATTGTAGTTTACTCGCCCTGTCTGTTTTAATTTGTGGTTTATGAAGACTGTGCAGCACTTTGGTGCAGTTAATATCTGATTTCAAAGTGCTTTATAAATCTAATTAACATTGACATGCAGTAGTATTCCTACTGTCCTCAGTGACGCTCTGAAACTTTCATTTTGCTCTTCAAAGTGCTTCACTTTAAAATCCCAAATTCTGTCAGACAACACAGTAATTTGATTGCTGCTCGTTTTCTAAGGTCAAGATTCTGATTATAGTGGTGAAAGAGTTGACCTCAGGATAATCCATTCATATTCCCATTGAATAGAATAGAAGTACTTTATTCATCCCAGCAGGGAAATTACTTCACAGTTACAGCATAGAGACAAGACACAATAACAACTACCACTGAGTAGTAGTTGTAGATAAAATAAAAATATAAATGCTATAAATTGTAAAAATATAAATGCTGTTAATATAAAAAGCAACTTAAGAGCAGTCCTTGCAAAGATTCAAAAAATGCAGATATGTATATGTAAATATATGTACAGTAAGTGTGCCACAGTGCAGTTGTGCAAAATTGGACTGATTAGTGCAGAACAATGATTTAGCTTTTATTGTACAGTGAGATGGCCTGTGGCAGGAAGGATTTCCTGAAGGAGAGGTGGTGTGCAGGAGAATGCCGGTAGGTGGCTTGAACAACTTGGGGCAGTGTGGATGTGTGGGGGGATGGTGGTGGTAGGGGAGTAGCAGGAGGTGAGCTAAACCTGTTGAAAAACTGGTTGAACTGGTTTGCTCTATCCAGGCTCCCAGATGTCTGTGTGTCCTTCCCCTTCATCCCAGCGATTTGCTTCATTCCTTTCCACACATCTCTCCCACTGTTCTGCTTGAGTTTGGACTCAAGCTTCCTCCTGTAGTTGTCCTTGCATGTCCTCAGTGTCTCTCTGAGTTCACGCAGGACTCTCCTCTGCTCCTCCTTATCTCCAGACCTGAAAGCCATCTTCTTTTTGTTTAGAAGTGCATTCAGGTCACTGGTAATCCAGGGTTTGTTGTTGGAGAAGCAGCGCACGGTCCGAGCTGGCATGAGAGTGTCCTCACAGAATCTGATGTATTCCGTGATGCAGTCAGACATGTTGTCGATGTCCTCCCCATGAGGCCCACAGAGCACATCCCAGTCTGTCGACCCAAAGCAGTCCTGCAGTGCCTCAGCTGCCTCCTGTGTCCACCTCCTCACCGTCCTGATGCGCACAGGCTGCCTACTCACTAGAGGGACATACTTGGGAGTCATCCTTACCAAGATGTGGTCCGACCTGCCAAGGGGGGGCAGGGCTGTGGCGCTGTATGCATCTTTGGCATTAGCATACAGGAGATCCAGCATTTTGTTTTCCCTGGTGGGACAGTCAACATACTGCTGGAAGTTGTGTAGAGTTTTGTCCAATGAGGCATGGTTAAAGTCACCTGTGATGACCATGAAGGCATCCGGGTGTTGAGTCTGGAGTTTGGCTGCGGTAGAGCTGATGACGTCACAGGCCAGCGCTGCATCAGCTGATGGGGGAATGTAAACAGCGATCAAAATGGCGGACGTAAACTCCCTCGGTAAATAATACGGCCGCATTCCCACAGCCAGAAGTTCAATGTCCGGGCTACAAATCTGTTCCTTCACGTTAACATGACCGGGATTACACCACCTCTCACTCACATAAAGTGCAATCCCGCCGCCCTTCTTCTTCCGACTCTTGGAAAAGTCCCTGTCCCCCCACACCAAGGAAAATCCAGGGACCTCCACGCTGTAGTCCGGAATAAGCGAGTGTAGTGTATTAAAAAAGAGGTAATTTAACGCTAACTTTGGACAAAACGTTTGGCTCCTTCTTCCTCTTTTAATTTTGCCCGGGATCGGCGAGTGACGTTCTCCGTGGGCGACGTGCAGCGACGGCGTGCTGCTAAAACGAAACAACAACAAAGCGTGTTGACGTCACAGATCACAGAGTTTAATCTCATACAAAGCAATCGACAACAAAGCTGCAGAGGAACAGAGATATGCACTTTTCATAAAAATAAAAACACACAAAGGGGAAGACAGACGAACACAAAGACAGACAAAGGCGCCCACGTGGAGAAAAGATGGAAAAAAACTCTCTGGGGGCTTGCTGACCTGTACTTTTAAATGAAAGAGGTGTTTCCCTATTTAATGTATGCAAAGAAGGCGTTCTGTTGTTCGACCACTCAGAGACCTGTTCGGCCCCCCAAAGAAACTTGGAAACTCCCCTCATTACAGCTCAGATGTCTGGTTTTTATCTGAGTAAGAGGGCGGACCACTTCGTGCCCATCGCTGCCTGATACGGAAGATCCCTGGCGCCAAACGTCCTAAGATGAGATTTCACAGACACCTCCGAAGTCCCTTCTCCCATTGGAATTTAAATTTTATTGCTGTGGTGTCAGCTGGGAGGAAAAAGGGCCCTGCTTTGTCTGCTTACCGCATCTCAGACGAGACCTGTTCCAAATAAGAGTATTATACATAACTGTTACACATGTCGTAGATTAACTGTATTTAAGCAGTAAAATTAATCCTTTTTCTTAACAAGTGTTAAGAAATAATGACTTTTTGGTGTTTAATACAGCTAATATATGACATGTGTAAAGGTATAGCCAACACTTTCATTTGGAACAGTTTTCTGTGGAGCATGTGGGAGCTGACAATAGCAGACATTTAAACAAGCAGGGCCCCTTTTCCTCCCCCGCTGACACCAGAGCAATAAAATTTGCATTCCAATGGGAGAGGGGACTTCGGAGGTGTCTGTGAAATCTCATCTTAGGACGTTTGGCGTCAGGGATCTGCCCGTGTCGGACGGAGATGGGCACGAAGTGGTCCGCCCTTTTACTTAGATAAAAACCAGACATCGGAGCGGTAATGAGGGGAGTTTCCAGGGTTCTCTGGGGGCCGAAACAGGTCTCTGATTGGTCGAACAACAGAACGCCTTCTTTGCATATATTAAATAGGGAAACACCTCTTTAGTTTAAAAATTCCAAGTCAGCACGCCAACAGAGAGTTTTTTCCATCTTTTCTCCACGTGGGCGCCTTTGTCTGTCTTTGTGTTCGTTTGTCTCCCCTTGTGTGTCTTATTTTGTGATAAAATGTATATCTCTGTACCTCTGCAGCTTTGTTAACGGATACATGCGTGGCTTTGTATGAATTAAACTCTGTGATCTGTGACGTCAACACGCCTTGTTGTAGTTTCGCTTTACAGCTGCCCTGCTCCTCGCCGAGATGACCCGGCTTTGAAGGAAGATACGAGCCAAACGTTTTGTTCAAAGTTTTAATAAATATTTCTTCCTTTACAGTAGCCAGGTTTCCGTGAAGCAGAAGATACTGCACTCCCTGTACTCCTTCTGGGTCCTCACCAGTGCCGTGAGTTCGTCCGTCTTATTCCCCAAAGACCTCACGTTCCCCACAATAATCGCCGGTACCGCTGGTTTGTGCCGTCTCCTCTTCTCCCTCCGTTTAACTCCAGACCTGCAGCCCCGGCGTCTCCTCCGTAACTCCTCTGGGACCACAGGCCTGTCTCCGGGCAGCAGCAGAGGCTTACACAGCGCAATCAGCTGTTCACGCACGTAAACAATGCCGCTACTCCGTTCGGCGAGGTTCTCCGTAACAAAGAGTAGAAAAAGTAGCAGGAGAACAGCGGCAGAACCACATCCAGCCATTGTGGAAAGCTTAACTGATGGTCTATTGTAGTCATAAATAAGCACAAGTAGTAGTTCATGTCCACATTCTTCTGATACTCCATTGGGATGTTTAACCACATTCATAACCTTGACTATATCATATCTACGGTGGCCCTGAGGTGCAAACCACTTCAGCAAATTGAAAGCACAATTACAAATTACAAAAGCACTAGAACATTAACAAAACAGAAAGGGTATGTCCCAGTTGGAGACCTAAGAAATCGCTAATTGGACAATAGGCATGAATACGTATACGCTGAGTCCTACGTACATCACCGCCATCTTGAAAGTGGCAGTGGAGAAACGTAGACTAGTTTCAATGGTTTTACTGTACAAAGTGGAGCCACTGCCTTTACGTTACGTTTTTTAGTTCATATCTTGAAATAGCAAATGCACATTGAATTATGGAATTGTGTTAATGTGTTCATGAATACATTGTCATGAAGTGCGGGTGGTGAGAGTGGTGAGGCAGAATGCAGCGGACCCAGGAATGATGAATATGAGGATTTAATGATGAGAACCGGTCAAAACAACGGACAGCAGGCACACGGAAACACTGACGACACTGAAGCTAACATTGACGAAACACTGACGAGGACCCGACGAGGAACAAGGAACACAGGTGGAGTTAAATACACGGGAGGGTAATCACAGAAACGAGACACACCTGGGAACAATCAAGGGGAGGACAGGACAACGAAGAGACTAAGGACACAGAAAACTCTAAATAAACACAGAAAAACACAGATCCTGACAGTACCCCCCCCTCAAGGGCGGCTACCAGACGCCCAAAAAACAAAAACACAACAAGGGTGGGCGGAGGGGCGCTGGACGGGGGGCCAGAGTCCAGAAAAACAAAAAACTACCCACCATCGTGGGCGGAAACACAGGGAGGGCCAAGAGTCCATAAACAAACAAAAAACTACCCACAGGGTGGGCGGAGGCAAAGGAGGCGGGAACCACGGAGGCAGTCCGGCGGCCGTCCGCGGCGCTGGAGGCGGGAACCACGGAGGCGGTCCGGCGGCCGTCCGCGGCGCTGGAGGCGGGAACCACGGAGGCGGTCCGGCGGCCGTCCGCGGCGCTGGAGGCGGGAACCCCGGAGGCGGTCCGGCGGCCGTCCCCGGCGCTGGAGGTGGCGATGAGTCCCGGGGGCCGCCCACAGACGGCGACGACGAGCCCCCCGAGGCAGGGTCTCTGGTGGAGCACAGGGGGTCTCGGTCGGAGCACAAGGGGTCTCGGTCGGAACGCTGGGGGTCTGGGTCTCGGGTGGAACGCAGGGAGTCTCGGTCTCGGGTGGAACGCAGGGAGTCTCGGTCTCGGGTGGAACGCAGGGAGTCTCGGTCTCGGGTGGAACGCAGGGAGTCTCGGTCTCGGGTGGAACGCAGGGAGTCTCGGTCTCGGGTGGAACGCAGGGAGTCTCGGTCTCGGGTGGAACGCAGGGAGTCTCGGTCTCGGGTGGAACGCAGGGAGTCTCGGTCTCGGGTGGAACGCAGGGAGTCTCGGTCTCGGGTGGAACGCAGGGAGTCTCGGTCTCGGGTGGAACGCAGGGAGTCTCGGTCTCGGGTGGAACGCAGGGAGTCTCGGTCTCGGGTGGAACGCAGGGAGTCTCGGTCTCGGGTGGAACGCAGGGAGTCTCGGTCTCGGGTGGAACGCAGGAGGTCAGGGTCTCAGGAGGAACGCAGGAGGTCAGGGTCTCAGGAGGAACGCAGGAGGTCAGGGTCTCAGGAGGAACGCTGGAGGTCAGGGTCTCAGGAGGAACGCTGGAGGTCAGGGTCTCAGGAGGAACGCAGGAGGTCAGGGTCTCAGGAGGAACGCAGGGGGTCTCGGAAGGAACACAGGGAGTCTCGGTAGGAACACAGGGAGTCTCAGTCTCAGGTGCGCCGGCTGGAACGCCGGCTGATTCGGCCTCGGGTGCGCCGGCTGGAACGCCGGCTGAAACGGCCTCAGCTGCGCCGGCTGGAACGCCGGCTGAAACGGCCTCGGCTGCGCCGGCTGGAACGCCGGCTGATTCGGCCTCGGGTGCGCCGGCTGGAACGCCGGCTGATTCGGCCTCGGGTGCGCCGGTTGGAACGCCGGCTGATTCGGCCTCGGGTGCGCCGGTTGGAACGCCGGCTGATTCGGCCTGGTGTGCGCCGACTGGAACGCCGGCTGATTCGGCCTGGGGTGCGCCGACTGGAACGCCGGCTGAAACGGCCTCGGGTGCGCCGGCTGCACCGGTTGGGGGTGCTGGTCCCGGAGCTGGAGCTGGATCTGGGCTGGCGGAGAAACTGTGCGGATTGGGAGGCAGAGGGTTACCTTTCAGCACGGCCGCTGCTGTCTGGAATTGCCACTCTGCCTCTTGTTGTAATTCCGCCAGTCCCAGATGCGGAAGTCGCGGGATCCACTGATCCAGCAGGAGGACTAGGCGTGTGGACGTATTCAGCCGCCGTCGGGCTGAATACGGACTTGCCAACACTGCCAAATAGTCCTCGATCGCCCTCCATAATCCTTCTGGGTCCATAAGGAAAGTAGCGTGCCTCACCGTTCAGCGTGGTCGGGTCCTTCTGTCATGAAGTGCGGGTGGTGAGAGTGGTGAGGCAGAATGCAGCGGACCCAGGAATGATGAATATGAGGATTTAATGATGAGAACCGGTCAAAACAACGGACAGCAGGCACACGGAAACACTGACGACACTGAAGCTAACATTGACGAAACACTGACGAGGACCCGACGAGGAACAAGGAACACAGGTGGAGTTAAATACACGGGAGGGTAATCACAGAAACGAGACACACCTGGGAACAATCAAGGGGAGGACAGGACAACGAAGAGACTAAGGACACAGAAAACTCTAAATAAACACAGAAAAACACAGATCCTGACATACATCACTGTAAAGGTGTGTGTGTGTTCATCAATAGAAACGATTTATCAGAATCAGCTGTATCAAATGTAATTATTGTGCCACAAAACATTGAAATAATCACATCAAAAAGTTCAAAACGCTGTCCTGTTTTTATTTTTATTTTTTTATTCCTATATAATAATGTGTGAGAGATTGTGTCAGTGACATTCATTAACTTGAAATACTTTACAGAACGGTCCATTTACTTGTATTAGCTTGCTGGTAGATAAGCCACTTTCAATATGATTTACGCTAAAACGTATCGCAACAACGGGCCGACCAGCTCAAGCGATAACTTCCGGTTCAGAAGAGCTGTGGTCCAATCAGCGATCTCTCAGGTCTCCAACTGGGACATACCCTTTCCGTTTTGTTAATGTTCTAGTGCTTTTGTAATTTGTAATTGTGCTTTCAATTTGCTGAAGTGGTTTGCACCTCAGGGCCACCGTACATATCTCTCAACAACTAACTGGGTTTTAACGTGTCGACCCTTCTGAGGACATGAACTCGGGTTAAACAGAATCATGTTTCAAGCTGTTTTCACCTGATTATCTGGTAGATTCATCATCTGCTCCATCTCCATCTCTGGTTGCTCTCTCTGCTCTGAGTCAAACCAACCTGTTCCCCTCCTGGCCTGTGGGGGCGCTGCACCAAGAACCACTGAAGGAAACGACACAAAACCCTCTGAAGAAAGAAACTGAACGCAACTTCCTTATTCACAAAATGGAGGCGTTCAATTTTCAAGTCCACCTCGCTGCAGCAAACAGGAAGGGGCGGGACGTACCGCTGTCAGTCTCAGACTTTATCTGGAAACGGGACCATTGCACTCCGGAAGTGAAGGGGGCGCTATTTCCTATATTATCCACAGTCTCCTGTTTTTATTTCCTTCTGAAATCTGTGATATATCTTCACCTTTAGGAAGGATTTTCACTCTCAGCATGAATTTGAACTTCTCTCTTTTATTTACTTCAGTGCAGCTCACAGTTTTTAACACATTCTGTAGCTTTCTGTGAACTTCTATATTGGCTTCTTAGTGTGGCACTAGGAAAGTGAGTCATGAAACTAGCCCCCCCCCCCCCCCCCCCCACATTTTGTTTTACTTGATGATCACTCACAGCCTAGCGTTATAATTTATTAGAGTTAACAATGTTTATTAGAGTTAATGTTTATTAGATTTAACAATGTTTTGGTTTCGCCATCGGAGGGCGCTCAGTACCACATACAACAGCGGGTGACGCTCTGGCAGGCTGTAGGAGTCCGCCATTGCAGAGAGGACCAAGCCAAGGTGAGGTAAGCTGAGTCTCCCTGTGCTGGTATCACCTCCTGGAGAACAACATTTAAAGGCATCTGAAAAAACCAAACAAAATAAAAAATCACATTGCACATTATGATCAGTAAAACAGTAGTTAATAATAGCCATTTCACCAAATACTTTGTTACTCTTACTTGTGTAGTTTATTGCAGTTACTTACTAAAACTATATTGAAGTTGTGCTACTCGTCATTAGAGTATCACATCTGGGTACTACACCCAACTATAATGGCTGCTGTTAGTTTATAAAATATATTAGACTTTCCAGAAATTTAACATTGGTGTACAAAACATATTTAAAAAAGATTAACCTTTAAAAATAAAAGAGAAACACTAGAAAACTGGTAAGTATGTAAAAAATATTTTATATTTTTCAAGTGTAGTTATACATACCGTTATATTGAACCATAGCAGTTTGTGCTAAATGGTTCTGTAGCTTGTATGAGCAAAGGGAACAGAAATATTTATGTTCATGTTGCAAATAGATACGTGGATCTGTATAATGAAAATAAAAAATAAAGTTTGAGAATAAAATACATTTCTCAATTATACATGTTATCTACATTTCTATTTTTATCTAATGGTGCCCTGCGGGATAATAATTAGCTATGCTACATGCTAAAATTAGCCTTCCCCTGTATGAATTACGAATTTCACTAGTTTACAGCTGTTAATTATATTTTCAACCTAATCTAGAAAAGCGTATTGATTTACTATGTGAAAAAATTTTAAAAAGGTAAAAATACCTTTTGTTGACTTTGTGAGTTTTGCATTGTTGATCGTGAGCCGAACATCAGTGGAAGAACCTCTCAAACTTCTTTCTTTCTTCTTCCTTTCCTCTTAACTCCGCGTCTTAAGGTATTTATACTAGTGATTATGAAAATAGCGCCCCCTTCATTTCCGGAATGCAATAGTCCCATTTCCAAATAAGGTATGGGACTGACGGAAAGGTCCGTCCCCGCCCCTTTCTGTTTGCTGCAGCGAGGTCCTTCTCGAGAGGACAGCTTGTTGCAGCGGATGTGGGGAGCGCTACTGTAACCGCTGTATTTTCTTTTTACAGTTTAAACTGAATAAATATGCTGCACGAGGAGTGACTCGGCCCATCATTTCCTGCTGTGTAACATTAGTCGCATCTTTTTGGGCCTGATACTGCCTCTAGTGGCGTGGGGTGGTAACACAACTAATAGAACTACATTACTAAATCAGAATAGCACAAAGTTTTTATTATTAATTTTTTATCTTCTTAAGGAAGTAGAGATGATTAAATGACCTAAACAAAACCTCAAAGTGGTTCCAGTTTGTCCTGATGGCCAACCTGTTGAAACTGTGGCTAATATTAAATATCTCGGGTCATTCCTGGACAGTCAGCTCAACTTTGCTGAAAACACTGACTATATTTTGAAGAACTGTTCTCAGAGACTCTACCTTTTAAGAAGACTTGGTGATCTTCTTAAAAGGTTGTGTACAACCAGAGGTTGTGTACAAGACAATGTTGAGTGTTTTAACTTTTCACCTCCTCGGCTGGTTTGGTCTCATGAGCTGCAGAATAACAAACTTAACAATACTTTCAATGGCATGTAAAGTAGCAAACAAACCAAAAGCGACTCTCTCAACTGTTTGCTGAAAGAACATGAAAGATGGCAGAAATATTCAAGTACACCTCGCTGCAGCAAACAGAAAGGGGCGGGGACGGACCACTGTCAGTCTCATACCTTATATGGAAATGGGGGGACGGACCACTGTCAGTCTCATACCTTATATGGAAATGGGGGGGACGGACCACTGTCAGTCTCATACCTTATATGGAAATGGGGGGACGGACCACTGTCAGTCTCATACCTTATATGGAAATGGGGGGGACGGACCACTGTCAGTCTCATACCTTATATGGAAATGGGACTATTTCATTCCGGAAATGAAGGGGGCGCTAGTGACACTATTTCCTGTACCGACCGTGTTATAATAATTATACTAATAATAACGTATTTTATTTGACAACGCCTTTTAAAACACCCAAGAACACTTTCAACATTAAAAATACAAATTAAATAGTAAAGAAATGGCTACAAAACGTGATATGTCACGTGGTATGTCTGTCACGTGGTAAGTCACTTTTTTATTTCCAAATCTTTATTAAATCTTTATTTAAAATTATATTAGTAACAAACAATCTAGAATAAGTAACAATAAGGAAACATTATGGAGATGTATTTATCTATCCTTACACCCAATCTATCTCAAACAAAAGTAATAAAACATGAATCAAATCAATATTTTGGAGACAAATGTACATTACATTAAGAGCACATTTATCCATCCATTAATTATCATGAATTATCCCTATAGTGGGTCATGAGGGCTGCTGACCCTGGACAGATCGCCTGTCCATCGCAGATTAAGAAAACAGATATAAACAAATGAAGTTCAAATAATATATTTTGATGTTGTGAATGGTACTCTTAAAATAAATAAGTTACAATCTAAAATATAATAGCCTCTGGCTTATTAAATAAGAACTAGATGGTAAAGAGGTTTGGTCTGTAAAACAATTTTGGCCAACTTAGTACGTCCATTCACAGAGCACTTTTGTTGTTTATTCAAACAACAAAAGTGTAAATAATATTAAAACATTTCTGTCAGTTTGAGCCTCAGAGCTCATGAAGGTGTTGCTGTTTTCCTCTGGTAATTAAGAACATCTATTAGAAGTCGTTTATTGACAGTGAATAATTATTCTTAACCAAACTAAATGATAACATTTACCTATTGCTTGCTAAGAGATTTACTCTGAATAACTTGTTGATATTATGAATGTGTTTATTTGATCATTTTAGAGTCTATCCACCTTGATAGACTAAACAGTTTTATCTTATTTTTTCCTATATGTAAGACTCTAACAGCAAAAAGTCTCAGAATAATATACATGGCACTGTAAAAGCAGAAATGTACATTTTTGCTTGTATCTGTTTAACAACCCTGGTTGTAACAACCAGATTTGTTATTTATCTGTGAATATAATTCATTTTTTTATTATTGATTTTTGTTCAATTAAGTTTCTTACGTATACATTGTAAATGGTATTTTTATTATAGTTGATCAGGTTGGTTTCCATGTCTCTGTATTTCTCTTATCCCTCGTATAATTGATGAATTAAAATTGATTGATTTAATTAGCTCTACGTCCTTAAAAAATGAATAAAATATGGTGTTTTATAAGATAATTTATATTTTACGGTGCCAGTAATGTCTGTATTAATAATAAATAATAAAAACGTGGTATTTGAATTTAGTAATGTAGTTCTATTAGCTGTGTTACCACCCCCATGCCACTAGAGGCAGTATCAGGCCCACTAAGAAGTCAATATAGAAGTACACAGAAAGCTACAGAATGTGTTAAAAACTGTGAACTGTGCTGAAGTAAATAAAAGAGAGAAGTTCAAATTCATGCTGAGAGTGAAAATCCTTCCTAAAGATGAAGATATATCACAGATTTTTAAAAAAATAAAAACAGGAGACTGTGGATAATATAGGAAATAGCGCCCCCTTCACTTCCGGAGTGCAATGATCCCATCTGAGACTGACACCGGTTCGTCCCGCCCCTTCCTGTTTGCTGCAGGAGGTCCTTCTCCAGATTTTAGCGGTTTTAGGATTGACCAAAGTTTGCTCCTTTGGTTTTGTATTTGTGTTTTGATATCGTTTATGATGTAATTTGCATATTTATAAATAAACCTATGGAAAACTGAATGGAGGGAACACATGTCTACTTATCAGACAGTGTAAGATGAGTAAATACTGAATCGTAGGGGAAATGTGTGTTTTGGTTGGTGCTGACCGTCAGTCCTTCTGCTGTAGTTTATCTCAGCTGAGCAGAGTCCCTGACTTCTGACAGGCTGGAAGCTTCGCTCTTCATCACATCGTCAAACCTGACAGCGCCTGTCAAAGCTCAGCTGCCATCAGGCTGCAGCCGTCCCAACGCAGACATGTTTCTGACTTTCTAACGTCCAGAGCGTCTCCTCTTCTTGTTTCGTTTCCTTCCTCCGGCTCTTGGTGGCTCAGTGGCGCAGAGCAGGTGCAGCCGTCCTGATTCTTGGTTCTGATCCGTTTACCGGCTGTCTTCCCCTTCTCTGGCTGCCTCCCACTACATGTTAGGACATTTCTCCAAGAGACTTTGTTTCTTAATTTGGCCTCTCTGAGTTTAGGGGGCTGCTGAACTACAGGTTCCCATGACAACTCAGGCAAGAAGTAAAACCCACAAAACACTTTGAATGTTGTGAAAAACCCGACTACAGACGATGTGTGAAGGAGAATAAAATAAGGAGCTGGTTCTGTTGCAGAGTTGTCCACTGGGCTCCTTGTTCTGCTTGGAGCTTTAGAAACCGGTTCTGCTGGATCTGGACTGAATGTCCAGGGTCTAAACCTGCGATACAAATCGCTCCGATTGCCTCTCACCTTTAATCTCCTCCATTTCTGGACACCTGCTGTTTAATATTCCAACATGAATGGCTTGTTAAGTTGAAGTCAAAGTGTTTTTTCTGCAGTACTTTAAAGATAAGGAGCCATTTTAATTCGCCTCCTGTTACTGATGAGTGTGTGGCAGAACCTGAGTGACCCAGATAGCATCCAGTCATTTCTGGAGAAACAGGAAAAACAATGAGTCACATCCACTAGAGATTCACAAGCTGTGCAGCTAGCTGCATTTAAATTTAGCAAACAGACTGAGGTAACAAGTGTGTGTGTGTGGGGGTGTGTGAGGGGGGGAGGTGATCTGTGATCAGTTGCCACATCTATGAGACAGAGAAGTTCAAAGGAGGATTATTTATCATCAGGATTCAGCTTCATAGGAGAATCTCAGAGTGAAACTGGAAACTGTTGGTGACAAAAAATGAACAGGGTGAAATAGACTGGACCGACTGGATCTATTGGGCCGACTGGATCTACTGGGACTACTGGACCGACTGGATCTATTGGGCCGACTGGATCTACTGGGACTACTGGATCTATTGGGCCGACTGGCCATGAAGACCTGAACCGTTTGGTCCAACTGCGGCTCCTCCTGTTTCCGTTCCAGGTTTTTTCCAGGCTAGCAGAAACTTCTTGTTTTCTAGCAAACTGTTGATTCCATTTAGTTTTAGCGCCCTGCTCATCTGAAAGCCTCTGCTCAGCCCGTTTCATTCCAGGGCAACATGGTAAAGGGGTGCTAAATGCAAAGGCAGCCAACAGTTTATAGAGGCTTGGGTAACCCATAACCTGTTTTAACTTAAGAGTTTCTATCACCTGCTTCTCTGGAGGCTTTTTCATCTTAATATTTACACCCTGAGCAGAGCAGACATTCTGCCTGCTGGGCTTTTATTGCCTTTTTCCACCTTTTATCTTGTTCTTTTTGGAACAATCTACTTGTATGCTGATGTGTTTCTAAGATGCCTCATGATTCATTTGAACAGATTTGAACACTTTGGGTCTTGGCTGCAGATGTGTTCCAGGCTGGACGTTATTAGAGAGAGAAATAACAGAATAAATTCCCCTCCATGTTAATATGAGGGAACCAGGAATAGCAGCCAATTGTCTGTTATGCATGAGGCTTTTATAAATGAGGCATTGTGCAGAGCTGTCACATCTGGAGCAACACTCCTCAGAGCGGAGCCAAATGCAGAGCACGCTGGAAGCCAAGGTGCTCATTAAATATGTCATTGCAACATCCTCTACCAGCTTCATGTGATACTGAGCTGCACAGAAACAAAAAAGCTTTCATGTTTCATTTTACTGCAGAATGTATGAAAGTGGAAACAGGTGAATAGCAACACGACAAATCCGATTTTACCAAAGTTTGATCCTTTTTCCTGACTTCTGTTTGCTCTGATGAAACCGGCGGCAGCTCCACGTGTTTTCAGTTAACTGAGTCTCTGTGTCGTCCCTGGTTTTCCCTCATCACCTTCCCGTGTATTTAAACCCACTTGTGTCTCTTGTTCCCTGTCAGATCCTTGTCTTGTGATGTCATCAATCGTGTTTCGTCCCACTTGCTACCAGAGTCTGAGCTCCTTGCCTTTACTCAACTTGCTGCCTGGATTTCTGTTGACCTTTGAGTTCTTCATTTTTCACCACCTGGCTCCATCGCATCCCAGCCTCACCAGAAACAAACTGGAATTCCTGACGCTGGCTTCTGAAAGCGATTCCTCACCGTCGGTCACAGCAGATTCATGACCACGGTTTGCTTTTCGCCTGACTGGGCCAGACATGACTCCGCCCCCAGATTCAGTCTGCAGGTTGGGTCACTTTGTCAGAGCGGCTGAATATTGTTGGGATGTGAGAGGAACCAACACAAAAACAGATTTCACATGTGAAAAATCTGCAGCTCTGTGAAATTCAACATAGGATAACTTGTCAAAAAACAGAAGTGACCATCTGCATTTTCAACATGCCTTATGAAGGACTTTGGAACATTTTCATGGTTAAAAAAGTGAACTATTTCCCATGTGAATACAAAGGATCACATGTGAACAAATGTGTGAAATGTGTGCTTCTAAGTAGCACTGAGAGGCAGAGGAGAGAATCGAACCAGCAACCTACCTGTTGCAGATTGAAAGCTCTGAGGCAACTCTGCTGTTGAACGATGTCAGTTGAAGTTTTAATGAAAATAAATTGAGATTTATTCAAACTATTTTTAAAGGCATTTTTTGTGAAAAAGCTCTGCAGCCTGGAGCTGATCTGAAAATGAAAAGAGCTTTTTATTTGCCTAAAAAGCTTCATTTTAAAGTAATTTCCCTGCTGGGATGAATAAAGTACTTCTATTCTATTTACTGCAGACGTCTGTCGTGATGGAGGAGCCAAATGCAGAGGCCACTGAGGCAGCAGGTAAGGTGATGAGAATTTATGAAAATGTAAGCTGTAGCGCTCCGTAACCTGGGAACCAAGAGGATGAGTCTTACGAAGCGATACGGCATTCAACAAGAGAACCCTGAACACCAATTTGGGTTCCGAGATGCATCGGTACCGAGAAGGAGGTACCGATGCATCAACATGCGACGCAGAGGGAACCTGACCCAGCCTCCATATATGACGAGTAGGAGTGAGAATGAGTTGGGTTATCAATCAATCAACTTTTATTTGTATAGCACATTTCAGCAGCAAGGCATTTCAAAGTGCTTTACATCATTACAAACACAGAAACACAATGCAATATAGAATCAATCATTAAGTCAAGTTACATCAATAAATTTGTAATTGATTACATTTCAAATACAATTCTAAACAGGTGGGTTTTCAGTTGAGATTTAAAAGAAGTCAGTGTTTCAGCTGTTTTACAGTTTTCTGGAAGTTTGTTCCAAATTCGTGGTGCATAGATGCTGAAAGCTGCTTCTCCTCGTTTGGTTCTGGTTCTGGGGATGCAGAGCAGAACCAGAACCAGAACCTGAGAGGTCTGGAAGGTTGATACAACAACAGCAGATCTTTAATGTATTGTGGTGCTAAGCCGCTCAGTGATTTATAAACTAACAACAGTATTTTAAAGTCTATTCTTTGAGCTACAGGGAGCCAGTGGAGGGACTTTAAAACTGGTGTTATGTGCTCTATCTTCCTGGTTTTAGTGAGAACGCCAGCAGCAGCATTCTGGATCAGCTGCAGCTGTTTGATTGATTTGTTGGACAGACCTGTGAAGACGCTGTTGCAATAATCAATACGACTGAAGATGAACGCATGGATGAGTTTCTCTAGATCTGGCTGAGACATTAGTCCTTTAATCCTGGAAATGTTCTTCAGGTGATAGAAGGCCGACTTTGTAACTGTCTTTATGTGGCTCTGGAGGTTCAGGTCAGAGTCCATCATTACTCCCAGGTTTCGGGCTGATCGCTGGTTTTCAGTTGTAATAACTGAAGCTGTGCATTGACTCTAGATCTATAACTCTAGATCTATGACTCTAGATTGTTCCTCTTTAGGTCCAAAAATAATAACTTCAGTTTTGTTTCTGTTCAGCTGGAGAAAGTTTTGGCACATCCACACATTTATCTGTTCTAAGCATATGTTCAGTGATTGGATGGGGTCAAAGGTCACCTGGTGACATCGTAATGTAGAGCTGTGTGTCATCTGCATAGTTATGGTAGCTAATATTATTTCCTGTTATAAACTGAGCTAGTGGGAGCATATAAATATTGAATAAAAGGGGTCCTAGGATTGAACCTTGGGGTACCCCACATGTGACCTTTGACCTCTTTGATGAAAAGTTTTCAATTGAAACAAAGAAATCCCTGTTCTTTATGTAGGATTCAAACCAGTTAAGCACTGGACCGGAGAGTCCGACCCAACTCTCCAGTCGATTCAGTAATATGTCATGGTCAACAGTGTCAAAAGCTGCACTGAGGTCCAACAGAACCAGCACTGTGGTTCTGCCACAGTCCGTATTTATATGGATGTCATTGAACACTTTTACGAGTGCGGTCTCTGTGCTGTGGTGAGACTGGAAACCAGACTGGAAGGAGTCAAAGCGGTTGGTTATAGTTAGGAAGCTAGTTAATTGTTTACACAGCTTTTTCAATAACTTTGCTGATGAATGGGAGGTCAGAGGTCAGAGGTCGGCCTGTAATTCTGCATTAGTGATTTGTCCAGATTGTTCTTTTTTATAAGTGGTTTGATTACTGCTGTTTTCAGAGCCTGGGGGAAAACGCCTGACGAGAGCCATGAGTTACTATCTGGATCAGATCAGCAGCAATAACAGGCAGGACTTTCTAAAGAAATGTTCTAGAGTTATAGATCTAGGACATCCAGGCAGCAGGAACTGGAGCTTAGTTGACTTATAATTTCCTGTAGGGTTTTATAATTAAGTAGTTGAAATTGGGTCATTTTTCCTGTATTTGTTTTGTTTGGGCTCAGCATTGGTACTGACTTTATAGTGGATGTGCAGATTAATCCTCTGATTTTTTGAATTTTCTCTGAAAAGAAACTGGAAAACTGGTTGCAGGCGGCAATACATTGGAATTCAGGCGGTAACGTCACAGGAGGGTTTGTGATTCTGTCAACTGTTGCAAATAAAGCTGGAGCATTGTTAATGTTTTTGTTTATGACATCTGCAAAGAAAGCCTCTCTTGCATGTTTTAGTGTTAAATGATAGTTACGTAGTCTTTCTTTATAGATGTCACAATGAACGTGGAGTTGAGTTTTACGCCATTTTCATTCTGCCCTACGGCAGAGTTGTCTTGCAGATCTAACTGTTTGTGTATATTTCCATGGAGATTTCTATTTCTATTATAACAAAAAGCCAGCGATGGAGAGAGATGTTTAACCACTGGGAGAATACATCCTGCAGCCTGATTGGCTAACGGGCTGCAGGTGAGAGAAAGAGAAAGTGTGTGGGTGTGTGTGGCACTACAAGTGAAGAGGAGTATAGAAACTGGGAAAACAAATCCAAACGAGACTAAAGTTAAAGTTTAGTCAAACCAGGTCGGCGTGAGTTTGAGTTTCTGTTTTTAACTTTAACATGAATCCAACAGATTAAAACTAATAAATATGGTGACACAAAGGTGTGATCACATTGTTTTGTTTTACTGAGAATTTAATATGAATTAAAAGGGATGAAACTATTGACGTATATTAAATTGAGATGCAGTACCGAGGTCTACCATAAGGTGGCAGTGAGATGAGGTGCCTGTTTTAGTATAAGTTATAAAATGTTTATCACATATTTGTTGAAATTTTTATGACAGAATATTCATCTGTAAAAGATTCATCTGACCCTCTTGCTGCATCTGCAGAAACAGTCAAGAGGAGGGTCTTCGTGCTGTCAATCATTCTCATGTACATGCTGCTCAAACCCTCCCCCTTTCTTTCTGCTGCAGGAATCAGAGCCACTAAAGAGAAACTAAAGCCTGGATGAGTTTCTCTGATCTGAGACTTTAGTCTCTGGTCCTGGAAATGTTCTGCAGCTGCTGGAAGAGAGACTCTATAGGCACCCTTCTGTCAAAATTTAATCGGAGTTTGATTGATGAGTGATTTATGACCCTAATCATTAATTGCTATTAATACCCCCCCCCCCCCCCCTTTCCCACCCATCCCCCACACACACCTGTTACGCCAACTGTTATTCCCACTATGTGTTTTAAAAATAGTACAAGTATGAAAAAACATTATGAGTTTTAAGAATAATACAATGAAAGTATGAAAAACAATAAGTGTTAGATAATTGAGAATAATATACAATATAGTATATTTAAATAGAATGTTGTAGTTACCTCCGGTTTTTCTCACTAAGCCATTTGGTGTTTGTGCGTGTGTGTCCGGCTCGTCCGGCTCTCTCATGCTGACTATGAGTTTGTGACTGAATACGGGACAAGCCTCACCTGTCATCTGTGTGAGGCGGGCTAAAAAAACCCCTAGGTAGGCGATTCTCTTGACCTGAGGGTCATCACACACCGCCTGCAAGGAAACTCTATGTCTCCGGAAAACAGATTTTCAAACCGTCATCGATTATCAGCTCGGGATCTGCGCGGGAAAAGGGTTCCTGCCATCTGTCCGTGTCTTTCAGGGTGATTCTCATCAATTATTAGGTATTAGACAATCTTCCTGAATGCTGTGTATCAGGAACGGGAGAGGGCATAAGGGTGGACAGAGGCGTGTGTGTGGGTGGGTGTGTGTGTGTGTGTGTGTGCACCCGTAAGACTGAACACATACCTCTAGAGAAAGCCTAGAGTTTTAACTGTTTTACCGCTTTATTTTACGGTAGCACGATTAGTCAGTGCTGACTATGAGTTTGTGATTTCCTTCATCACTTAAATTTTAAACTCTTATAGATTTTTTTTTCTGTAACACTTGCTAGTGTGAAACATGTCAGTAAATGTTCCTCATTTGTACTCGTACTTCTGAAGAATATGTGACAGACAGTAAACAGGCCTACGTGAGGCTGCTCAAATTTAACTTTTATCTTTCCGCAGTTAAAGAATTTGTCCAGACTTTTCCAGAATTTGGCCCGGTATCATTGTAAATGATTTTGTTCTTTTTTTCTTACTGTTGAATCAACACTGATCTTCCCACTGCTTCATGTTTTCTCCAAAATAGTAAATATTGGTTTAAATACATTTAAACTCATAGATTTTTTTTCTGTAACACTTGCTAGAGTAATACATTTCACGAAATGTTCCTCATTTGTACACGTACTTCTTAAGAATATCTCACAGGGACTAAACAGGCCTCGGTGAGGTTGCTCATATGTATCTTTCAGCTTTCCCTCCAACCATTATCTTACACACTTTAGTGTGTTCACTAGCAAAATATAGTACACCTCTAATTTTTTTAATTTTTCATTATTAAAACTTTGAAATGATCAATGTGAACCATCAGTCTGTATTAAAATAGTTAATATAATTCATATTATTTATTTAGATTTGATGTTTTAATGTGTGCCCTTGGATTTATATTGATTTATTCAATATAATATATTGATTTATTTATCAAACTGAATAGCCATTCCGTTTTTTTTATATAGTATTTTTTTCTTTTGGTGTTTGTTGCACAAATTCAAATATATGCCGGCTATCAACCAACAATTAAATCAGTGAATTTGTGTTTTTTCTTAAATACTCCCTCTCACCGAGACTTACTTACATCTTCTGACAGCTAGCCCAACTTATAATAACATTGACTAAATTTGCTATTGGTACACTTTACCTAAAAATAAAAATTAAACATACTCACTACACAACCATGCTCCAAGAGTTGCTCACAACATGGTGAATTGTTTTGTTACCTTAAAAATGATCTGCAGCTTTTGTTCCTTGGTCCTAATGATGATGTTCACTAATGTTCTCTAACAGACAGTTCAACACCTCTTGTGATTGATAAGCTTATAAATGATCAATGCGAAGCATCAGTATGCGCTAAAGAAGATCATATCAGTCAGATTAAGTAAAATATCATTAAACTCAAAGCAATCAAAATTATATTTCTCTGAAAGGTCTTTTTTTTCAGGGAGTTTAGACTGTATGAAAGGAATCAGTGAAATATACTATGAAATATTTTATCTGCTGCATCCTGATAATAAAACTTCAATTGTGAATTGAATGATTACATTGCATCTAGACACAAAAGAATCAACCGTTAATTAGTAATCATACTGACTAACAAGATCTGATCAAACAAGAAACTTGACGACCTCAAGGGATTTCTCACATTGGAGAATAAACCGTCTGACTTTCTTTAGCCACTAAATTTAACCTTACCAAAGTTTTGCCTTGGAGCAAACAGGTACTGAGTTTGAAGCGGATCAGACGCCTTCAGCCATCTGCTAAAGCTAGACTCTGGCCTTCCTCGCTGTAAAATAAAACATTAGACTTAAAAAAAGTTCAAGCGAACATCACTTAATTATCATCGACTTGTTGTTTGTACTCATCTTAAACAAGTGGCAGGAACATTTGGATATATATATATAAAAAAAGCTTTATAACTTAATCTATTTAAGTTGAGTCCGTGCAACAAGTAAAATAAAAAGTGAACTATTTGAAAGTAGTGAGGATTTAGGGTGGTAAAAGTTGAACATTTTAACATGCCCAGACACTACGCCATTTCTGCTCAAGCAAACCAAAAAGTTTTGAACAGAACAACCATGTCAAATAATGAGACCGTGAATCTTTAATCTATGTAGCAAATATATTGCTGCTGCTGCTGTAAGCAGAAAATAAAAGAAGTTTTACGGAGAATAATATTTTGGATGAGTTTAAGAATATTGTTTGCCAAAATCACACGGTGTAACTACACTTGTCTTTTATATGTTGCAGTAATTGAATCTTTTTGAGGCAATTGGTTGCATAAATTAAAGTAAATACGACCTATTTTCCTGCTCCACATACTTAGTTAGCAATTTGTCAGTTAGCTTCCCAGTCTGAACTTCTGGGCAATGTCTTGATTCAGTCAAATTTTCTATCTTGTATCTCCTGAACTCCGATATTCTACTACATCTGTGAATGTTTTGCTTGCTGGTCTTCATCGTGCTCTGAATGGAGTATCGGGTTTCTCTTACTTTAACCCGCCCAACTTGCACCTGATTGGCATGTTAGCCTTTTGATTCCCTCCCAGCGAGGCGGTGCTTCACAAAGCAAACTGTTTGTCAAACTGTTGATCTGCCTCATGGCTGTTTTAGAAGATATGGTGACTGAGTTTTAGAGAGTACTAGCCGGCTCATGCAGCTTGTTTTTATTAGATGCCAGTCCTAAAAGTACATATCTTTAAAATATGAATAAATACGTACAATTCCATAATTATTCGATCCAACGGTTGTAGAAGTTTTGTAATAATGCAATTCAGGTATTTTACATTTTCTGGACTAAAGGAAGATTTCAGTTCAACACCTGTGGTTTCTTAATGTAAGTGTTTCTGCTACTGGACAAGAAACAGGGTTAAAAGAGGATTTAGAAAGCAAAATACAAAGATGATAGTTGTTTTTACCGAGAGCAAGGCTGTGACTAGTTATCAGGACAGCATGAGACCTGTGCAATTTCTTAATCTTTAGGAAATATTTTTGGACACAGCCATCCGCAGGAGCAAGATGAAGCAAGAACTTCACAACATCGGATGTATTTTTTCATCCTTCTATCCGTGATTTAAAACTATTTTTAATTTTGTGTCATCTTAAAGATGGAAAGAGTCAATTATGTTTTCACCCATGGAAAAGTGTCATGTGTTTATTATGAGTAGGATTAACCAAGCTGAAGGAAAATAAAGAAAAAGGATAAATAAATATTCATTGATACAGAACCGAATCAGCAAATATGAACTTATGAAACTATTGAAACCTTCAAGAATTTTATGTTGTGTAAGATATTTAAGAAAATAATAATGAATCTGCGTTCATAAATTTCTTTATTTGGTCGTTATCTGTAAAATACGTTTACCTTTTGTTTTGTTGAACACCAGACATCTCATCTCTTTTCCACAGTTTTTCACTTAGTTCCACTACTGCTGTGGATTTTATAGTCAATGTTTAAAGCCAGCACAGAGTCTGAAGCGATGGAGGAAATTTACGTCAATATGGAACCTGTTGGACAAACTGCATCTAATCACACAGGTAAGAACAAAGTTACAGAGAAATTTAGTATGTATTGAATTCAATTTTGCTAAGGTTGAGGTTTTTGTTAAGGTTGGAGCAGCTCCAAAGAGAGGCTCTGCCTCCGTGCGGCTGTCTGTTTGGGAATCCTGAATGTTTTACTTTTGGCTGAACTCATCGCCCTCAGTGTACACAGTGAGTCTTCTTCTAGTCATCTTAAAGATGTAAAAAGAGTAGATTTTACGTTTCTGTTATATAAAAAATGTCATTGTTCCCCTTCTAAAATCAAACTGACCAAATAGCAAGGGTTTAAAAAAGAATAAAGCTTGGTGACTCAATGGTGACTCAAAAGTTTTGCAGAGAGGTGAAACATTACACTAAGTTACATGAGTCTGATTCATTTTCAGCAATGGTTACATTTGCAGCCATTTAGGTTAGCGTGTCTTTAATATCTTCTCTTTTTCAAACTATTTACCCAACGATTCATTGTTCAGTGTTACCTCAGTTTAAATTCTACAGGCATAACCAAAATCATGAAACTATTTTGTAAGTCTTAAGTGAAAATACGGTGTTGCCACTTCTTTTTGCAAACATGTTTGTTAATTTTATTTTATTTTTCAGCTCATGACATGACAGCAGATTTTTCTGACATCAGCAACATTCTGACAGAGCAGAACAGCAGCAGCAAGTTTCCCTCCATGAACGCTAACTTCACTGAAACGGCTCCACGAGCTGAAGACACTTTAAGGTTGGTCAAAACTTTAAAAAATTTGGATCTCGTTAAAAATTGAATTCTACTCTGAATTGTAGAGTATAACTAATAACTTTCCTTTTTGGTCTAAATGAATATAATGTAAATGAACAACTTTTATTTTAATTTATTAAGTGCTCTATCATTTGCGTGTGCTGAAAAACAATGTAAAACAAACTAAACTTTGTTTGTTTTCTCCTTAAAGGGAAATTGTGTCCTACAGAACGAACAAACATCAATTGTTCCTGTTCATCCAGGGGCTGCGGAAGAAGAGAAGAGCAGATCCACTAGTGATGGATGATTAGGATCTGTGTTCACTGTGATATTATTCACCAACAATAATGTAGCTTACGGTGTTACATAAAATCCTAAAGATAAAATGTTCACTTCCAACTGTTGTGACCTGCATCTAATAACACAACAATTTTATCGCTTGTACTCTGTGTTTTTCTTTCTTGTTAAAACTCTGACATGATAAACAAATGTTTTTGTTTGTTTGTTTTTTTTTGTATTTTTGCGGAGGATCGGTTGATGCGCTCTGATTGTGTATTAATGTGACTTTTACTACGAAACTTTATGGAGTTCCAGTTGTGTCCTGTAATAGAGGATTAAATTCTATCTTGGTAGAATTACATTTCCAATTATTTACTATCATTTGTAATAAAGTGATGCCAACACCACGGATTCAACAGTGAGGAGTTTGTTCAAGTCATCTTAAAGATGGAAAGAGTCAATGTTGTGCTGATTCTGAGTAACTGAATGATTAACTGAATGACTTTTCATTCATTTCAGAGTTCAATCAGCGAGGTTATTCATTTTGTGATGGTCCTAGTCTAAAAAAGAAAGAAACAAAGAAAGAAAGCAGCAAATGTTCCACCGGCTTCCCCCTGAAAATACGGATAAATTCAGTCATTGTAGGGTTAAAGTAATTTGAAGAAGGAGAAGCGTATAAACAAGTCAAGTCAATGACGAGTCAATGACTTGATGCATTCTGCATTTTTAACTCGGTTAACTTAACTTTTTGTTTTTTTACTGACTTTAATACATTTAAATTGCTACGTTGTTTGATAAGTAGAATGGAAATGACTTTTTTGTAAATGGTCTTGAGATTACCTATTGTAAATTAGCGTTTTAAAAATCAACTGAATTGAATTAAGAAATTTGACCTTCGGATTGGACTGAAGAGAAATGATGAGCAATGTTTTATGGGTTTGGGTTTAATAAAGCAAAGATTGGTATTTTTAATTTTTAATTTTTTTGTAACATCAAAAGTTCATTTTTCAGGCAAACAGAAAATCCAGCTTATTATAGTTTACTGGGACTAACAACCCCCCGGACAAATTTGGAAAAAAAATTCTGCAAAGTGGGTGGTGCTTTAAGGAACAATGAGACACAGCCTAGTGTGGGGATAGATGGTGAGGGGATAAGCAAGGCTGTAGTAAGCGCCGTTACCAACTTGGTACTTTGTGGTTATAGTTTTCTCCAAGTCGCGTTTGAAGAAATTATGAACATGTGCAAAACTGAGAAACTCTATCAATCAACCAACTGGACATTAAAGTATGTCACCGGAGATTTGTTCTCCTGTCCACGCGATGAATCCTTGGCCCACTGCATCAGTGAAGACTGTCGCATGGGAGCAGGCATAGCGGTGATGTTCAAGAAGAAGTTTGGTCGAGTCTCAGAGTTAAAGGAGCAGAGTGAGTCAGACTAGTTACTAAAATCTTTGTTTTGGAAAAAAATGTTTTATGTTTTTGCAGTTTGTTCAAATGTATGATTTCAACAGCAAGTGCTAAATCATATCCTGTTTTGCATTTTTTTTTTGTATGTCCTAATAGAGAAGCTTCCGGGGCAGTGTGCTGTCCTGACGTATGATCAACGTTTCATCTACTATCTGGTAAACATACCACAATTATACTGCATAGGACCAAAACCTGTTTCATTATTCAATCTGGTAACTGTATCTTTCCTATTATGTGTCTCAGATCACAAAGAAAAAAGCCAGCCAGAAACCCACGTATGTCAGCCTAAGACAGAGTCTGGAAGACATGAAATCTCACTGCTTAGAAAATGGTGTCAATAGGATATCAATACCCCGGTTTGTAGGAACTACTGTGAATAAATGACTATAATAAATACCCTTAAATCTTCTTCTTTATTGGGAATAATTAATCAATTTGCTTGTCTCGTATCTCCTCCCTCAGAATTGGCTGTGGCCTGGACCAGCTGCAATGGTCAAAGGTGTCAAAGATCCTGGAACAGATCTTTAAAGAGACAAATATCTCCATCACAGTGTACAGCCTGCCCTGTGTTGGGTCAAAGCTTCAAATGCATGCCATGTAGTACATTTTCATTTGAGTTTTGTTTTTAACTTTAAGTCCTTTATAATCTCTTAAAATTTTGGATGAAATCAACACTCTTTAAACAGTTTTAAGGAAACAATAAATAAGGAAACAATAAAAACCTCCCCATAAGATGTTTAGATACAAGACTTTTAACATCCCACTGATGTAAAAATGATGTTTCGTCCCATTAAAGATACGAAACTTATTGTAAACACTGATGTTGCACTCTAGCACTATCGCACTACATGATGCTACTACTAAATCATGCTACACAAAATGATCCAACAAATCACCTGAGGCTGGTAAAATACAATAGTTATGCCTAAAATTTGTTCTTTGTTATTCTAAATCTATATAGTTGTTGAAAACGTAGCTTTTCCTGTGAATCTGTAAATCTAAATTGTGAAAGAGTTTGCTTCTCTAGCTTTATTTTCCTGACCCAAATTCAGGAGCAAGATTGTTGTCACAAGATTTTTTTGTCATGAGTTTTTAGTGATTCTAATGCTTGACTTTTTAGTATTTGTAACCTGTGAATTGTGTTGTACAGAATATTAGGACTTATATCTTTGTAAATAAAATTTAAGATCATGGTTTTTGACAACCTTTACCTGCTCAGACAACAGGCAACGGTATGTAGGAAAATGCAATTTGAAATTTTTAAAAAATTTCTTAGTTTTGCCTCAAAAATGAACTTTTGATGTTACAAAAATACCAATCTTTGCTTTATTAAACCCAAACCCATAAAACATTGCTCATCATTTCTCTTCAGTCCAATCGGATGGTCAAATTTCTTAATTCAATTCAGTTGATTTTTAAAACACTAATTTACAAGACCATTTACAAAAAAAGTCATTTTCATTCTACTTATCAAACAACGTAGCAATTTAAATGTATTAAAGTCAGTAAAAAAACAAAAAGTTAAGTTAACCGAGTTAAAAATGCAGAATGCATCAAGTCATTGACTCGTCATTGACTTGACTTGTTTATACGCTTCTCCTTCTTCAAATTACTTTAACCCTACAATGACTGAATTTATCCGTATTTTCAGGGGGAAGCCGGTGGAACATTTGCTGCTTTCTTTCTTTGTTTCTTTCTTTCATAGACTAGGACCATCACAAAATGAATAATCTCGCTGATTGAACTCTGAAATGAATGAAAAGTCATTCAGTTAATCATTCAGTTACTCAGAATCAGCACAACATTGACTCTTTCCATCTTTAAGATGACTTGAACAAACTCCTCACTGTTGAATCCGTGGTGTTGGCATCACTTTATTACAAATGATAGTAAATAATTGGAAATGTAATTCTACCAAGATAGAATTTAATCCTCTATTACAGGACACAACTGGAACTCCATAAAGTTTCGTAGTAAAAGTCACATTAATACACAATCAGAGCGCATCAACCGATCCTCCGCAAAAATACAAAAAAAAACAAACAAACAAAAACATTTGTTTATCATGTCAGAGTTTTAACAAGAAAGAAAAACACAGAGTACAAGCGATAAAATTGTTGTGTTATTAGATGCAGGTCACAACAGTTGGAAGTGAACATTTTATCTTTAGGATTTTATGTAACACCGTAAGCTACATTATTGTTGGTGAATAATATCACAGTGAACACAGATCCTAATCATCCATCACTAGTGGATCTGCTCTTCTCTTCTTCCGCAGCCCCTGGATGAACAGGAACAATTGATGTTTGTTCGTTCTGTAGGACACAATTTCCCTTTAAGGAGAAAACAAACAAAGTTTAGTTTGTTTTACATTGTTTTTCAGCACACGCAAATGATAGAGCACTTAATAAATTAAAATAAAAGTTGTTCATTTACATTATATTCATTTAGACCAAAAAGGAAAGTTATTAGTTATACTCTACAATTCAGAGTAGAATTCAATTTTTAACGAGATCCAAATTTTTTAAAGTTTTGACCAACCTTAAAGTGTCTTCAGCTCGTGGAGCCGTTTCAGTGAAGTTAGCGTTCATGGAGGGAAACTTGCTGCTGCTGTTCTGCTCTGTCAGAATGTTGCTGATGTCAGAAAAATCTGCTGTCATGTCATGAGCTGAAAAATAAAATAAAATTAACAAACATGTTTGCAAAAAGAAGTGGCAACACCGTATTTTCACTTAAGACTTACAAAATAGTTTCATGATTTTGGTTATGCCTGTAGAATTTAAACTGAGGTAACACTGAACAATGAATCGTTGGGTAAATAGTTTGAAAAAGAGAAGATATTAAAGACACGCTAACCTAAATGGCTGCAAATGTAACCATTGCTGAAAATGAATCAGACTCATGTAACTTAGTGTAATGTTTCACCTCTCTGCAAAACTTTTGAGTCACCATTGAGTCACCAAGCTTTATTCTTTTTTAAACCCTTGCTATTTGGTCAGTTTGATTTTAGAAGGGGAACAATGACATTTTTTATATAACAGAAACGTAAAATCTACTCTTTTTACATCTTTAAGATGACTAGAAGAAGACTCACTGTGTACACTGAGGGCGATGAGTTCAGCCAAAAGTAAAACATTCAGGATTCCCAAACAGACAGCCGCACGGAGGCAGAGCCTCTCTTTGGAGCTGCTCCAACCTTAACAAAAACCTCAACCTTAGCAAAATTGAATTCAATACATACTAAATTTCTCTGTAACTTTGTTCTTACCTGTGTGATTAGATGCAGTTTGTCCAACAGGTTCCATATTGACGTAAATTTCCTCCATCGCTTCAGACTCTGTGCTGGCTTTAAACATTGACTATAAAATCCACAGCAGTAGTGGAACTAAGTGAAAAACTGTGGAAAAGAGATGAGATGTCTGGTGTTCAACAAAACAAAAGGTAAACGTATTTTACAGATAACGACCAAATAAAGAAATTTATGAACGCAGATTCATTATTATTTTCTTAAATATCTTACACAACATAAAATTCTTGAAGGTTTCAATAGTTTCATAAGTTCATATTTGCTGATTCGGTTCTGTATCAATGAATATTTATTTATCCTTTTTCTTTATTTTCCTTCAGCTTGGTTAATCCTACTCATAATAAACACATGACACTTTTCCATGGGTGAAAACATAATTGACTCTTTCCATCTTTAAGATGACACAAAATTAAAAATAGTTTTAAATCACGGATAGAAGGATAAAAAAATACATCCGATGTTGTGAAGTTCTTGCTTCATCTTGCTCCTGCGGATGGCTGTGTCCAAAAATATTTCCTAAAGATTAAGAAATTGCACAGGTCTCATGCTGTCCTGATAACTAGTCACAGCCTTGCTCTCGGTAAAAACAACTATCATCTTTGTATTTTGCTTTCTAAATCCTCTTTTAACCCTGTTTCTTGTCCAGTAGCAGAAACACTTACATTAAGAAACCACAGGTGTTGAACTGAAATCTTCCTTTAGTCCAGAAAATGTAAAATACCTGAATTGCATTATTACAAAACTTCTACAACCGTTGGATCGAATAATTATGGAATTGTACGTATTTATTCATATTTTAAAGATATGTACTTTTAGGACTGGCATCTAATAAAAACAAGCTGCATGAGCCGGCTAGTACTCTCTAAAACTCAGTCACCATATCTTCTAAAACAGCCATGAGGCAGATCAACAGTTTGACAAACAGTTTGCTTTGTGAAGCACCGCCTCGCTGGGAGGGAATCAAAAGGCTAACATGCCAATCAGGTGCAAGTTGGGCGGGTTAAAGTAAGAGAAACCCGATACTCCATTCAGAGCACGATGAAGACCAGCAAGCAAAACATTCACAGATGTAGTAGAATATCGGAGTTCAGGAGATACAAGATAGAAAATTTGACTGAATCAAGACATTGCCCAGAAGTTCAGACTGGGAAGCTAACTGACAAATTGCTAACTAAGTATGTGGAGCAGGAAAATAGGTCGTATTTACTTTAATTTATGCAACCAATTGCCTCAAAAAGATTCAATTACTGCAACATATAAAAGACAAGTGTAGTTACACCGTGTGATTTTGGCAAACAATATTCTTAAACTCATCCAAAATATTATTCTCCGTAAAACTTCTTTTATTTTCTGCTTACAGCAGCAGCAGCAATATATTTGCTACATAGATTAAAGATTCACGGTCTCATTATTTGACATGGTTGTTCTGTTCAAAACTTTTTGGTTTGCTTGAGCAGAAATGGCGTAGTGTCTGGGCATGTTAAAATGTTCAACTTTTACCACCCTAAATCCTCACTACTTTCAAATAGTTCACTTTTTATTTTACTTGTTGCACGGACTCAACTTAAATAGATTAAGTTATAAAGCTTTTTTTTTATATATATATCCAAATGTTCCTGCCACTTGTTTAAGATGATGTAGGTTATCCTGCAATAGTCAGCCCCGCCCACTCCTCACTACTCCCCAGGGCTGCCTACTGACCAGTTCTCCGTCTAACAGGTCCGGAAAATCTCTGAGTCCTGGGTATTACCCTAAAAGTACTCTATAAGAGATAATCTATTTAAACTGGTAGCGAAAGTGACTCGTCTAGCTCTAACTACCTCCAATCCAGAAGTTATGACCCTTTACAGTTAAGAAACAATCAGCTGAGTAGCCCTCGCAGCTGCATAATTCCAATAACCACTTCTGTTAACGGTAGCCCACTTTCTAAATCATAACTTGCACTTGGAACCGGCTAGATTATGTTTAGTGACTTAGAGGTAAGTCCCAGGGTCATTATTTACTCTCACCAAAGGAAATTATGAAGCCTCCTATTTACTGGAATCATGTACATTAGTTTCTCCTTGATTAAAAGAACTAGACAAAGATTAAATGACTCTATTAATTCCAATGTCCACCAACCTCATTAGAATTTTGTAGTATAAATTTATTAAGCAAGCTTAAGCAGGGATATGCGACATACAAATCAATTATCAATCGTATATAGATCAAAAACAGTGTAATAAAATTTACATGTACAATCCCACTACTCTGTCTCCTTTCCCTAAGAATTAAGTCGCAAGTTCTGAAATAGAATTTCAATGGGCAGATTCAACTCATACCCAGACGATGATGGATCTTTTGGCAACAGGAATTTCTTGCATCCTTGGTTGAGGTCTTTGTCTCGTGTGGAAAAATCCTCCTTAGAAAGGAAACAAAGCAGAACGGGTCTGAATCCTTTTTGCAAGACCCAGTTCTTCATCCTTGTGGGACCTTTGTCCTTCCTCCAAGTCCTGCTGCAGAGTTTGAAAGTGCTGAGTTGAGACGAGACCGTCTGTCAAATAAAGAACTAGAGATGGGGCAACGGGACCCAGTCCTTCCTTCGCGGTGTGAAGTCTGAGCTTCCCCGTAGTTCTGAAGTGCGGTCCGTGTTTCAATCTGCTCCTGCATGCTATTGCAGGTGTTGTCTCTTCTTCTCCGCCGCCGGACTGGGAACGGCTGGTTCCTCTTTTCAGCCCCTTTTTATGCCTCCCCTCACCATGTGTGTGTATGGGAAGGTTTGGCCTACGTGACTTCCTTCACGGCCGCTGTGTCTCATGAAAAAGTCCCCCCCATTTCTCAACCTGCTTGCTGACCACAGTGGAATTTCCCGTCTTTCTCCTTTCTTCCTGTGCTCCTTGGCCATCTGTTCAGAACTGCTTGCGACATTTCCTGTTTTCAGGGCTGTACTGCACATTCGTCTTCTCTATATTCTATAACTCACTTTATCTATTAAAACTCAGTAAACACATTCAACTTGTTGTTAAATTGATTTCAGATGATTATAACTTCATATTCATTGACAATAAATCACATCTTTTCCTTGTTGTTAATCATTAACATAATCATTACATATTTAAATCATTACAGATCATTAATCAGAGATGCTTTGCAAAAAGTTATTGAGTGATTACTTATATTCATGTTATTCAGACTTATTCAACTTAATTAACTTTTAATCAAACTACAGGATTACTTTATTTCTTCCAAGCCATTATGCATCTTTTTCTGCGTGTGCCTGGAAGGATCTCATACCCTTATGCCAGTTTTCTTGACACCCCCTCCATGAGATCGGACGGTGCTGCGCAGAAAACACAGAGTCCAAAGTCAAAAGAGATCAAGTCCATCACCACAAGTGGCAGTGAGGATGTCCCGCTCATAGCAGGTAACCGGAGACGATGAAGGTGTCCAGGAATCCACAACCTCATACTCCGACAGATTGGATGGCGGAGAAAGCCAGTGTTCTGCACCCAAATCGTCGTCAAGGGTAGTGTCACCTGAGACGGAAAGGGCGGAACGCTCCAGCGGAGGCTGCAGAGGCGAAGGCAAATCCATGCCAAAGTCTGGCAGCGCGGACGGGTTGTTGCAGTAGCCTTCCAATTCTGCCAGCAGATCCTGGAAATCCATATCACTTGGTGATGGAGATGAAGGGGAAAGGATGTCCTCAGTCTGGCATGCTTGGGGAGATGAACTGAGGTTCTCAGTTTGGGTACCTCTCTCGTTAGTCGCACTGCTGGCTTGGCATCCGACGTCGATAAACAAATCTGGAGACCCGGGACGTGTAGGCGGAAGGTAGTCGCCCACCGCCACAAGTCGGCCGTCCAACAGATGTAAAGTTGGGAGGCATTGCCGAGTAATTTGGTGTTCCCATAATTTATGAATCACGGGCAGCCGTAGTCCCGTATACAACGGAGATGTTGTGAAGTCGTCGTCGTCTAGGCCAAACGCAGAGGTCCACACGATTTTGTGCACCCGTTCCAGGGATCTAGATGTGGAATCCGCTATGTAGGGCAAATCCTCCAGCCCTGTGGCGCAGAGGATTGCCGTTACATTGGTAAAATTGGCGTTCACGCATTTGTGACACCAGCGGGAAGACGATGCAACCCAAATGAATCCATAAGATTCTGCAGTTATTCCACACCCCACACAGCAGGTTGATGCCTGAGGAGAAACAGCAACCCAGGTAACTTCATGATCAGTGGTTATTGATTAACTACATGTACTTACAACGACGAAAATGCAAAAGCGAAAGCTGAGAGAGTAGGCTGGTTTAAGCCCGTGAGCCGGCGTATTTTGCGAGCCAAGGTGAATTAATCACAGGAGCCGGAATGTCATGATCCGGAGCGGGTTCACCTCGATCATAGACATGAGCTGAATCATGGAATATTGCCGCGTAGGTCATCAGCCATACAACAATGGCCAGGTCCGAGGTCTCACGGAGCCAGTAGAGGACCACAAGGATCCCCCAAACCGTTGCCCAAAGAGCCAGAACTATCCATTTCTGCATCCAAATTCGCCGTCCCCGACCCTTGATAGACAAGGCCTGGCGCGCTAAATAGATGAGGATAGATACTGCGAATAGCCCTTCTAGAATAGCTGTGAGGATCTTAAATGGGGCGGCTCGGGTAGCTTGTGTGCCCCCAATGACCAATTCCAGTATCAGGGCTATGGTGTCGGTGATGAGCCAGAGGCAAACCACAACGCCCCTGCGCCAATTAATGCGGGTACGGCCCATCAAGTAACAAGCAAAAAGGGATGAAGCCAACCCCCATTTGTGGAGAACGACGGGACGGAGGATCAGCTTGGCATATCCTTGTAGCGCGACAAAGATCCTCATAGGGTGTTCCTTAGGCCAAGGACCGGTGTGGCAGAAGACTACCCAGGCCAGGGTAATCCCTAAATGCTCAAGGGTACTCACTTGAATTGGTGCAAAAAGTGAGTTAGGATTCGACGAGTTGGTTGAAGAGTTAGTCGAAGAGTTGGTGTTGGTGTCCATGATGTCCGATGATGGTTGCTGTGGATCAGGTGTTCTCGGCAGCTGCGGTGAAGGTTGAATGGCTCGCAGGCACACGGCAGCTCTCTCTTATGCAGAAGTAGGCTCCTCCTTCGGGGGGAGGGGCTGGTAGTTCCTCGTTTTACAACGACACAGTGCTTTTAGCCACGCCTCCAGGACGATTTTACCGATGATCAACGCCACAGCGACGCCCAGGAGGCCCAAGAGGTATGGCCACAGCAGACTCAAAGCACTCATTAACCATTGTTCAACAATGTTGAGGCCCTCTTCCACCACATGAGCAACTTCTTCCGCAACCTCAGAAATGGCGGCCACCAATGTTGCCCCCATAGTCTCGTACCAGTAACAATCATGTAGATCAGGGCCTTCGCCACATTGCTGCCAATTCTCCGTAGTGGTGGAGCAGGTGAGATTGGAATACAAAAGGTTAGGTCCTACCCAGTCAAACCCTGAATCTATGTTGCCATCACACAGACTTTTACGGAAAGCATGTCCTTCCGCGATGGCCATAAGGGAGTCTGGGATGAACGGAACAGGGAGACCAAGTATACTCTTGCGCTTCTGGAGATGATATCCTAGAATTGCATCGGTGCAGGTCCGTCCGCTCACTATCGCCCTTCGCCATGTTCCATTGAACTTTCGCCAAGTAACCTCAGAAGAGTGAGTGTCATACTCATCTGCATAGTGGTCCTTGCAGTAACTTTCCCAACCTCGGAGCTCTCCGCAGGGTCGTCTGGCCAAACCTATTACACATTCAAGGATATTTCTGGTGTTGTTTTTACAAGTCATGCGCCAAGGTCTTGGGCTGACGTAACTGTCCGGTCTCCAAAAAATCGTAGGCCAAATCATGCGTTCCTTAGAGTAGACCGTAGCAATGTACTGGTACTTTACCCAGTAGTTTGTTGATTCTGTAAGGCATGGTGTTACCCAGGCTTCAAACTCATGTTGTTGGAGTCCCCACCATTCATAGTCCCATTTTCGATAGTAATCCTCGTACCAGGCTCGTAGGGCCCACTTAGCCGTAGGAGCTTTATCAGGATCAGGGCAGTTATACCTCCAGGTAGAGTGCAAAGCGTTGCCGACCTGCCAGAGGTCGCACCGTGGCGATGAGAGGGTTTTCTTCCAGCAGGTGTCATTTAGGCTCTCAAAAATTCTTTTTGCGACACACTTGTCTATTTTTGCAAAGTCCGTTTTAGGAACGGTGAGAAGGTCATCAGGAGTCGGAAGGCGCTGCGTACGCAAGTTGGCAATGTATAGATCCGTTAATCCAGTGTGAGAACGAACTGTCCCCTCTGGGAAGTCTCCCATAAAGAACGTTTGGTCTTTGGCTATGTATGTCCACGGGAACGTGTTGTTCAGCCAGGGTTCAATTTCCGTACGGTGTGGACGTGTAGAGTGCCAAAAATCAGCCCAATACTCTTCTATGGCTGATACTATATAATTCTGTCCTACACATTTCACAAACTTGTTCCAGAGGCAAGGATTTAACCAAAGAAAGTGGTGTTTGTAACAGTGCTGTTGCTCGGCCTGATACATAAACTGTCTAGGTCCTTGTCTGATCAGGAAAGCCGTCATGTTAGTCAAATTGGCTGATGTAGGCGAAATCGTTGCATTGACTGGAAGATTACCTCGGGAGGCATTTCGGTAGGTCCAGTTCCCCGGCGGTGCAGTTGGGATGGTGTCATCCACCCTGCAATTCAGGTGATAATCTCCCCAAAACTCCTCTCGGGGAAGCCAGGCTCGACAGCCTGAGGACCTGTGTGGGGCTGGGTATACTACTTCGGTATCCCAGTACCCTTGATTTGGCAACAGTAGCAGCGACCTACAGGCCATGTTGCAATGCCATTCTGGCATACCTCGGTCTGGGTGAATCCAGTTGCATCTGACGGTCCGTCGTTCTTTGTTTTGCAGAACCCGTATCCAGCAGAGCACTCCGGTGTCGAGGAAGTCATAGTTGTAGATCTCCCAGGTGCGATTCAGAAGGTCGTCCAGAGTGGAGTCGTTCAATCCGAAAGCTCGGCGTTCCACGTACTTTTTACCGTTGTCTTTGGCGAACAGTCCGGTTCGATTATGGGCAGAAGTTTCGTCGTCCCATGGTACAAAAATAGCCGTGGTGCTTGTATTCCAACAATTGAAGTTGGCGTATTTGGAATGTCCGTAGGTGACTCTTGTATGCGTGAGATACCACGGTCCAACTCCGATGAAGTAGAAGATAGTAGCAAGAACAGCAGCAGCAAACAGCAGGGCAAGGAGCGTTAGCAGCCCTTTCAGGCATAGGGATTTTCCGGTTATCGTAGTCGTTTTCCGTAGCAAAGGTTCGTTAGAGGTTTCCGAGTCGTCGTCAGTGTCAGTAGAGCTGTCTGAGTCCGATGTAACATCCAGCAACTCCGGGTCTGCAGGCCGGCGTCTCATGCCGATAGCATCCATCTTGGCCAGATTAGTGCTTCTCTGGGGTCTGATGAATCAGGCTTTGCGCAGACTTTCCTCAAAGCCTTGAGGTGGCCCTGGGTGGCAGGGTTCTTTCCAACCCGTCTGGTGGCTCTTCTCTGCTGCAGGGCTGTAAATATGGGAGAGGGGTAGGGTAAATCAGGCTCCAACCCCCTCCACACCCACTTCCAGTGGAACACCCTCCAGTAGTCCGGGCGAGGAAACGGGCCTTGGGCGGTGCCAGTTTTCAGCGCCTGGTCATACCAGGATTCGTGTTTGTACCCTATTGGGGCAGGCACTGAAATGTAGGTGTACAATGATTGTCCATGCAGAGTTAGCCTGGTGCGGTACCCCCAGGATGACGGAGTATAAATCCTCTGGTGTGGTGGATTGGGGTAGACCCTGTCAATTTCCAATTTCAATGGAAGCTTGGTGTTATTAAATATATAACATTCTGGAGTCGTTTCCCTCTGAATTATGGTTTTCGCCATGCTTGGTGATGTGGTCCAAATGATCATGTCATTAACTGTAATTTCACAATACAGTCCTTGCAGTGGTTCGAGATAATGGGGACCCCACCGAACCCGCAGCTCGATCCCCCGTACCCTGAAATACACTGTATTAAAAGTCCATGGTAGAGATCTTGGACACATAGGGGAGATTGATGCAAAATTAACCGTGTTTTCAGATCCTCTTCCTTGCCAAGCAGGCGGTGCGGTAGGGATAAATATATGTGGCTTCGTGGGAGGGGGCGTCGTGTATTCTTCACTTTCCTCCACCTGTTTTGTGTTTTGGAAATTGGTGGGTCGGAGATATATGAGATATTTGAGAAAATAGGCCTCGGTGAGCGGATTGGAAACAGTGAAATCTTCTCTTGGCATATCGAGTAGAATGGAGGTGGTAGGGAGTCTTAGAAACGGGCCTCTGTCTGATAGTCCCGATGAGACTCCAACCCCCACTTTGAACAATCTAGTCACAAAACATTGTCTCCCCTTTCGCTTTTTGGTTTTTTGCTGACCTTTAGACTTGACGACTCGTTTTTCTCCTTCCGGTGCGTCCATCAGTTTTGGTTTGTCTTTCTCCATGGAAATGCTAAGGCGAGCTTCTGCCAGGCGTGAGTTTTGGGTTTCTTCTTGGGGGGCTCCGGCTCCGTACTGGACACAGTGGCGTAAGTCTGCTCGTCTGGTACCACTTTGATGGCTGCTCCGACGGAGTAGATCCCTTTATAGGGGACGGTGATCATGCGCACTGACAGCTGGACGTGACAGGAGGTACTAGGATCAGAGGGCGTGCCCGCCCTGTGAGCCACGCCTCCCGGGTGTTGCAAAACTCCATCCCGAAACTGGGATTCCGCTGTCACCCAGTACAGGCAAGACTTCTCCTTTGGTCTTACCGCATTGCTGCCCCATCCGTCCACTTCAGTGGTGTAGTAATACATATCTGAGCTGCGCACCCCATCTTCCCTTGGTACATCCGGCAGATCTACTATTGGTATTGTGCAGTCATTGATGACCTCCAAAATCAGATGTGCCCAGGTGGTCAGTTCCCAGGGGCCTGTCCACCCACCATTAACGGCTTGCTCTCGGGCGTCATCTGGGAGTGCACTTAGCTCCTCAGCTGATGGTTGGTATGCATGAGGCCGATGTACTCGGAAGACCACAGGAGAGTGGTTGGCATTCAGTGGTGGAAAGGACAGGGAAGCTCTAGCAGCGTCATACGGCCAGGCGGCTTGAACAGAATCCCACAGGACATCATGCGGTCCTTCTTCCCTCCTCCACACCCATGGGTCCAGTTCTTCTGGAGTGTTCGGAGGAGCGGAAGGTCCTGGTAATATTATCGGTATGGGGCTCCCATAGTTTGATTGCACTCGCCTGTAGGTTCTGTAATACCGCAGCGAGCTGTAGAACCTTGTCACTTGCCACCCTTCAGCTTCGCCTGTCAGTGTTACCTCTCCGCTCCTTAGCTGTTCCTCACACACAGGACAGTGGTGTAGCTCATTTCCATCCCACGTGCAATAACAAGTTCTTGGTTCTTCCTTGAGCCACCCCCATTGGGTTTCCAACTTAAGCCGGGGCAGGTAACCCACTCGGCAGTTCCCACAGATTGTATTGTTCAATACCGTGACCGGGGAGACGCGAAGATGTTGTAGCATCTCTGCGGTAGCCCCCTGGTGCCTTGGCTTCTCACGGCCCGGTCCTTCCCAGATAATGGGGAGATGGTGGTCCGTTAAACAAACCGGGCAGCCGCTTTTAGCTTTCCCCCAAACCAGCATCTCTCTCTCCTCCGACAGGACTCCATTTTTAGCCCAATCCAATTTCTTCAGGGCTCGTCCTGCCCAAATCCCTGAAGGTGTTCTTCTAACTACAACCACCCCTTTCACGGTGGCCAGTCCGAGATAGGGTGGAATGGTACATGATTCACTGGCCATTTCACCGGCTTCTGTTTCACTTTAGTCAGGAACTGGCTTGAGCTGCTCAACTCCTTGGATCCCTTTTCTTTCCAGCAATACTGTGTTCCTGTCCAGTACTTGCTTGACGATGTCAGTTGTGTCAAACTTGGGTTTCACTGCTGCATGTACAGGTTGCTCTCTTGCTTTGACCCACACGCGCTGTCCCTCTCGGAATGGCACTCTGGGCGTCAGCTTCTCCTTTTTGTCGCTGGAGCCCCGCCCCACTTCCTTCGTGGTGAACGGCCGTTGGTTGAGTTCCATCGCGGGGGCGGGTCTTTCGGCTCTGCTTCTGTCATTCAGGGCCTGCCCTATTTCCACCGCTTGGGTGCTCCAGCTGTTGGTGTTAGCATTTTTAGCTATCCAGCTTTTCACTAACCCAATGGCTCGTTCCACCACTCCGTTAGCTTGTGGGGTGTAGGGTGGCGAGTAAACTCGCATTACTCCATACTTCTGACACCACTGGTCAACCTGTGAGTTACGGAAATGAGTCCCATTGTCCGTGCGCAGCTCTTTCGGGATTCCCAGGGCACTGCATACTTGTTCCAGCATGCCGACAACGCTATTGCCGTTTGCTTTCCTGGCTGCTTTTGTAGTTACAAACCCCAACATAGAATCCACCAGCACTAAGAGGTACTTTTCACCTCTCCTTCCTGTTATCCCCATGGGACCTGCAACATCCATGCAGACTGAGCCCCAGGGGACCGTGCTTTTGATGGACAACCCATCCATCCGCTGCCCTCGGCGACCTGCGTTGTATTGACCACACACTTCACAGTCCCTTAGCACGCGTTGGACTTGTTTCACTGGGATCCAAAGGTCTTGCTCCTCCAGTTCCTTACGGGTAGGTCGTACGCCTGCATGTCCAAGGGCCTCATGCACGCTCCGCACGACCTCGACCACGTATTCTTCTGGGACCTCCCGTCCTCTGGGAGTACTGTCCCACTTCTCGGTACCGACAAAGACGATCTTCCTTTGTTGGACATAACAGTCCACCTCATCATTCCCACGCCAATGAGCTCCCTCATGCGTGTGTGCTCTTTGATGCTCAACATCTATTTCCAACTGCAGTTTTAGCTCAGCAATCTTTTTCCACAAGTCTTTGTGTGCCACTGGCTTGCCCTTTGCTGTCTCGAAACCATTTTCTTCCCAAATGGCCAAGTCCTCTCTAAGGGCCTGAGCACAGTAGTAACTGTCGGTCACTAACCTGGCACTTTTGATTTTCCTTTTCACCAGCTCCAGCAATCCTTCCAGTACTGCCGTCACTTCTCCGGCCTGAGCACTACCGGGGGCCTTTCCTTTCTGACGGCATTTCTCTTTGCCATCCTGCTTCAGAATAAATCCCCAGTATGCTGACTGGTCGGACCCCTTTCTGGATCCATCGGTGTAGATTGTCCATTCCGGTTGTCCTGGCTTCTCAGGTGTTTCTTGTGGTTTTTTCTTACTGGTGGGTTGTGCCGGCCCAATTTCAAGCTCCGGGTCCAGCAAGATGTCCTCCCATCTTCCCCACCGAGTATTGGTTGCTTTAGTACTTTCCACAGTCCCTTTTCTTAGGTACTTGTGAACTTGACTTTGTGTGATGACTTTAACTGGTTGTCCTTGTGCTAAATCCTTCAGCACGCCCCAATATCGAGCTAACACCGCTAGCTCCTTCTCCTCCTGCGGGTATTTCTTTTCAACAGAAGTTAGGGTGTAACTCCATAGGGTAACCAAGCCTCCATTTTCGTTACTCACTTTGATCATGGCATCGTCATTCTCGCAGCTGATTTCTGCCACTAGTCTTTCTGACAAACTCCTTGGCTCTAGTCTCACAGCTGCTTGAATGGCCCTTCTCAGTTCTTCTAGGTTCTGTTGATTGGCTGCTGTCCAAACCCAGGGTCTTTTTCCGTCTTTCTCATCGTCCTCACTTTTCCTCAGGCAGTGGTACAAGGGTTTGGCATATTTCTGATAGTTGGGCACATGGTCTCTGACATAGTTGCACAGTCCCAATATTTTCTGTAAGTCATTTTCTGACTGAGGTGGTTGAATGTTCGTCAGTTTTTCTCTGTACCCATCAGAGAGTCCCAAGTCCGACGTGACTTGGAAACCCAGATAATTCACTTGGAACTGTCCAAATTGACATTTTTTGAGGTTTAACTTTAACCCTGCCTTGGTGAGGTTTTCAACTACTTTTTGTAGCCTTTCTAAGTGTTCTTCTTCTGTGTCATCAGCAATGAAAACATCATCAATGTACACAGTTGCTCCTATGTCCCCCAGTACTTCCATTACTGCTGACTGGAACACATTTGGGGAGTTCTTGTAGCCCTGGGGTAACCTTTGCCACACATAGCTTTTGCCTTTGTGGGTGAATGCAGTTTTACCTTGCGATTGTCTGGCGAGGCGTAGGGAGAAAAATCCATTAGCTAGGTCGATGCAAGACTTGAACTTCTTGACTCGAAGAGTTTTCAGCGCTCCTTGTGGATTGATTAGACTGGCTCGGTTTGCTATTGTTCTCCGATTCAGGGCCTTGAAGTTGATAACTGGCCTCCAACCCCCTCCAGCCGATTCAGGTTTCTTCACCGCCTGGATGGGGCTGTTGGTGATCGGGTTGAGTTCCTCTCTGATGATCTCTAGGGCACTCAGTTCCTTCACGATCTTGTCCATCTCCTCGACTGCTCCTGGGTTCAACGGGTACTGCCGAACAGGTGGATGAACCCCACCTTCGATGTGATGAACGAACTTTGGGCCCAAATCTCCACAATCGTTCTTAAACCGTGCCACCTGCGCCGTAACGATGATCTCACGCAGCTTCTCTTTCCCAGCTGGGGAGAAGTCACTCTCTTCAAGTTTCTGTTCTGTCACCGTTGGTATGTCGACCGGTTTGTACCAGTCTTGCTTTTCTGATCCTGCTTGGGTCGGGCCGACTTTCACCAATCTTGCTTTCAAGCTTGTCAGCCTTCGCTCCAGTCGGCGATGTGTGCCTTTCTTTTTACTGAGTTCGTCTAAGTCTTTTACTGTGAGGAGATTGTAGGGACCTTTCACCCACACTACTCCTTTCCAGGTCCCATACGGCATTTCTTCTACTTTTCCATTAGCAAACTGAACCTTCAGGTGTCCTGCTGTTTTTAGGTCTTTGCGGGTCATAGACACCTCCGCTCCTGTGTCCACCAGGTAGGGTACTCCCTCCACTTTAGCGTAGATTTCGTCCCCCTCCCAGTAGGCATTCTCTAAAATGACCCGCGACCTGGACGCCATTACTTTGGTGACCCTCCGGCCCCGGCTTTACGGGACTCACGGAGGGCCGTCCTCTCTTCTGGGCTCAATTTCCTATACTCCTCATCTGTCAAGAACTGACCTTTTCCTGGCTGGTTTGATGAAGCCGGAGGGTTGGTCGGTTTCCCTTGTGGTCCTGGTGGTTTCTGCTGGAACGGCCGGTTCCGGAAGTTGGACGGCGGTGCTCCTTGTTGAAACGGTCTGCTCTGGAAGTTGGATGGCGGTGCTCCTTGCTGAAACGGTCTGCTCTGGAAGTTGGATGGCGGTGCTCCTTGTTGGAACGGTCTACCCTGGAAGTTAGATGGTTGTCTGAGGTTGACCCTTCCAGGTGGCTTTGCCGATTGGCTAGCCTCCTTCTTCCTTTTGTCCTCGTAGTACTGCTGTTCCAGGTCGAATCCTTGCACTGCTACATCCATCTGAGCGATTGTTGTGCTTCTCACTGGCAACTTGACGAACACGATCTCTCCTCTGCGTCCTTTGGTCACCTCACGCAGTACTTTCACATATCTCGCAGGAGAAACGGTCTGCTTAAGTGTGTGCCAAAGCGGTTCCAACCGGCTTCCCCTGTCCAGCCGTCCTCTGGCTCTCTTCACCTGGGACTCTTCATCATCCATGTCCTCCAACACCAGCCTTTCATAGTTGCTCTGTGCTGAATCTGTTCCAACCATCGGGTCCGAGGTCACGCTGGTCAGCCACAACTTTTTGGCTCCCTCGTGGTTGGTGGTAGACAGCACAGTTGGCCAAACATCTTTCAGATATTCCTCATTGTTTTCGTCTGCGTTTTTACTCCTAATCACCAGCCTTAGATTCTTCAGCTCGGCGTAAGCGTCCTGTCCCGTATTAGTGGCAGGTAGCTGAGCTGACACCTCTGGTTGTCTCGCCGGGATCTGCGGTCCTGGCTCCGAAGACGTCGCCTGAGGTTCCTCTTCATCAGCCGACACTTCGTCCAGCTGCTGTTGAGTTTCCCTGGAGTATTTGTAGGCGGCTTTCTTCAGCCGTCGCAGCATCACATCATACATAATTCCAATGTATGCGTTCCTGAAGTTGGTAGTCAGGGAATAGTGTGCTGTCAGGGTGGAGCAGGATGGTGTCATCAGGATGTTGGCCCATTCTCCGATTGTCGCTTCCACCTCGAGCTGCACCCGGTCTCCCAATCTGCTGGCCCATCCTGCCGGGATCTGGTACTCAGTTTGGCCGACCTCGGGTACATACGTACGCCGTCCGTCCTTAGCCTGCACTGGACCCCAGGTCACGTCTCTTGCCAGTCTTTCAGAAGGTTTCTCGATGTCAAAGGTCTCCATTTCTTTCTTCCTACCCCGGTGCTGTCCTGTTCGGAGTGTCTTGTGCTCTGTCGGTGGTTGCTTCGGGTCGGAGAAGACACTGCCGTGATCACTTTCTTCTTCTTCTTCTCCAGGATGCTCGATTTCCGGCTGCTCCTCTTCGTCCTCCGAGTCGCTGAGGTCCTCATACTGCCGTTGTCGAAGAGGTTCTCTCCCAGGGGAGTTCAGCGGTCGAATCTTAGCTGGTTTCATCGGTCCTTCTTCTTTCGGGACCGTCGGCTGCTCATTCTTGACTCTTCCCACATTGGGTTTTTTCAGTTCACTGCGGTTCTCTTCAAACGAGAACTCCTTAACGTACCTTGCTGCGGAGGACCCTGGTTCAACAGGTGCCTCCTTTATTTTTATCCTGGGTGGCTGCACGGTCTTGGCTTTACCTTTCTGGGTGGTGTTTGAAACCTCACTCTGGGGAATTTTTAAGGGATATTTCCTGATCTCCTGTGATGGATGGCTAATGCGGCATTGCTCCTCCATCTCAGCCGCCAATTGCACCCCTTGCTCAGTGCGGAGTCGATGCAGACGGGGGTCCACCACCACCACCACCTCTTTGAACACAAAGAAATGACTGTTGGTCCTGGTTATATTCACCACTCCGCTCTCTGCAATCGACCTGGCGGTGTCCCTTGGTAAATCTGGTGATCTCAGTCCCTGCACGCTCACCATTACTCTTCTCATGCTTTCGTTGCTGGCCATCACTAGGCCCCGCTCGAGTCCGTGCCACATCTTCTTCCGATATTCTTCTAGACTCTCTCCTTTTTGGTATACGCCAATCGGGACTAGGATTACAGCGCCATAAGGGAGACCGTAGCCTTTCATTATTATTACGTCTCCTCGAGTTGCTGGACTACAAGAGGCTTCCAGTAATCTTAAATCTGCTTTGTAACATTTTCCTGCCTGGTCCTTAAGGTTGCGACGGAAGTTTTTGTTGTGGATCTTGTATCTGTCATCGGTGAACACAACCAGTCCATCACCCTCAAGATCCCATATTCTTCCAATAACCTGATAAATCTGGAGGCCGGTCTGCAGTCTAATGTTGCTGGCCCCCGATGGTATGGGGGCTAACTCTCGGGCCATCTTCCAGGTGTCCGATTTCTGAATCTTTTTCTTGGGGCGGCCGGGGCCCCACTGCTCCTCGTCCGATTCCTCCTCGTCCTCGTCGGAACTGCTGGCCGCTGAAGTTTTCGCAGGTGGCTGTGGAGGCCTCCTCTCCGTGCTGTGGACTCGGGGATGAAACCCGAGCTCCGGGTCCCGTTGAGGGGACCATTCCTTGGCCGCCTCCTCCATCGCTGCCCACTGCTCCTTAGTGAGACTGTCGACGAGCTGTCCCTCGGGGTCGTCCTCATTGGCCGGTGCAGGTGGGATGTCCTCGTTCCGCGATGGACCAGGTGGAGCTGAGGGACCCTCATCGTTGTCGTCGCTGCCGCTGTCGCTGCTGTTACCGCCGTCGTTGTCGTCGCTGCCGCCCGTCAGGTCTATCAGAACCCTCGAAGGTTGCTCCCGCTGGTGAGTCGGTGTCGTGGCTCTGCTGGGCAGTCGGGACGGAGCCTCGGCCACCTCCGACCCTGCCTCTTCGAGGGCCCGCTCCTTCTTCTTGGTTTCCTTGTAGGTCAGGAGCCTCTGTAGGGCCTCCTTGCATTCTTTGTACTGACTCACCCCCCTAGCGAGATGGTTCACCAGGATCCCGTCGATGCCTGCTGCCAAAGTAGCGGTTTTCACTACTCCGTCGTACTTTTCAGAGGGGCTGTAGACAATCCGCAACTCGCCAGCCGTCCATCCCTCCAGGAGCTCGGCGAACCATTCCAGCCACTCTTTAACCTCCGGCTTCTTGGTAACTTTCACCGGGCATTTAACGACCCCCAGGCGGTGACCATTCCTAAGCCGGGAGCAGTAGTACATCTGAGTCTGTATCAAGTATTTCATTGTGTCCAGAGCAGTGTCCTGATTGTAGTGAGATTCAAAGAACATCTTCTTATTTGTTTCAGTCCAGGATTCTAATCCATCACCGAGTAATATTAACATTACCGGTAATTGTGACAATGTGGATTGGGAAAGAAGGGATTGACGATTTTTCCCGCCTTGGCCGATGTCGCTTGCCTCTTGTTCCATTGCTGGCTTCTTTAGGGGATTCAGTTCCCCTCTTTCTTCTTCCTCACTCATAGTTGTCTTTGTCTTCGAGTCGCCTATCCCCCAAAGCCTCTCTTTGCGCTTTCGAGTAGGGATGGGTCCAGGCTGTGTTGGCTACTGGCTTCACTGTCTGGATCTGGTCATTCTATCCTCAGTAGAAGCTTTCCCTCACCTGCATGCTATACAGTTACTGCGAGGGTTGTGACTGATGGCCTTATCAGTCACCACTAACTCTCTTCCCTAAGAGTCAGCAACCCAAGTGAGCTATTCAGAGTCTCACATCTGTTTTTACTGACTTGGTGTCTTTGGGGCCCGCCTACTCAGTTGTGCGCCGCCCCACGTTGGGCGCCATGTAGGTTATCCTGCAATAGTCAGCCCCGCCCACTCCTCACTACTCCCCAGGGCTGCCTACTGACCAGTTCTCCGTCTAACAGGTCCGGAAAATCTCTGAGTCCTGGGTATTACCCTAAAAGTACTCTATAAGAGATAATCTATTTAAACTGGTGGCGAAAGTGACTCGTCTAGCTCTAACTACCTCCAATCCAGAAGTTATGACCCTTTACAGTTAAGAAACAATCAGCTGAGTAGCCCTCGCAGCTGCATAATTCCAATAACCACTTCTGTTAACGGTAGCCCACTTTCTAAATCATAACTTGCACTTGGAACCGGCTAGATTATGTTTAGTGACTTAGAGGTAAGTCCCAGGGTCATTATTTACTCTCACCAAAGGAAATTATGAAGCCTCCTATTTACTGGAATCATGTACATTAGTTTTACCTTGATTAAAAGAACTAGACAAAGATTAAATGACTCTATTAATTCCAATGTCCACCAACCTCATTAGAATTTTGTAGTATAAATTTATTAAGCAAGCTTAAGCAGGGATATGCGACATACAAATCAATTATCAATCGTATATAGATCAAAAACAGTGTAATAAAATTTACATGTACAATCCCACTACTCTGTCTCCTTTCCCTAAGAATTAAGTCGCAAGTTCTGAAATGGAATTTCAATGAGCAGATTCAACTCATACCCAGACGATGATGGATCTTTTGGCAACAGGAATTTCTTGCATCCTTGGTTGAGGTCTTTGTCTCGTGTGGAAAAATCCTCCTTAGAAAGGAAACAAAGCAGAACGGGTCTGAATCCTTTTTGCAAGACCCAGTTCTTCATCCTTGTGGGACCTTTGTCCTTCCTCCAAGTCCTGCTGCAGAGTTTGAAAGTGCTGAGTTGAGACGAGACCGTCTGTCAAATAAAGAACTAGAGATGGGGCAACGGGACCCAGTCCTTCCTTCGCGGTGTGAAGTCTGAGCTTCCCCGTAGTTCTGAAGTGCGGTCCGTGTTTCAATCTGCTCCTGCATGCTATTGCAGGTGTTGTCTCTTCTTCTCCGCCGCCGGACTGGGAACGGCTGGTTCCTCTTTTCAGCCCCTTTTTATGCCTCCCCTCACCATGTGTGTGTATGGGAAGGTTTGGCCTACGTGACTTCCTTCACGGCCGCTGTGTCTCATGAAAAAGTCCCCCCCATTTCTCAACCTGCTTGCTGACCACAGTGGAATTTCCCGTCTTTCTCCTTTCTTCCTGTGCTCCTTGGCCATCTGTTCAGAACTGCTTGCGACATTTCCTGTTTTCAGGGCTGTACTGCACATTCGTCTTCTCTATATTCTATAACTCACTTTATCTATTAAAACTCAGTAAACACATTCAACTTGTTGTTAAATTGATTTCAGATGATTATAACTTCATATTCATTGACAATAAATCACATCTTTTCCTTGTTGTTAATCATTAACATAATCATTACATATTTAAATCATTACAGATCATTAATCAGAGATGCTTTGCAAAAAGTTATTGAGTGATTACTTATATTCATGTTATTCAGACTTATTCAACTTAATTAACTTTTAATCAAACTACAGGATTACTTTATTTCTTCCAAGCCATTATGCATCTTTTTCTGCGTGTGCCTGGAAGGATCTCATACCCTTATGCCAGTTTTCTTGACAATGAGTACAAACAACAAGTCGATGATAATTAAGTGATGTTCGCTTGAACTTTTTTTAAGTCTAATGTTTTATTTTACAGCGAGGAAGGCCAGAGTCTAGCTTTAGCAGATGGCTGAAGGCGTCTGATCCGCTTCAAACTCAGTACCTGTTTGCTCCAAGGCAAAACTTTGGTAAGGTTAAATTTAGTGGCTAAAGAAAGTCAGACGGTTTATTCTCCAATGTGAGAAATCCCTTGAGGTCGTCAAGTTTCTTGTTTGATCAGATCTTGTTAGTCAGTATGATTACTAATTAACGGTTGATTCTTTTGTGTCTAGATGCAATGTAATCATTCAATTCACAATTGAAGTTTTATTATCAGGATGCAGCAGATAAAATATTTCATAGTATATTTCACTGATTCCTTTCATACAGTCTAAACTCCCTGAAAAAAAAGACCTTTCAGAGAAATATAATTTTGATTGCTTTGAGTTTAATGATATTTTACTTAATCTGACTGATATGATCTTCTTTAGCGCATACTGATGCTTCGCATTGATCATTTATAAGCTTATCAATCACAAGAGGTGTTGAACTGTCTGTTAGAGAACATTAGTGAACATCATCATTAGGACCAAGGAACAAAAGCTGCAGATCATTTTTAAGGTAACAAAACAATTCACCATGTTGTGAGCAACTCTTGGAGCATGGTTGTGTAGTGAGTATGTTTAATTTTTATTTTTAGGTAAAGTGTACCAATAGCAAATTTAGTCAATGTTATTATAAGTTGGGCTAGCTGTCAGAAGATGTAAGTAAGTCTCGGTGAGAGGGAGTATTTAAGAAAAAACACAAATTCACTGATTTAATTGTTGGTTGATAGCCGGCATATATTTGAATTTGTGCAACAAACACCAAAAGAAAAAAATACTATATAAAAAAAACGGAATGGCTATTCAGTTTGATAAATAAATCAATATATTATATTGAATAAATCAATATAAATCCAAGGGCACACATTAAAACATCAAATCTAAATAAATAATATGAATTATATTAACTATTTTAATACAGACTGATGGTTCACATTGATCATTTCAAAGTTTTAATAATGAAAAATTAAAAAAATTAGAGGTGTACTATATTTTGCTAGTGAACACACTAAAGTGTGTAAGATAATGGTTGGAGGGAAAGCTGAAAGATACATATGAGCAACCTCACCGAGGCCTGTTTAGTCCCTGTGAGATATTCTTAAGAAGTACGTGTACAAATGAGGAACATTTCGTGAAATGTATTACTCTAGCAAGTGTTACAGAAAAAAAATCTATGAGTTTAAATGTATTTAAACCAATATTTACTATTTTGGAGAAAACATGAAGCAGTGGGAAGATCAGTGTTGATTCAACAGTAAGAAAAAAAGAACAAAATCATTTACAATGATACCGGGCCAAATTCTGGAAAAGTCTGGACAAATTCTTTAACTGCGGAAAGATAAAAGTTAAATTTGAGCAGCCTCACGTAGGCCTGTTTACTGTCTGTCACATATTCTTCAGAAGTACGAGTACAAATGAGGAACATTTACTGACATGTTTCACACTAGCAAGTGTTACAGAAAAAAAAATCTATAAGAGTTTAAAATTTAAGTGATGAAGGAAATCACAAACTCATAGTCAGCACTGACTAATCGTGCTACCGTAAAATAAAGCGGTAAAACAGTTAAAACTCTAGGCTTTCTCTAGAGGTATGTGTTCAGTCTTACGGGTGCACACACACACACACACACACCCACCCACACACACGCCTCTGTCCACCCTTATGCCCTCTCCCGTTCCTGATACACAGCATTCAGGAAGATTGTCTAATACCTAATAATTGATGAGAATCACCCTGAAAGACACGGACAGATGGCAGGAACCCTTTTCCCGCGCAGATCCCGAGCTGATAATCGATGACGGTTTGAAAATCTGTTTTCCGGAGACATAGAGTTTCCTTGCAGGCGGTGTGTGATGACCCTCAGGTCAAGAGAATCGCCTACCTAGGGGTTTTTTTAGCCCGCCTCACACAGATGACAGGTGAGGCTTGTCCCGTATTCAGTCACAAACTCATAGTCAGCATGAGAGAGCCGGACGAGCCGGACACACACGCACAAACACCAAATGGCTTAGTGAGAAAAACCGGAGGTAACTACAACATTCTATTTAAATATACTATATTGTATATTATTCTCAATTATCTAACACTTATTGTTTTTCATACTTTCATTGTATTATTCTTAAAACTCATAATGTTTTTTCATACTTGTACTATTTTTAAAACACATAGTGGGAATAACAGTTGGCGTAACAGGTGTGTGTGGGGGATGGGTGGGAAAGGGGGGGGGGGGGGGGGTATTAAAAAATTTGACTGAATCAAGACATTGCCCAGAAGTTCAGACTGGGAAGCTAACTGACAAATTGCTAACTAAGTATGTGGAGCAGGAAAATAGGTCGTATTTACTTTAATTTATGCAACCAATTGCCTCAAAAAGATTCAATTACTGCAACATATAAAAGACAAGTGTAGTTACACCGTGTGATTTTGGCAAACAATATTCTTAAACTCATCCAAAATATTATTCTCCGTAAAACTTCTTTTATTTTCTGCTTACAGCAGCAGCAGCAATATATTTGCTACATAGATTAAAGATTCACGGTCTCATTATTTGACATGGTTGTCAGGAAATGTCAGAGTTTTCTTCACTGCCAAAATATCGAGCCAGCAGCGAGATTTTCGGAACAGTTCTGAAATCCGATCCCCGACTTCCGTAATTTTCTCAGACCAGGCCTCAAATGGGAGAGCCAGCATGGTTCTGAATACACCACAGTCCACATTGAAAGCCTCCAACACAAACAGGTCTGGGGAATTCAGGCTCTCGCCCCTCCGTCTGCTCGCCCTTAAGGACCAGCGCCCAGATTCAGTAGTTTTCGATTCCCACACTGCGCTGAAAAGAATGTGTCCCTTTCCAATTTCAGTATCGGTTGGGAAACACTGTCTTCTGGTTTTCTTTGCAGATCGAGGGTCAGGTTCATCTTCTCTTGTATTTTGCTCTAAGGCCAATTCCATATCTTCATTGGCGCGAGGAATTGCGAGCCTTAGCACTGCCCAGTCATTATAGGTGAGGCTGCATGTATCCGATATCGGTGAAAGCTCCTCATCCTTGTCCAGCTGGTACAGGTAAAGCTCTCCGGTCTCATAACGGAAAACATAACCCCATGACCCCCATAGACCATGAGGTTTTAAAGACCAGTCTGCCTTGAGGGATCCAAGTACCGGGCTCTGCACGCGGCACAGATAAAATTTCGATTTCTTTGGGGCATCCGCTCTAGGCCTGGAGTTGTCATAGATGGATATCGGGGTCTCGCATAGAAGAGACGTTCCGCCTGTCACTATTTCTCTTTTATCCACAGTTTTTGAGGCAGATGCATCAGGCGATGAAGGTGAGCTTACAGGATTATCCAACACTGGGCCCAAATCCGGTTTCACTGCTATTGGGATCTCATATACAACAGCACGTTCTTCTTCTTCTTGTTCAGCAAGCAAGTATTTGTTCGTTAACGGTGTTGACTTCATCATCTTAGCGAATGTCTTAGGGCTAGGTAGCTTCGAATCCGTATCAGCTGATGCAGAGGAGGTAGGTCCATTTTTCTCAGCAGCAGGACGAACTCGTTTAGTTCCATTCATTGTAAAGTTCTTGAACAACTCTTACAAGTAGAGTGCTTGATTTTTTCCGACATTACTTATAGCAGAAACACTAAAAGCCGAACCCCTTGTCTCTGTTTCTATTGGCTAATTCAAACCCTAGAGGTCAGAAGGTGAAGGAATAACAGGTGTCGTAACAGATGGAGTGGGGGAGGGGCGGATATTAATAGCAATTAATGATTAGGGTCATAAATCACTCATCCATCAAACTCAGTTCTTTAATTGTACTATTTTTAAAACACATAGCGGGAATAACAGTTGTCGTAACAGGTGTGTGTGGGGGATGGGTGGGAAAGGTGGGGGAGGGGTGGATATTAATAGCAATTAATGATTAGGGTCATAAATCACTCATCCATCAAACTCCGATTAAATTTTGACAGAAGGGTGCCTATAGAGTCTCTCTGCTGGAAGGCCCACTGTGGAACACAAGGGTCAGGTCAGAGGTCAGCCTGATTCAACTGGTTTCCAGCTGAAACAACTGAAGTTGTTCTGACTATAGATCTAGAGCTGTCAGAGATGCAGTGTCATGAGTTGTGGTTTGTTGATGGTGAGGACGGACTGGACCCAGGTTCTGGTGAAAATGGGAGTTTTAATGGTGACAACGAAGAGTACAGAGTCCAGGCAGCACACGTGAGCATTAAGGCAAGGAACTCAAACACGGGTAGCAACTGGAACAGAACTAGCCAACGAGGACAGAGACACGCCAAGGATCCAACAGGGAGCAGGAGACACAGGTGGGATTAAATGCACAGGGAGAAAATCAGGGGAAACGAGGGATAGCCGTAAGCAATCAAGGGGCAGATGTGACAACACAAGAACTAACTAACACAGAGAAAACCAAATCCTCACATGCGGTGAGTTTATAGCAGGTGTACGAATGATCTACTCGTCTGACTGTTGATTGCAGAAATCCACATCACAAGCAGAAACAGAGGGTGGTCCCCCCTGAGGACTGGCCCTGCTCCAGAGCCACATCACCACGTTATTAACTCTGATTAATAAACGGCTCTCCCTGTTCTTCTTTTGCCGCCAACAAACCAGTGATTTGCATCCCGCGCTGAGGTTCTGCACCGCCTCCCACATTCAGGATCTCCTGTCTCTTAATTAACCAACGAGTTCTTCATCACCCCGCTGGGTGACCAGCAGCCAATCCTGAAGTCTGCAGAACATGTTGGGAAAAGAGTCCAGCCCAGCTCCGGTTCCTACCTGAGACCTGAACGCTTCTCTACCTGCAGATCAGACGACCGGAGAGCGGGGCTGGAGGAGGCAGAAGTAAAAATAGTGAAACTTTTCCTGAAGGACGCCATCAAAGACAAATTAGCCTCCAGAGGAAGGTCAGGGAACGCCTCTTCCCATTACTCCCTTAATTGATTCTTTGACTGTGCCCGACTTAACTAAGACACATTCGCCCGTCATGCGTAGCCGAGTTGTCACTTAGCCAATCAGACTGCGAGTGGCGCTGTTCCAGTCTGCTTGGCTGTTTGAAATGATGCCGAGCCAAGAACGCTGTCAGATGGGTTTCAGGGAATAATCCTCCATGCATTCACTTTAAATAAACCTGTTTGAGGTTTTATTTTTAATGTCAGAAAGCAGCACTGAATGTTGTCTGAAATGTAGCAAAGCAAACCTCAAGTTGGCAAACTGAGAATGTTTGATTCTTTTCCCATTTAGGTATTTATTTATAAAATATTGGGTCAAGGTTAAAGCATCTGATGTCTACTACCTACAGATATTTAAAAAACTTGAAAAGCTAAACAGGATCTGTTTGTGGTTTGAACATGAATTGCAGTTCATGTGTGTGAAGAATAAGGAATAGAACAAAAGAACTGGTCAGAATATTTTATACATATTGAAAAACATTTAATCACTAGAGAGGATGCTGGGTTGCCATGACTACCAGAAGAAGCTACAAGCTGCGGTGGCTGGGATAGAAATGTCCTTCATCGTCCCTCAGTGGGGAAATAACGTCAGGATGAGTGTTGACTGGAAACATCAGCAGAGGAAGGAACTACTGGAACGCTCTTCAGTGCACAGAGGATGCAGTAATCTGATTCCTGCACAGAGGACCAGGCATTCAGCAGCGATGCCACTTTAGCCAGAGTCACTAACAAATGAACATTTCTGCAAAAAAAAATCATTTTACAGAAACGTTTTTTGAAGTCTTATAGAACAAACATTTAATCTGCTTTTCTAAAGGGGATTAGAACAAACTTTAAAACATTTTTACAGCAAATGGTAATGTTGTGATTTAAACTCAACGGACCAAAAGCGTGTGAGCGCACGAACAGGAAATCAGCCACACAGAATAATCAGAGTTTACTTTTTTTATTCTTTTTTAGCGCTAGAAAAGAGAGACGCTTACCCTCACAGGCTAATTTGTTGTGAAGTGAATATAACCGAAATTATACAGCATCTGATCAAAAACGGAAGAATCATTGGTTATGTCTAAAATCACGCCCAGTGGTTGCCTGATGTCGTACGTCAGCTAAAGTTTCTATTTCTACAAAGGCCTTTGTGTGAAAGTGAAACATGCCATGTGTGTAAAAACTTGTGAGTGTGTGTCCTTGATAAGCGTCTCAACAGTAACAAAAATGATTTTTTTACTGAGAACCTGGAAATTTCCAAGTCTGAGTATTCAGATGTTATCCAGGGAAGTGAGCGCCGAATCAGAAGATGTTCTGAAGGAAACAACAGGAAGCTGCGTTGACCTGCAAACATTTCACTAAGAATTATACATGAAGCAATCAAATGCTAAGATCACTGAGTTCATATTTTCACAGCTGAAAATAAGTCTGAGACAAAGGTTCAGTGACAACAGAAGCATTTCTATGAAAGTTTTGTCAGCCAACCTGAGGCCCGAGTCACTGCAGCATTACGGATCAATGAGTGAAATGGTCTGTGTGTTTTAGCTCCACCGCTCCGTTCTGTTGATTTGACAAGGTTAGAATGAAGAGAAAAGCTCTTCAGTAACAAACCATTTAACATGTCGCTCCAGCTGAACCTTTGATCCCGGCTCTTAGCAGCAATAATCCGCTTCGCCTTTTGCCACCATGTTGAAGGAAAAGCTTTTCAGGTGAGGCTGTTGATGCAACGGCTTCCAGCTCAACAGATGGAAATAGATGTGTGTGTGTGTGTGTAATAAAACAAATGTTCATTTTCTCACAGAGGAAGTTGAAGCTTTCATTGTGTTTTTCATGGGGTTTATTGGTCCATATTTAAAGATGATATGATTTTACAGGTGACTTGTCTGTTTGTGTGGCTCGTCCATCTGGTGGAAATTCAGCTTCTCATGAGGATCTTTAACCTTCTGTGGTGTTTGGGCCGCCGACCCCGTTGGGTTTTGAGTACATAAAAGTTCCAGCTCTGCTTGGTCGTTTCTGACGGAGCAGGTAGTGCAGAGAGACGGTAAAAACTCCAGGCGGTCCGTCCCGTTTCCAGGCGGTCCGTCCCGTCTTCATGTTTCTGGGAGATGTTTAGAGCTGGGTTGTTGTTATAGAACCCAAACCCGCATTAACCCAACCAGAACCTCCCCCACCTGTTGCTGGGTTCCTCCATGATTTATAGAAACACCAGACTAGTCAGTTAAAGGGTTCATTACTAAAGCACATCACTCTTCTTAGGTTTCTATTGGTGAAAAATGGGAAACTGTGGATAATCCTCCTTCCATGTTACAGTGAAGCTCTACTTTGTGTATTTTGAAATAAAAGAGGTTTGAGGTTGGATTAGCAAAATGTGTTGGGAACCGGGGATTTTGGGTCTTTGTCTCTTTTGTCTGCTGTTTCCTTCATTATCCACTAGATGGTGCTGAGAAGCTGCTCCTACCTGGAGGGCGTGTCTGGATTCAGCACACCTGTGATCAACCTACCTCGTCATCTGGGAGTGTATGAGCATTTGCCTGTTAAGGTGTCTCTCTGAGTCTAGGAACATTTACCTGTTGCTCTCCTCTCAGGTGTTTCCGCGTAGTGATGGGCAGACGGAGCCTCATGAAGCTATGAAGCTTTCCAGGCCTTTGCTTTGCCCAAAGGTTCGTTCATCGCTCACTACTGACATCTGCTGCTGAAAACGTAACAGCCTAAGTTAGATCACACTTCCAAACATTAGTAAATGCAACATCGTGTCAAAGTTTTCATCAAACTCATGTTTAGTAAGAGGAGAGTCAATGAAATCATATTTCATTCTGATATGTGTCAGCTATTAACATGATTTGTAGCCAATCTAATCCTGGTTGTGTTGAGTTTTCTTCAGACTGATTTGACAATAAAGACATTTGACGTTTTGTGTCTTGGGAGTTCAGTTTTGTTGGGGCATTCGCTTTTTCTTGGATTTCTAATTGGCTTCAATCAGTTTCTGCTGTGCAAAACTGATATGTTTGCTGACCAGACTACAAATAATAGTGGGAATTTCCAGAAGGTGAGAAATTGGGAGGTGGAGGGTTAGTTATTTTTATTTAAGAAGAATTTTATTGTGAGTGATCATTTCAAAGTATTCCTAGATGTCAGAGATTTTCCTCTTGCTGGCTTCATTTCAGATAGTGAAGTTTATTTGTGTTACACATTTCAGCAACAATGTAGTTCAAAGAGATTTACATCACAAAACACAAAAATATAGTCATAAAAACAGCATTATCAATAATTGGGAAAACCAGTAACAAACATTACATTTTGATGAGTTCCTCCATCTATTCACATCAAATATGTTGGTCAATGTTCCTTTTATTTTGGCCACTGCTAAAGACAAATATTCTGATGCGCCACCAAATTACCTGCAACAATCCACGAGGCAGCACAGCTCATCGGGCTTTTATTTTGAAAACCGACACAAAATGAAGCAGTCACGTGTCCCAGGTGATGCGAGGCGTCATTTATTGTCAGTCACATGGTTTTCATCTGACAGAAGCCTGGCTCCACGTGTCCCATGTCCATTTCCTCGTGGCGCCGTGGATCTGACCCACTGGTTGCCCGAGTCCATCTCCTTCTCCACAGTGGCTGGCCGTCGGACCGCTCCTCACTGACCTGTCCGCCCTCCACTGCAAGCCTCATCCGTCCACCTCCAAAGAACACGCCGTCGATACCAAAGTCCGGAACCTGGATCATCTCCAAAGCTCCCTGCAAAGAGACCAAAACCCCGGTGACCACAGTACTTCTGCTCATCCTAACCCTAACTCATTTTCCCACCAAGTAAGATCACTTCATTTCCCAGAATCCAACCTGTCCTGTTTACCGTCAACTTACCTGTTCTCTCCAACTCCCCGACTTCCCACACACATCTCACATTTTTGTTCAAAATAAACTTTGATGTACCTGATTTCCTATTTGTGGGTCAAAAGCCTTGAATACTTTAGCAGAAAACTGCAGATAAATTCTAAAGGATTGTTGGCAGAGTCCTCCAGCAGAAGGCGTGTCCCTCATTGGTCATGATATTGAATAAATGGAGAAATCTCCTCAACATTTTTAAACAGATATTTTCTAATCGACTGGAATTGTCATGTGTTGCTTCTTGGTTTTTGGTTGGTTAAATCTGTGAAGTGTTCTGGCTCAGAACATCAGTCTGTGTTTGGGTCAGAACCGTCTCTGTAGCTTCATGTTTCTGGTTGTCCAAAGAACCAGGGAGGAGAATCTCAGAGCTGGACGTTCAGCAGCATGAGGGGAATGTGTATTTTCCGGTCTGGATGGTTCTGCAGCTCGTCGTCACTCAAACAGCTGCAGCAAGCCGACCTCTCCTCCCTCTCATCCCTCCATCCTTCTCTTCTCTCTTTCCTCCCTCTTTCTTTGCCTGTCAGATGAGCAGCAGTCGCCGCCCCCGCGCCGTCGCTTCACATTGCCTCATAAAGCGGAGCTGCAGTCTGGGCCTGATTACAGTGAGGAGAGGAAGAGGAGGGTAAATACGGCCAACAGGCCGTAATTACAGAGACGATATGACAGCAAACACAAACCATGGATCCGTGATCTGAGATCATGGATCTGGAGACGGATCGGATCGCTTTAGCTGCTTTTATCTTCACTGATCCAGTGTCTGCCGAGCAGAACCTCAGAAAATCCCAGTCCACAGGTCCAGCTTGAACTATTTTCATTTCTTTCTCATCATTTGACTGAATTCAGGGACATTCATCCACTGATTAATGAATAGTGACAGCATTTATTCAACCAATTACTCAGCTGCTTTTCTCTTTCAAACACTTGCAAATTACTTTGTTTTTTATGGAAAATGCATTTTGCCTCAACACTTTTAACTAAGTCACTTTCAGAGCTTTTCCTCCTTCGGGGCCTCATTTATTATTTTCACAGTTTTGCAGGCCTCTGACCTTCAGCGCTGCTGACAAAAACCATTTGACATTAACAGTGGAAAGATCTCACATTTCCAGCTTCAGCATCTCACCATGTGACTCTGCCTGGTGAGAGCGCCCCCTGCTGCTGCACCGCCACTCAGATCTCATCTGCTGCGCTGTCAGTCAGCCCCCGGCTGCAGCGGCGCCTCGACTCATGGAAAGTCCTCCAGGTTTGGTGGGGGAGGGCAAAGACTCGTGACCTTCAGATAAAGACCAGGATCGCTTTTAGCTTGATTTGAGCTGATGGTACCAGAGTCTGTGGACACGGTCCAGAACCTTCCGCCTAAGACGTGTTGTTGCTCTGTTGCATTTCTCTGAGCAGAATTAAGATTCTAGCAACTTTAAGATCAACTTTAGCAACTTTCAGACATCTGGGACAGAAAGTTGCTACAGGTGCTAACAACAGTCCGTGGATCCTCCATCTTGGTTCTTTTCTCATGATGTAAATGATGATGTTAGAGACCAGCAGAGATCTTTATCAAGGGAGACGGGTTAATGACCAGAACCGACTTACAAGAACACTGGGGAACTGGATATAGGAGGTCGAGCCCAGGTAGGTACAGCACCTAAAGAACTGGTTCTGCACGGATCAGACCGGACCGCCTGCCACCGGACCGCCTGCCACCGGTCCGCCTGCCACCGGACCTCCTGCCACCGGACCGCCTGCCACCGGACCTCCTGCCACCGGATCTCCTGCCACCGGTCCGCCTGCCACCGGTCCGCCTGCCACCGGTCCGCCTGCCACCGGACCTCCTGCCACCGGACCGCCTGCCACCGGACCGCCTGCCACCGGACCTCCTGCCACCGGACCTCCTGCCACCGGACCTCCTGCCACCGGACCTCCTGCCACCGGACCGCCTGCCACCGGTCCGCCTGCCACCGGACCTCCTGCCACCGGACCTCCTGCCACCGGATCTCCTGCCACCGGATCTCCTGCCACCGGATCTCCTGCCACCGGACCTCCTGCCACCGGATCTCCTGCCACCGGACCTCCTGCCACCAGTCCGCCTGCCACCGGACCTCCTGCCACCGGTCCGCCTGCCACCGGACCGCCTGCCACCGGATCGCCTGCCACCGGACCGCCTGCTACCAGGCCACTTAAGTTGAATCCTGTCAACCAAAATTGGTGTTCATCAGAAGAGAGCTCTGATGAACACCAAGCTTCCACCAGAACCGGTTTAAGCTGGTCTGTACTGATCTGGGTCGGCTAAATTTGATCAAAACTGAACTTCAGAAAATCAACTGACAGCAGACAGCAGAGGCCTTCCTGCCTAAAGAACTGAAACAGGGTGAAATAATCACAGCTACAAACCCAGAGGACTTAACCAGGTTCTGAATGGACCACAACAACAAGCCAACAGGACTTCAGGTTCTCCTCCTGCATCAGAACGGTCATCTGACCCAGCAAACATCAGATCAGCCAAGTTTGATCTGAAACATCAGAGCAAACTCCAGAACATTAGCATCGCCATTATTAGCAACTTAAATCATAAAATCTGAGAAACATTTAGGGTTAGGGTTACCCAGCATTAGCATGATTCTAACTAAAGTGGCATTAGCATGATGCTAACTAAAGCAGCATTAGCATGATGCTAACCAAAGCGCCATTAGCATGATGCTAACTAAAGCAGCATTAGCATGATGCTAACTAAAGCAGCATTAGCAAGCTACAACATGGAAGTTAAAACTAATAAAATGTGCTGAGCAACAAAAGGTGTGTGTATTTGTGTGCATGAGCAGGTGTGGGTGTGTGTGTGTGTGTGTGATGTAATGTTTTAGATAACTGGTTTCTATTAAGACATAAACAAGGAAAGTAGATTTTGTTGTAAAAAGTCTTGAAAGTTTCCAAGCAGCAGAATGTGAGTCTACATATTTTATTTCTGTCTCATAACCAGTGCAGGAACAGAGAGCTTCAGATTTATTTGGTCTATAATTCAAGCTTTAATTAGTAATTCACCTTGGTAATTGTAGTGTGTTTATTTGAATGCCTTTTGGATAATTTACAGATTGTGATCATGGAGCCAGATTGCAGCGTTGCATGCTGCGATGCGACCTCCTTCTTCCTGCTTCCTCCTGACTCCAGTCTGGCTCCAGTTTCTACTGGTTGTTCAGGCTGAACTGGAACCGAACCGCCCCAGTTCTGCTGAATTTCAACACAGACTCTATCAGATCAGACAGCTAAGCTATACAGTTATTTCCCTTTGAGATTAATACATTTTGTCTCTTATCATCAAGAATAAAATGTAACTTTATTGTCATTGCATGTCACAAGTACAAAGCAATGAAATGCAGTTTGCATCCATCCAGAAGTGCTTAGCAAGACAGAAAAAAACATGTATATACATGTTTATTACAAATGTACATTTAAGTTTTTAGAAACTTAGATCATCTCTACAGAATATGCAGCTAAGTGCAGGTAATAGGTGGTGTATCAGTCGGTGTGTTGTTGTGTAGGAGATTACAGCCATCATAGGAGTTCAGCAGTGTGACGGCTGTGGGGAGGAAACCGTTCCGGTACCTGGTGGTTCCAGTCCGTAGCTCCTGTAGCACCTCCCAGAGGCCAGCAGGGTGAGGAGTCTGATGACTTTCCCAGCTCTTTTCAGACACTCCTTCCTGTAGATGTTCTCTGTGGCAGGAAGTGGTGATCTGGTGATGCGCTGGCAGCTTTCACCACCCTCTGCTCCGCCTCCCGGTCCGAGGCAGAGCAGCTCCCTTCCAGACTGCGGTGCCGTTGGTCAGGATGCTCTCAGTGGTGAATCCTGGAAAAGTTCACCAGGATTCTGAGGTCAGTTGGTTCCCAGAAAGAAGAGGCGCCGGCTTGGAGCAGACGGTCATCCAGGTCAGATCCTCGGAGATTTGGACACCCAGGAACTCGTAGCTGCTCACACGCTCCTCCACCGTCCCCGGGATGTGAATGGGTGAATGTGGGTCAGCGGTCCTCCTGAAGTCCACCATGAGCTCCTTGGTCTTTTCAGCATTGAGCAGCAGGTTGTTGGTGTGGCGCCACTCAGCCAGACCATCCACCTCCTCCCTGTAGGCAGTCTCATCGTTGTTTCTGATGAGGCCAGTCACTGTGGCGTCTTCTGCAAACTTCAAGATGGGATTGGAACCATAGACAGGTTTGCAGTCATCATGAGCAGGGAGCAGAGGAAAGGACTCATCACAGCCTTGTGGTACGCCGGTGTTTATGGTGATGGTAGATGAGCAGCGGTTATCCAGTTGGACATGTTGGGGTCGACTGGTCAGGAAGTCCAGTAACCAGTTGCACATGAGGGCAATATGTTACTCCATATCAATGTGGAGTGATTGGTAAAGGTTCAGACTGTATAATTTTGTCTCTTTAGTTTGTTTTCCAGTTCAATCTTCATTTTTGCCCCATTAAAGGTGGAGAGGCTTCGGGAATGAAAGTTCATAGTTTCATTTCTGTTCAGGGTGTGAAGGCGTGTTGAGTTTGGGTTGTGAAGCTCCTCTGTTGGAGGTTGTTGCTGCTCCGTTCCTCCACCAGTAGAGAAGCAAATGCCACAAAGTCAGAATGTTTCTGCTTTATCTGAACTCAGAACCTCAGCAGGGCTCAAAGTCTCATGGCTCTTCAGGCAGAGCGCTGACTGACATCATGCTCCGGCACAGGAGAGATGCAGCCTCTCCATGCAGAGTGAGTCTGAGTCCTCCAGCTCTCTGGAGAAAGCCTGAAAGAGCCTCTGCCTGTGGACCCAGTTCTCCATCAGTGGAGTTGTTAGCGTCCAGCTCCTGTTTGCTCTCTGCTCACATAAAGAGCAAAGGAACCTGAACGCTGCAGAGCGTTCATCCACAGCAGCAACTTGTGACCTTTATTGCCGACTCTCCTCTCAGAGTTCGGCTCTTTAAGCCGACTAATGATCCATGGAGGAGCTCTGGGGCTCAGCCTCTGTAATTATGCTCTCTCTCTCTCACACTATCATTCTTCCTCAGCCTTTATTTCTGTCACACACACACCTTCAGTCTCTTTATTTCTGTCACACACACACCTTCTGTCTCTCCTTGAGCTCCCCTCCGATCCGCCACTAACCTGAATTCCTCTGTTTCTACAGTTTTTCTCTCTGCCTCAGTTTCCTCCTCATCCCTCGTTCTCCTGCTACATGTACAGCTTTGCTCTCTGGCGTCGTTCCTCCACCTCTACCGGTGCTGAAGAGCGGAGCTGCTGAACCCTCAGGACGGGGCGGCCGCCTCAAAGTGCTCACCACAAGACACAAAGAGATCTGGACCATCAGATGTCTGATGCAGCTGATTATTAAGGGCTTTGTATGTGAGAATCTGAGATTATAACCTGGATTAACAGGGAAGCTAAAGCAGGAGAAATCGGATCTCTCTCATTTCCACCAGAACTCGGCTGACAGCCTTTAACTGGGTTTTTCCTGATAGTGAAGAGTTGCAGCAGCCCAGCCTGGAGGAACCAAAGCCTGGATCAGTTTTCCAGCTTCACTGCTGGACAGGATGTTTCTAATTGTGGCAATATTCCAGAGATAACACTTGAAACATGTTTAATATGGGACTTAAATGACATATCCTGGTCAAAACAACACCTGGATGTTAACTTTATTATTGGAGGATAATTGAATCCCTTCCAGATCAGGTGATGACTCAGCAGGTTCTGGTCCACAAAACAAACTCCTTCTGTTTAGTCAGAATTTAAAAGAAGAAAGCTTCGAGTCATCCAGGTTTTCATGAAACCTTCCTGATGGATTTTAGATACAACCATCTGCTGCGAAGCCGGACAGCTAGCCAACATCCCAAAAAATTATCTTTAGTTTGTAAAACTGTAACAAACCCAAAACAAAGTATACATGAACCACAGATAAAATACAGGAAGCAAACAAATGGCTCCCAATTAGAAACCCTGAAATGATGCTAATAATAACAATCTGATCAATCAAATATTCTCAGCAGTAAAGATGATAATTCACAATTGCAGTCATATCACATAAAATTAGTTTTGTCCCCAGTTTCATTATTTGAGGTAACTTATTTTGGTTATTTTTGTATTGTTCTTGTTTTTCTTATTCATAATGTTTTTGGTGTTTTTTTCGTTATTCCAGGTTCGGCTGTTATTTGTTTGAGTCTAGTTAGTCCTTCTAGCTAACTAGTTTCTAGTTATCTTGTCGCTTTAGGTATAGCTATTATTTTATGTCTGAGTCTACATCTGTCTTTCTTCAGTAATTCTAATTTGGTTATTTCTTTGTTTAGTCCTTCTAGTTATTCTAGCTCTATGTTACTTAGTTCAATCAAATTTTTTGTCTAAAACATTTCAAAGATCTTTACATCAAAAACACAAAGTCATGCAGCAAAGAATCAACAATCAAAACGTGACATTAAGTCAAATTGTTAAATTCATAATTGATTACGTTTCAAATCCAAATCTGACCAGCTGGTTGTTCTGTCTGGATTTAAAGGAAGTCGGTGTTTCAGCTGTTTTACAGTTTTCTGGAAGTTTCTTCCAGAAGCTGAATGCTGCTTCTCCTCGTTTGGTTCTGGTTCTACTGGATCTGTCATGATGTAAGGAGGAACAGCAGCAACACTCATGACAAGAACTCTACTTTTTATCATTTTGCTTAGTTTTAGAATTTTCAAATTCTCTGGATTTTGGACTTTTGAACATTTATTTGCTCATTTATTTCTTTATTAAATCTCTGCACTTAACTTCCCCTGCAGCATTGGGTCCATTAATACACTCACATCATGACAAATACTAATAAACATCATTATTTCCAAAACGGGTTTGCAATGGATCTGCTGTCTTTTCAAAATAAAAGCTGCTGGTACTCATGTGATTTCCTACCACAATAAACTTGATGATATTCTGAGCAGGTTCTGGTGAAATGAGCTCTGTGGGTCTGGCTGCTGAACTTTAAATATGCTCCTGAATTTGATGAATGTTTAGTTTATCATTTTGTTGAAAAGCTGCATTAATTATGATCAACATGTTCGTGTTGGATGAATGTTACTATCTGCTTTAAACATCAAGTATTGCAGAAAGAGTCTCTGCGTTCAGAGAAAATCATTGTGTTGATCAGGTTTAGTTGTTTCCCCAGAATGTTTTCTGGACCAGTTGTGGTTTGGATCAGAAACAAAACCCTCAGCTGGAGTGATTCCATAAGTGGCTGATTGCTTGTTCAGCTCTGAGTGGATTCTCTTCATGGCTGGAGCTGCACCACCTTCTCTGCTGATTAGATAATCATATTTTTTCTGGTCTTATTGGATTTATGTGTAAACCGATCCGTCATTCTGATGGAGAAGTCGATTATTAAACCAAAACAACTTCTGTTGCCTTCTGGAGGAATTTCCCCTCAGATTCAGCAGCCTGGGCCTCATTTCTCCACAATGCAGATCAAATCAGACACATGCAGATTAAACATAATTCATCCCAGGAGCGCTGCCCTCCCCTGCAGGCTGCGGGGTCAGAGGTTACAGGCTGCATGGCTGCTCAGAGACCCACTCACTGACCCTAACCCTACACACAGACCAGGGGTCTCTGACCTTTGACCTCTGAGCATGTGCTGCTAAATCTGAAGACTTTTCAATCTAAAGATCTTGTCTTTATGACTTTTCCACTTTTTGTTCTGTCCTCAACATGCGATCACTTTCTCAGTTCAGACATTAACAGAGCAAGTTAAGGCTGCATGACCTTTACATCTAAAGCTATTAGGGATTATAATCTGTTGATTTAATTAATCTGCGATGGCTCAGCGTGGCTCCAGTGCCGTTAGCCGTGTAGTGACTAATGACAGCAGTCTGGCTCTCTCCTATGTGTCTTTGTTTTCAGCCATCTGTTGTTCTTTAGTGCAACATTTCAGCAGCCAGATAATCAGAACAGAGACTGAGTTTCATATCTGGGTTTTGTTCATTTCTGTTATGTTGCTTTCTTTTTGTTCAGTTATTTGTAGCATTTCTAGTTTTATTTCTTAGTTATTCTTTGTTACTTTAGTTTCAATAAGTTTCTTCAGTCCAGTTATTCTTCAGTATTCATTTATTTCCGGTTCCTCTGTGTTCTCTCCCTCGCCCCCTGTGCCACCTTCTCTCTCTCCTCCTCTCACACCTGCAGCCCGTTTTCTGATCAGCCAGGTCTCCTGTTAATCCTCCCCAAATGTCTAAGCCTCTCATTTTCAGTCACTCCTTGCTGGATCCTCCTGTCACTTCCTCATTCGTCCATCCAGTTTCTTTCTTCAGCGTTTTCCTTTGTAAGTTTTGTTTTCTCAGTTTTCATTAAAATATTCAAAATGATCCTCACTCCCAGCTCCTGTCTGTGTTTTAGTCCATCCTCCTGCACACACATCCTGACACTTGGGATGTGTGAGTCACACGTCATAATGTAGAGCTATGTATCACCTGGTAGTCATGGCAACTAATCTCATTTCCCTTCTATAAAGATATTAAATCAGAGGGGCCCTAGGGTTGAACCTTGGGGTTCCCCCAATGTGACTCATAGCTCAGCTTCTGTCAATCTGCTGAGAAATAAACAACTAAACCAAAAAACCTTCAAAAACCCCAAAAAGATGATTCTGCAGATATTAACCTGCAATTAAATTAAGACCATATTGGTGATATATTGGTTTTCTAGCTTCAGACCCAAACGTTCTGCTGACAGACAGGAAACCTCCATCATCCAACCAACCAACCGTCCATCCATCCATCCATCCATCCATCCATCCATCCATCCTGCTGTATATGTTAATGCAGGTAATGATTTGCTGACTCTGCTGAGTCCAGTTTGTACTTTATATTCCAATCAGCTTTTAGAGAACACACTTTAAATCTCTGAGGAAAACGCAGCACGTTGCAACAATGCATTACATGAGCACAGAGTGCAGCCGGCCAATCACAGATGGAGGCCTGATGGGAACAGACAGCGATGGATTGTCCTCAGCTAACTGTCAGTAGGTCTGCATGTGTGTCCGACTGATAGAGAGAGAATTAGAGCTGTCACAAGTCCGATAACAGTGTTTTAGGTGAAGAAGCGCCGTCTCACACACACACACACACACACACACACACAGACATCGAAGGTGACTTTTGTCCAATAACAACATGAAGGAAAAGAGACAAAGCCTGAAGAAGAAAAGCTCCAGGAAAGGATTCCTAAAAGAAAGAAGTGTTGACAGAAATAACATGAAGGGTAAAATCTGAATTTAAAGTCTGGCTTCATCATTCTGAATGAAATATGTCTATAAACTGGAATGAAAAGGAGTTAAGTGTCAATATTTAAGGACATTTTCTGGTGTCTGCTTAAGATGCATTAAATCATGTTCTCTATTCTGTCACTATAGTTTTATTAAGTTTCTTCAGTCCAAATAATCCTTAATATACCTTAATATGTGCTCATATGCATTAATATTAACAATGGTTCTGTCTTAGCATTATTACAGAAGCTACAGTCTAATTTATATCCGTTCCTGGGGTTTAAGCCAATCAGCATTAAGGGAAATAAATGCAGCTCCTGGATTGGCTGCTTGGCAAACATCTGCTGTGGGGATTAGGGATTTTGTACAGCTGGGTTTCAGACGACGTAGCAACGTAGCACCCAGTGCAGATGGAGGGCAGGAAGTAAATGCAGCGTATTTATTTCTGCTGATCCAGCATCAAAATGCCTAAAGTCTGAGTCCTGTATGGTTGTTCCAGCCGTTCTAATAGAGAGAAAGATAAACGTTATTTTCCTGTTTCCAAGGTAGTCGGTCACAAGGGAGTGAATTTTAAAAACTTACAGAAAAAAGAGGAGAAAAGTGGATCAACAATCTACAGCTAAAAACAGGAGGTGGGAAAACTAACAACGCCAGTTTGCAGCGCCGAGTTTCTAACGGGTAACGATCGCATCGTTTAAATAGTATTTTCAGATATTTTATTGGACAGTTCCTTAGAAAGACAAGCATTCATATGTAAGATATTATTTTATGGCCTAGCTTGGTTGTCCTCAGAGCGCTAATGTTGTTAGCAGCTAGCTCAGGGCCGAGTCCCAGACAGAAAATATAATGTTTATTCAGTGGGACTTTAATGCTAGAAAAGCTAAATAAATGAAATGTAACCTCCCCAGCCATACAGACAGAGAGCTGTGACTGTTCCCCCACACGGTTCATGTCTGAGTCCAACACGGAGGTTCTGTAGGTCGGAGCGAATCCATGACCTGCATTGGACCTGAATCCTACAACCACTCAACATTAACCTACAACTCCTGCATGAATTTGGTTTACAGAAGCTAAATAAATGATTTACCAGGAGATCCAAGCTCATAGAAATAACCTGGGTTAGCTTGTTGTTAGCGGTAGCATCGTTATCATAGACTAATTACTTAAATAGCACAACTCACTACCCAGATAGCACATGATGTTAAATCAACGTTGAAAAATAGTTAGAATCGTTGATTTTTGGTTGAAGTCGACAAATGACGGTGGATCAACCATCAAACAACCATCCAATCAAACCGTTGAAACTGTGACATTGAATCAACGTTGTTTTGTGGTTGAAATCTGATCACTGAAATGCTGAAGTCTGATTAATGGTTGATTTCTGGTTGAAGACGACAAATGACGGTGGATCAACCATCAAACAACCATCCACCTCTAGCCAAGTAACCAGTGTTGAAACTGTGTCATTGAATCAATGTTGTGTGGTTGGAATCTAATGACTGAAATGCCGATGTCTGATCAACATCTGATCAATATTGAATCAATGTCAGCTGTTTTGCCTCACCCCTTCCCCTCCTCTCCTCCTCATCAGAGCTCTGGGTCAGAGCATTTTATTACTGAGCGGGGGTTATCACATTTAAATTAAGCACTGTAGAGGATAGTGGGTGCTGATTCCTTTCTGTACATTTTCTTACTTGTTCATAACAATTCTCACTGACTGTGTGTGTGTGATATATTGACACAAAAACATCTACAACTTACTAAAAGGAGTGGAGCGGTCCACCCCCACCGTTTACATGAGTGGGATAGCCCAACCACACAGCTGCTTCGCTGTTGGCTTGTTGGAATATATGTTAATTCAATGTTGAATTACCATCACAAAGGTTGCATGTTTGGTTGAGGTCGACAACTGATGGTGGATCAACTATAAAACAACCATTCAATTCTAGCCAATTAACATCCATTGATTGAAATGCCAAAATTGAATCCAGTGTTTTTCAGCACCGGCACCAGGCACACTGCCCTGCAAGTTTTAGGCATTTCCCTAATTCAGCACACATGATTTTAATTGACATCTAATTAACAGGGTTTTGCTGAACTGAAAACACGCAGGTCAGTTTGATTGAGGACAAGGTTTGGGAAAGAACTACCCAGATAGCACACGATGTTAATTCAATGTTGAATTATTATCACAAAAGTTTCATGTATGTTTGAGGTCGACAATTGATGGTGGATCAACTATAAAACAACCATTCAATTCTAGCCAATTAACTAATGTTGAAACTGTGTCATTAAATCAATGATGTTTTGTGGTTAACATCAAATAAATGAAATGCCGCCAACGTCGAGTCCAGTGTGTTTCAGCACTGGTCCTCCAGGCACTACAAGTTTTAGGCATTTCCCTAATTCAGCACACATGATATTAATTGACATCTGATTAACAGGGTTTTGCTGAACTGAAAACACGCAGGTCAGTTTGATTGAGGACAAGATTTGGGGAAGAACTAGTAATCTAAATGTTCTAAAAGTGGAGGGGTGTTTATTACACCCCTCCACTTCACTCTCACATTCTAACCCCCAACCCCTCTCCCTCCACCCTTCACCTCTCACCTGGCTTGTCTACCCCTCAACCACCCTCCCCCTTTCTACTCTCCTCCTCTCCTCCTTTGACTCCGGGTGAAACTACTTTTATTTTTTGTGAGGGTTACTCACATTATAATTTAAGTAGTATGTGTTGGTAACATTGGGTTGTAATTCTGTCCTGTACATCTTCTTACTTGTCTGTAAATGTTATGACTGACTATGTATGTGTGATATGTTGACACAAAAACACATAGAAGTCACTAAAAGGAGTTAGGTGGTCCACCTCCCCCATTTCATGACTGGTATGTCCCAACCACATAGCCCCTTTGCAGCAGGATTGGTGCAACCTGTTTCTGAATTTAATTATTCAACCCCCAGCACTTTTGTGGTAAGTGTGGCCAATCTACCTTGATCTTAACCTATTTATTATAAACCAACTGCATTGTGTTGCGCTTAAGTTGCAGCTTGGTAGGGAAATAAGCAGTGATGGCATAATTATGTTGAAAAACTAACTTTAAATCAGATTTTGATAACACTAAAGTTGGGTTGTACACTTTGTGAGGTCTCAGGATGCTTGGTCCTGCTATAGTGAGGCATTTGCTTATGCTGGTATTTTAAAATGAACAGTAACTTTCGCATTATAATAATTGCCTTTCTTGATATGGATCTAATTGTACAAATATGTTTCGGCTTGTTTCATCTTGCATATTAAAATGCAGCATCTTATTCTGAATCTCTTCATCTCCTTTTTTTATTTTTCCAGCTATATTTAAATATAACAGCTTTAAAGAAAGAAGACAATTGTAGGTAAACAGGTGCAGTTTGTCTACATTAGAGTAAAGCACCACCACACTCTTTAAGATGTCGGCTTCTTCTCGGGCTAAAAGACGTAGAGTTAACAAATTATTGAAAGAGACAGAGCAGCAAATCCTCACCGAGTATAAGTTAATAGTTAATGCTAATCCAAGGAAGAAACAGAAGAAATATCATGTTGTAGCCTCTTGTCAGTGCAGGTTGGATGTACTACCTTTTCAAGATATTTCAGACTTGCCACTAAACAGACGACTAACTATCAGTGCTGTGAATGAAAATACTGACTTGCCAGGTGAGTCAGAAGCACATTTTGAAAGTATAGTGGAGGATGAGCTTGACAGTGATGACAATAATGATTTGCTCAGGATAAGTTTAAAGTATTGGGCAACATCCTATTCAATCTCTCTGGTTGCACTGTCATCTTTGCTGTCTATTTTGACAATGTTTCACCCTACCCTACCAAAAGATGGGAGAACATTGCTTGGAACACCCAGAAATGTGCCCATCACTACAATTCAAGGGGGAGATTATTATCATTTTGGAATAGTCAAAGGGGTGCTTTCACGGTTGGCATGTTTGTGTGTACCATCAACTATGACTACTATTAATATCCAGTTTAATATAGATGGCTTACCTTTATTTAAAAGTTCCAAACTTCAGTTTTGGCCCATACTTGGATGTCTGACATGTGACTACACAAAGTCCCCATTTGTTGTAGGCATTTTTTTGTGGTCTAAGCAAGCCAGTGAGTGTTTTTGAGTACCTGGCTCAGTTTGTCAAAGATCTTCAGAATGTATTGTGTAATGGCATTATTTATAATGGTAAGCAATTTAATGTAGAAATTTCTGCCTTTATTTGTGATGCGCCGGCAAGAGCTTATATTAAGCAGGTCAAAGGATTCAATGGCTATTCAGGTTGTGACAAATGCTTTCAGGAGGGTGTATGGATGAATAAAATGACATTTCCTGAAACAAAGCATAAACTTAGGACAGACTCCAGTTTCTCTGACATGGTTGATGAGGAACATCACATTGGAAAGAGCCCTTTATCTGGTTTAGTTAAGATGGTTTCTATGTTTCCACCAGATTACATGCATGTCTGTTGTCTCGGAGTTACAAGGAAAATGCTTCATATATGGTTAAAGGGGAAACATTTAGCAACAAAGTTTCCTTCCCAAACTGCAGCAGGCATTTCAGATAAACTCCTAAAGCTACGTTTCTACACGCCTTCTGAGTTTAACCGTAAACCAAGGGGACTGTCGGAGATAGATCGGTGGAAAGCTACTGAGTTCCGATCCTTCATGTTATATTGGGGTCCTGTTGTTTTGAAGGATTCACTCCCCAGTGAGCTGTATGACAATTTTATGTTGTTTTCCGTTGGAATGTACATGTTGCTGTCCCCTAGTATATCTGAGGAAATGTTAGCCTTTGCACAAAAGTTGATGGTTGCTTTTGTTGAACACTTTGGGGAATTATATGGAAAAGATGAAATTGTGTACAATATACACCAGCTTACTCATTTGGCTGAAGAATACAGGAGGTTCGGCAATCTAGATAATATATCAGGATTTCCTTTTGAGAATTGTCTTGGTCAAATTAAGCATCTTCTATGCAAGCCACATCAGACACTACAACAGGTAGTTAAAAGGTTGTCTGAAACCTCACATGTTGGACCCACATGTTCTAGAGATTATCCAAAGTTGCTTAACATCCACATTGATGGTCCAGTCCCCACACAGTTTATTTCTTCACAACAGTACAGGAAGGTCTCCACTCATCGGTTTACTTTGTCCACAAAGAAAGGAGACAATTGTGTTGAAGTTGGAGATGGATTTGCATTAATAGAGAATATTATTAAATCAGAAGAGGATACATATATAATCGTCAGAATGTACGGACACAAACAGCCATATTACATGTATCCCTGTGAATCATCATACATTGGCACATACAAAGTCAGTGGCTTGAAAGAAAATATAGGGGTAGTTGGACTGGCCTCTATCAAGCGCAAATGCCTTCTCTGTCCAGACATGGATGGTGCCATTGTAATACCACTACTTCATTTAGCATAGTCATGCTGCCCTGCCAAAGTGCAGTATCTGTAACTGAGATGTATATCATGGCATAAATTACCTAAAAATAACATTTATCTAATTCTTACCTGTGCAAATAACATGTTTGACTGGCCAAAAACTACAATGTCTGTAGTGCACTTTGGCTTTGAAGAGTGAAATGGGGATGACCTGTAAGGAGATATCATGAGTAGTTCTCATTTCATCCCTAGCCCTTCGAAGATGAGTAGAGAGGCACTGTGGTCAGTTGTACAGTTCCCAAATGGTGGGACAGCAGTAGTTCTAGAGAGCTGGTTTAAAGCTGAGGAACAGACGCTGTTATGGCCCCCAAAACACATAACACTCAAGAAAGCCCTTCGAGACGGAATGCAACCAGACGACAAATGGATCACCTATACGGATGTACGAGTCCTCATTACGTGTGGTGAGTAACTGGTGCAACACATGCACAGCTGTTCTACACAGTCGTGCTGTCATGTTATAGATAAATCAGCTCAATATTTCCTTCTTTTCAAGTATGTTTATCTATTGGGACATGACATTACAGATGCAAAAGTTTGTTTAGGAGGCTACATTAAACCAAGTAAACAATATATATAATTATAATAAAGCGCTGGTACCTCAGAGGTCCAGCTGAGATGTTTTGTGTATGTAAAATCAGAGAAGACAAATGTGAGGAGGCAAATAGTGATTGGCCAGAATGAGATGATGTATGATAGTAGCGCTTCACACAGGTGTGATTGTTCTGTTTTTTGGGAGTTGGGAAGGAGCTGTTAGGGTAGTTCTGCACTGGACTGCAGACATGCAAATTGGCATTTACCCTCTGCTCTTTACAGAGACCCTTGATGAGGCGAAAAAACGAGAGACAAAATATAACACCACAATGTGTCCAACATCTGAAATTGAATCTCATGATGAAGGAGCTATCCGCCAAAAAAGAATATCCAGGTACATTACTAACTTTATCACAGTGATAACTTTCCCTAGGGCGTTGCAACTAGAAAATAACAACCACTGCTAAAAGGATGGCTCAAAGTGGCCAGAGTGTCCATGTATTCAGACGGTAGCCTTGACTAATAAGTGTAGTATCTTAACTACAGTTGTAATATTCATATAGTGTATTATCATAATGTTTTGTAGGCCAAATCAGCAGTTTATGCATTCTGATTCTGAAGACCATCAGAGTAGCAGTGCAAAAAGAAAGCGTTTTGCCAAACCACCTGATGTTGGATGTCCAGGTATTGTTTCCTTTATATTGACACTATGCTCACTTCTACACAGTCAAAAAAGGAATTACATATAACAGTGTACCAATAAAAGGACATTTTAATTTGATTGAAATTGTGTTTCTTGCTGAAATTGTGTATAGTTTTAGCACTTAGAGCTAAAACTAATTGTGTATAGTTTTAGCTCTTAATTATTTCCTATTTTTCTTAGTAGATCTTGTTGCTAGCAACTACCAACAATCACTAGCTGATGAAGTTCTTAATGGTGAGTCGTCAAGCAGTCTCATAAGACTGTGATGTCAAAGCAATGCTTTAAATATAGAGCAGTCAGCTGAATGTAAGTCTCACATTTTCTCATATGGAAGGTTACAGTAATAACCTCACTGCTTTGTGTATTTCCTACTTTGTGTTCAAGCTGAGATGCCAGGTTTTGCTACAGCCCACTGTGTCCAGTACCACAAGTTGCAGAATCCACAGCGACAAAGTACAAGTATTGGTATGATACTGTACTCTTTCAGTAATAGTGATGGGTATCTTAGTGATTCTGGCTAATTAGTTAGTTTGATCAAACATTTAGATTATGTATCTTGTGTTTACACTTGTAAACTATTGCGAAATGTAACTATATCTACAGGGTTGTCTGGATGCAGCTCAAGGCAGTATAACCATCGCCCTGGTCTCTCACAATGTGCACAAAATAGGCTGCCATTGGATATATCACAGAGTAACCCACTTTACTACATACATATACAGTGATCTGTGTTGACTAATGAATTCACTTTAGCTAAGTTTTTGCATTTCTTATTCACTTAAAAGCAAACTCCGACCAGAATGATGTATTGGATTCAGCGCCTAATCAAGGTTTCGAAGGTATCAAGACAGTCATCCAACATTTGTAGACATTTTGTGATCTGAATGTGTGAGGTTGTGTCTATATTTGAACTGTGGTCATTGCTCACATCTGTGTGAGCAATGACACCAACTCTTTAAATGCTTTGACACTTATGCATTATTTTTTAAAGGCAAACATAACACAAAGCCCTGACAGTATTTTCTTTTTGCCATTGTGATCTTGTGTATTCCACTCATCAGAGTTCTCTCCTGATTAGATGCAGAAATGTCCTTATCTATAAAAGATCTGTAGGAAACATTTCACACCTAAAGAAAGTCGGTGTCATTTTGGCACCTAACCTTTAAACTTCTGTGCATGAATATTTGTGTTTTGCAGATGCAACCACACAAAGGGCCAGCAATAATGGGCAGCTTTTGAGAGGCAAGTCTATTGGACATAATGTATTTGTAATGTGTCATTTTCAGGTTATTTTGATGTTGCACTTAAAGATTTTTAATGTTCTCCTGAAGACCTCGCTATCCATAAGATGACATCGATGCTTGCTGAAGCTCTTGTGATTGTGAAGGATCTATCCAGAGATGTCCAATTCATTAAGAACAATTTGGCTCAGAGTAACATTACACCAGGTAGCACACAAGGACCAGCAAACCTTGTACTCCCCTTCCAGCTGCCAATTGAAAGTGAAGAAGATTTCAGTAAAGCAGAGTCATTACTGATTGAAGAGACAGTGCGTCAAAAGATGGTAATTCATTTGAAAGACTGATCAGCATCAATGTAGATTATGTCAGTGTGAGTCTTTTTCTAAGGGCAAAATGTTAGCTCTTTAGCTACTTGAACACAAATTGTAATCTACAAGTTCTGAACATGTCACAGAGCTTGTAGATGTGCTATTTATGAAACATTTTGCAATTATTCACATAGATGATTTAAATTTTGACCTAACCCAAATTGGGACCAGGATGGTTAATAACGCTAATATCCATGACCATGAATGAACACTATGGAGTGGAATATCAGTGCATAAGCATAAATACAGTATCAAAACAAGGTTATGTCTCTGCTGTTTTTTTAATTTACATGATATAATGCTGCTGTGTAATGCTATGCCTTCATGTACTTGTCTCTGATGTAGATTGCTCGACTGGCTCTAGTAGGAGGCACCAATTCAGCCAACATGATAAGAAGAATGTTGACAACTTGTATGAGAAATGCCCTGGCAAGTCAGTTCAACTGGGCTGGGAAGAAACATAGGCATTCCCAGAGTAAAAAGCCATTCAAGGACACAATCCTGCAAGAGTGCATATTAGGTGAGCTTCCTCTACTGGAAAAGGGCTTTGAATTTTAATTGTAGGAAATGAGACTGTTGGTGAATCAGAATCTAAACAAAGTGAGGGTAGGGGATAATAAGAAATTTTATGTGAGATACCCTCCATCGTAATGATGTTCTTTTGTGTCTTTCAGTTGCTGCTCGTCAATTCGAACCAGGCCTAACTGATCAAAATTACAGCGAAACAGTAAAGAAATGGTTTCGCTATGCACCAGACCGGGAGGGAGGCATTGAAAGGCAACCAAAGGGACGGCCAGAAGACTGAAATTAAATAAAATATTTAAGCAATGCCATGGTGTTTTTATGTGGTTTATTTCAGGATGATGGTTATGATGGTTGAATAAACATTGATTGAATGCAGAATCAACACAAATGTGCGTGCAGAACCACGTTCAGATGAAGGTTGAATCAACGTTGATTCCTAACCTATTCAATGTAGAATCAACCGACATATGTGTGCAGAACCACAGTCAGATGAGTGTTGAATCAACATTGATTCAATGTAGGATCAACAGAAATCCGGATGCAGATCCACGTTCAGATGATGGTTGACTCAACATTGATATAATGTAGAATCAACATTGGTACATAACTGATTCAATGTACTATCAACACAAATATGCATACAAGTTGACATACAGATGATGGTTGAATCAACATTGATATAATGTCAGTTATGGTTGAAACCCTAACGTTGATTCAACATACAAGTCACCGACCACTTTCAATGTTGTTTCAATGTCAGCGTTCAACGTTGATTCAATGTTTCTGGCTGACATTGATTCAATGTTGTTTCAATCATTCTGTGCTATCTGGGTACTCACCCGGCAGAAACCAGTCCACAGCCATTTAATGATTCTGTTGGTCCTAAATTTGACCCAACCTGAAACTAAATGATTTTATTCTCCAGGCTTTTGGAAACTTTCTTCTGGCTCATCGTATAATTTGAGGTCTGAAGCTCCAGATAGTTAGTTATGTGGATCTAACTAACTATCTGGAGGGTAAATCCTCAAGATTATAAGAGAAGTCTTTTTTACCGAGAGAATACGGATCATACCCTAAATATACGCATATTTCTTTTAGATTCCTCGTCTGTTTCAGCCCATTTAGAGCGTTAGCTGCTCACTGTGGTCCATTTTGTTCTGATTTGAACCGGAGAAATAAACTTCCTGACCTCCATCTGAATTTGCACGTCATCCGGGTCACGTGTCTGAAACCCAGCAATAGGTTGAGTTACTTTCAGTCCTCTTGTGTCCTGTGTTTTCCTCACTTATTGGTTAATCAGTTCCTCTGTAGTTAGTTTTGATTGCACCCGGCTGTGTCTCGTTCTCAGATTATGTCGGCGTGTATTTAGTCTTTCGTCTGAGGTCCTGTGGATGCTGGTTCCTTGTCAGCTCAGTCTTTCATTCGTGTGAGATGTTTTTGTAAGCTTTGAGTTTTTCCTGGGCTACTAGTTCATGACTCATTGTCAGCTTGTGATCCCACTTGTAAGAATTAAAGAAGTTTGCTCCTTTCCTTCTCAACACCTAAAAATCACGACAGAAGGAACCAGTCAAATGTTGAGAGGACAGACAAACTGGCGGAGAGATGATTTCACTTTTTGAGTATTTCCAGCGGTTGGCAAGAGAAACGGAGCAGCGGGCCCAGAGGACATTCTGGCTCCAGGTCGGCCATTCCTGGTCCACAGGTGGTTTGAGGTCCACTTTCTGCCTCCAGCCTGGACAGCAGGACTCACATTGTGGCCTCAGAGGGAAGGACCTGATGTTGGGACTCGAGCTGCAGGTCGACGCTCCTTGGGAGTCGGCAAAAGCCAGAACCGGCTGGAGCCCGAACCAGACAGGGTCTGATCTTCTCCCAGCTCCACGGCTTCCCCAGGCTCGGCTGCGGCCGGACCCAGACCCACGACTGTCTTCCCAGTTCCCCAGTGAGTATCCTGAGCCTGAACCTCTGGCCGGTTTCCCTGAAACTGGGCCAGCAGCAAATGTCCCTGAGCCACCAGCCGGCCCACCGGATCATCCGGGCCGCTCTCGAGGACCCGGCTCTGCGCCGTCGGCGGGGTATTCATTCCTTCTCAGTGCCTATACATCATGACACCAGCCAATAGTGGCAACTAGCAATGCACCTCTCATTTTAAATAAGTGCTACAATAAAAATCCACAAATTGGCTGATTTTTTGTGAATAACTTGAGATTATGTTCCACAGAAAACTCTGCCAGAGTCCACTGGACTGGTTGGACCACACTTTGATTTTAATAGACTAATTTAAATCCAGATCTTGTTCAGTTTGCCTAGAGGTTTTAGAGATGTTTGAATTCTTCAGTGATGTAGCTTCATTAGCTGATTCCAGACAATCATTACCTAAAGGAACAAGCTGCAGCATGTTTATCACCCTGACTGTTGGAAAACTGCAGGATTTCTGTCCTGATCTTCAGCCAGGATCAGAGATCAGGTAACAAACCCGGTGACAGGTGCTGCTGACGCCTCACTTCCTGTTTGTGTCTCTCAACCTGCTGCTTTAGAATCCACAGGTCGCATCCTTCAACAGGTTGAGTGTGTGTGTGTGTGTGTAACATCAAAGCGTCACAGCGCTGGTCCCCCACCATGGGACTAATGCCGGCCTCCTCCCCGCTCTGACTCCTGCGCTCCTCTGGAGGTTTCGTCTAATTCCTCCTCGGAGCTCAGAGGCTCTTTGTCATCCATCTTTCATCTCTTCTTCCTTTCATGGCTTCAACAAAACAGCAGATTTGCACTAATATTTTCACTCTTCAGTGTTTTTCCCTCAAACCTGAATCTGAACAAGGAAAATGTCTCTTTTCTCCTCATTTCTCCAACATGAGTAAAGTTGTTCAGCTCAGCGTAGAAGCTGCAGTTATTCAGCTGTTTCCTAATCAGCTTCTCTAATTTATGGACTCGACGCCTCTACAGATTTAGTTTTAACAATCAGCCTTTATAACTAGAAGATAAATCAGAGCTTTTCTACCGGCTTCTTTTCGGGCCTGGTTCTGCTCTTTAGGGTCCTGCTCCGGACTGGGCCCAGCCGGGCCGGTGACATAGGCTTCGCTCCAGGTCACTGATTGGCTGAGGGCGCGGTCAGAAGGTCAGAAGGTCAGACGGAGCAGCAAAGAGAAGAAAAACGAGGCGCATCGTTTCAACTCGCTGCAACACGGAAGTGATGAAGATACAAACAAGCCGTGAACAAAATGTCGGCTTTTCTTTGCTTCGGATTTCAATATTCAGCGGTAAATTGATGGATCAGTGAGGAACGAGTCGTTTTTGTCCAGTGAGCCGAAACAAGGAGCGTCGACCCAGAGAGAAGCTCGTTAGCCGCTTGGAGCCGGACGGTGAAGACCGACCCAGACGCAGCTTACGCTGCTGATCTCCAGCCAGGTGAGCAGTTTATATCTGTCTGCTTTTTAATATATTTAAAGTTGCCTACATACAGTCATGGAAGACATTTGAAACACAAAGTGTTTTTATTGCTCAAACAACATTTTCTGAAGATACTCAGTTTCACATTCCTCACTTCTAAATAATGTCAATATTTTGCCTTCATTTGGTTTTTATGTTTTGTCTTTGCGTGAATCTACGAGCTTCGATTGTTTCTTATTTTGCTAAAACATGTTATATGATATCCTATTATTGTAAAATGGCTACATATCAGTTATTAAATGCTTATGAATTATTAATTGTAGAGGACATAAAAATGAACAATAAACCTGAAGAAAACGAGAGTGGTAAAACCAGCAACACCACCGACATCCATAATGGTTTGCTTTTTGGATGTCCAGGTTAAACCGGTGGAGCTGCAGCAGCAGGACGTGGAGTTTTAGAGGAACAAAGTTTACTTGGACCAGGACTACAAAACAAGTGCATGAAGTGATTAAAAAGCTAAAGAAGCGCAACATCAAAGCACAATCGCCATACTGGCTCAATAAGATAAGATCAGAGACCTTCCCCTCTTTACTGAGGCCCAGTCCGCTCTGAAGGAATCCCTGTGGAGGAGGATGAATGAACGTCTTGGAGAGAGAATTACTCCTGATTCAGGGAAACGTGGGAAAGTTGATCAAGGTCTGAACACCATGGACATCAGGGCCATTAAACTCTGTGGATCAACACGAGGAGGCCTGAGACGTAGCGTACGCCTGGCTCTGCCCCCAGGTTAGCTGTTATTTCAACCAATGGAGGAGTATCTAAGAATATAAATAAGGACATGCAGGTATAATATTATTAATATTTCTAAAGTATTGGTCTGTGTGTCTGGGATGTCTGTTTTCTCTTTAATGCAGCAAAGAGTTGGAGACTATGTGGACTATGTGTACCCACCCAGGGAGAGCACCCCCCCTCTCCATTCCCCATCAGGGTGTGCTGCCTGTTTTATCCAAAGGGGGGCAGCACATGGTGTAATTGGAACTTCTATGATGATGCAAGTTTGTTTTCTTGTTCATTTTGTTCATTGATTCTCTGCAAGCTGATTTTGAATGTTAAATATGTTTGCAAAGGTATCAACATACTATTGAAGGGATGTAAAATAATGTTTGTTTTCACATAATTATGACAACCTTGAAAATTGTTACTTACAACATTAATGGAGTAAATCATGCTATTAAGAGGAAAAAATCCAAACTCAATTAAAAATGTTGAATTGTACAATTGGGCTTCTGCAAGAAACTCATTTAAATGAGGCAGAACAAGTAAAATTAAAAAGAGTGGGATATTCAGTGCATCCTATGAAAACTATAAATAAGGGGAGTTGCTATACTGCGTCATAAATCTTTATGCTTTGTAGCAGAAAATGTACTCAAAGATAAAGAGGGCTGCTGGATAACGGCTACTGGTTCGATTGGAGGAACCACTCTAACAAGTATGAATGTTCACACTCCAAATGAGGAAAATCCGGTTTTTTAAAGAAATAGCCCAAATTTTAGCGGGACTTTCAAAAGGAATAATTGTTTTGGGTGGAGACTTTAATTGTGTCTGGAACCATTACATGGACAAATTTCCGTTAGAACAAAAATATTAATTATCAAAAACAAAGGCGCTGAAGAATCTGCTAGAGGAGACGGGGCTTGTTGAAGTCTGGCGTGTAAAACATCCAAACGTTAGAGATTATACACATTTCTCACTGTGTTTTATGGCACAAGAGCCATTCCAGAATTGACTTGTTTTGTGGTCCACAGAGTAGCAGATTGTTTTATTGAACCCCAAACTATTTCGGGTCACGGACCTGTGATAATGTCTTTAAATGTGGACCTAGAGGAACCTTTAAAGTTATGGAGATTAAATGTATCACTTTTAAATAATCCAAAGACAATCCAATATATAAAGGATGAACTTAATTTCTTTTTAGATACTAGAGATAAGGACATGATTTCCAATTCCATTCTATGGGACACAGCCAAAGCATACCTGAGGGGCAAAATTATTTCATTTTCTTCAAAAATGAAAAAACATAGTGAGAAAAAACAAGAAAATTTACAAGAACAATTTAGGAAACTTGAAACTGAACATAAAAAAAACAAATAAGGACAATATTTGAATGAGTTACTAACTTACAAAGCAGAGGGCGCTTTACGTTTCACAAACCAAGAATACTACGAGCAGGGAAACAAAGCAAGTAGAGTTTTGTCATTTCAGCTAAGGAAAGCGCAGGCAAGTCAAACCGTCCAAAAACGTTGCATGTCCATTATACAAAAAGCTAGTAACCCATCACAAAGAAATATACACATTTTCCCTTAAAAAGAGGAACATGCCAAGGATGCTGCCTATCACCAATCTTTTTTGCTATCAGTATGGAACCTTTAGCAGAGTTAATCAGGACAGACGCATCAATCACCAGATAAAATTAGGACCCACCAGTTGTCACTGTATGCTGATGATGTCATATTGTATATTAGAGACCCAATCATTTCTATACCAAATATTTTAAATGAAAGACTTCAGTATAATGTCAGGATACCAAGTAAACGAATCAGAATCGGAGGCCATGATGATAAGAGGGACCTGGTCCTCTGAATTATCCAAAGTAGTTACTTTCAACTGGTCACCTAATAGCTTTGGATATTTGGGAATCAATATTACTGCAGATGTTTCCAAATTGTACAAAGCAAATTATGGGAAGTTATTAGATCAAATTCAAAAAGACATAGAAAGATGGGAAATGTTACCACTATCCTTTTTTGGAAGGATTGAAACAGTCAAAATGAATATTCTCCCCAGATTGTTGTATTTGTTTTTGTCCCTTCCTATGTGGATTCCAACAACAAGTTTTTAAAAATGCAAAAAATGATTTCTACTTTTATTTGGCAGAAAAGAAAGGCCAGAATAAAATTTATGCAGCTGACCAACGGTAAGCCTTACGGAGGTCTTAACTTACCAAATTTAAAATTATATTATTGGGCAGCACAAATTGTGCAACTGTGGATTGGCTGATACAGAATAAAGAAACAACATGGTTGACAGTGGAACAAAGCTCATGGCCTAAACCGTCATTACAGGCTCTTGCATTTTGCTCAACTGAAATCTGGAACAAGTACAAAATTACAAATGCGTGGATGAAGTACACAAAAGACTTTTAGCATGATTAGAAAAAATATGAAGGGCTTTAAAAATTTGGGATATAATCGATTTTTTACCAGGGCAACATGATTCAGGATTCTGGCAAAATAAGAATGACATTTTTCTTGATGACTTGTTTGAAGGGGAGATTCTGAAATCATTTGGTCAGATTCAGTATGTTTGGACTTCATCTGACTTTTACTGATTTTTGCAGTTGAGAATTTACTTGACGTCCCACACTGAATGGTCTCTTCTTAAATCACGACCTACTGATTTAGAAATGTTCTTCATAAAGATCACTAAAGAAAACAAATCTGATAAAACTGTCAAATCTATATAAGTGTTTCTAGTCATGTATGTGGGAGGGGTCTCCTGGGATAAAGGAAAGGTGGGAACTAGAAATGAACGTTGTGATTGATGATCAAGAGAGGGAGCTTGTGTGTGAAAATGGACATAAACTAACAGTCCAACATGGAAAGAATTTTATTGGAAAGTAATCGTTAAATATTTCAAAACACCTTGTGTTATTTCAAAATTTGATAAGGCTAAGACAAATTTGTGCTGGAGACAATGTGGACTAGTTGGAGATCACACTCATCTTTTGGGATTGTCCAAAGATTAAAAGATTTTGGGAAGGAATTAGAGAGGAAATTTCAAACATTTTACATATTTATATTGAATGGATCCCTTGTCTTTGTTCTGGGAGTGATTTATTAAATAAAGAAAAACGCTACTTGTTTGGAATCCTTGTACTCGTAGCAAAAAAAAACTGTATGTTGGTATAAACCTTTGAAAAGAGAGAATGGTGAGCGTTTATACAATGGAGAAAATAACAGCAAAACTAAACATGTCCATTGATTTATTTAAGAATCAATTTGACGACATACTTGAAATTGACATTGTAGCAAGTAAAATAAATGTAGATACACAGGTATACTCTGTGTGTGTCTAACATGTGTCTGTTAAGATGCAGACAAAAGTTGTGTGAGGAAGATCTTCCCTTTATTTCATGTTTGTGTTTTATAGAATAGAATATAGAATAGAATAGAAGTACTTTATTCATCCCAGCAGGGAAATTACTGTGCAGTTACAGCAGCATAGAGACAAGACACAATAACAACTACCACTGAGTAGCAATTGTAGACAAAATAAAAATAAAATATAACATGCTGTCAATATAAAAAGCAACTTAGAGCAGTCCTTGCAAAGATTGAAAAGATTCTGGAATTTCAACTCGCCGAATCGTTCAGATGTTCTTGTTCAACTGATTTGCTTGGTTTTACTGGAAATTGATGTTTGTGAATTAATGTGCTAAATATTGAATTTGAATGCAGAACTAATCAAATAAAGTCTTGTTAAAAAAATATATATATATATAGATATATATATATATATATGAAGGAGCAGTTTGACCTGAATGTTTAGGCTGAGCAGCAGAAGTGAAGAACGGGTCGCCATCGGTGCAGTGACGGAGCAACCTGCTCCTCCAGCTCCACCCGTCATATGATGCAAGTTCTGCTGAGGCACTTTGATTCAAAACGTCCCTCCAGTGATTTTTCTTTGCTACCAGCAGAAACTTCCTGGGTTTGATCCAGTTTCACGTTCCCAATCCCCAACCACATCAGCAATTAGCCCGCCTACTCCCTCACACACTCGCCCCATAAATGCACATCAGGCACAAACTCATCAGCAGCAAATTGTTGTTGGTTCAGTCCAGTACGCAGCGACTGAGTCACTGCCCCTCAGGCACACGCCTGCTCTGATTGGCTGAAGAAGCGGCCGCTTTGTGCATGGCTGTATGTGTGTGTGGCCCGAAGCGCCCTAATAGGTCTCCATAAGAGTCCATCAGAAAGGAGAAATGAAGACGGATCGTCTGCATGGGGACTGCCGGCGAGAGCAGGAAGGATCTGCAGCCTGAGGAGGGATGAGCAGAAAGAGACTGAAAGCAGAGAGAGAGATGAGTGACCATGGGGGGAGGAGAGGCCAAATGACTGCTAGCCGAGACTCCCAGGAGGAAACGATGAGGACTGAGCAGAGGAACGAGGGCTGACACCTGTTCTCTGTTCCCAGCTCCACAGCAGCTGGGAGGCTACCTGACTGCTCTCCATCAGCTGCTGCTCATTAATAATCCTGCAGCACTGAGGCGGTTATTACTGCTGACAGGTACACATGTACATCCACCAGGAAACTCACCACATACATCATCTCTGTCACAAATTCCTGGGGTTTACTGCGGGCATCACGAATCAGGGCTGTGCAGCTTAACATGTATGTGGCATGAACAAGACATAAAATGTAATGGGGTTACTTATTCATCAAGCGATGAGCTGCAGCAGCAGATTTTTCAGCCCTTTGAATGTTTTGGTTTTTCACTCTAGAGAACGTTGTGGTTGAAGTTCTAGTCTGTTGTTGTGACCATTCGTTGCAATGGAGTTACTCCTAAATAATAATTCCAGCCTCAGCTGAGCGTTAGCTTCACTTCATCACTGAATAAAAGCAGCAGAAACCGTTTTTCATCTAGGAGGATGAGCTTCTCAGGCTACGGAGACGTTTCATGTTCTCTGGTGAGAAGATCATTTCCTAACATTGTTTTCCTTTCATTAATCTCATCACTGGTGTTGACAGACCTTCTGCCTTCTCACGTCTCTCCCTGTAGCTGGAGATCAGCTGGAGCAGGAACCGCTGAAAACCACAACCAGGTCCGGTCCTGTCAGGCTGTGACCCGTGTAGTTAGAAGAGGAATTAGATTAATCACTCTTTAGTTTATTTCTTTAGAAACTGTAGAGTATCTAGTCCAGGGGTCTCAAACTCCAGTCCTCGAGGCACGCAGTCCTACAACTTTTAGATGTGCCTCTGCTGCACCACCTGAATAGAATAATTAGGTCATTAAGGCTCTGGAGAACTGATCTACACAAGGAGGAGGTAATGAAGCCGTTTCATTCCAGTGTTTTGTACCTGTGGCTCATCTAAAAACTGCAGGACTGCGGCCCTCGAGGACTGGAGTTTGAGACCCCTGATCTAAACCAATATTAAGCTTGGATTCATTTTTAGATTATTATGCAGAGAGACTCCTATTACTGCAACCCAGAAAAGGAATTAGAACGAACAGAACAGGAACATTTAGTTTTTATTGTTACTTAGAAACTGTGGAGTACTCATTACTTTGACAAATTTAGAGCATGCTTAGAAAGTCCAGAGCAGGGGTCTCAAACTCGCGGCCCGCGGGCCAACTGCGGCCCTCGGGACGATAGTTTCTGGCCTCCGCCTTAATATGAAAGTTTAATGTTAGCGCGGCCCGCGAGTTTGATATAATTGGCACTTTTCAGTGTTGTGTGCGGAGCTGAACGAACTTACCAATCACGGTGGAGTATATTGCTCTCGGGGGCGGGACATCGGCCGGGCCTATTTGCATTTTCTAGTTGTTATTATGTGCATGCGGTACATGCGCAATTTCCGCGGCCGCTCCAGCTTCACGTGCTTCAGCATCCAGTCTGGACCCGGAAGTTGCTGATCAGTGTAACGTAATTAAGGTTAGGCGCTGTAACGCTTGGGTTGTGTTTAAGGGAGGAGAGGAGGCGGCAGATTCGTCAGGACGGTCAAAAACTCACAACCACACTGGTACTGGGAATTCCACAGTGTTGTCCTTTAACAAATACGCTCTTCACCAACCTTACAAAGCCGGTTGAACTGCTGCTATAATATCAGACATGAAAATTGAGCAGCGTCCAAACAACCCGTAACATTACTACAAAGTTAGGGAGCTAACATGTCCGTCTAGCACGTTTCTCCCACGCTCTCTACAGAGAAGCCGTGGCGCATACTTCTGACATCATTAGCAAAACTAAAGTATCTTAAAGAGACACTACACAATTACGGCTGTTACAGCGCCTGACTACGGCCAAATATGGTAATAGGCAATCAGAAAGGTTCTGCTGAGGAGGCCGTGTGTGTGAATGCGGCCCAGCCTCACCCAGACTCTACCTCCAGCGGCCCCCGGGTAAATTGAGTTTGAGACCCCTGGTCCAGAGGATACTAACTTACTTATCTAGCAACCCGGAACAGGAGTATCTAGTTTACATACTTTAGATCAACATTAGATTCATTTTCTTTCCTTTGGTTTGTTATTTTGTTTGTATTTCCTTTTAATTCCCATAAAGCACTTTGAATTGCCTTCTTTCTGAAAATGTGCTATATAAATAAAAGTACCTTTAGATCAGAAAACCCGGTCACACCCAACAGTGAGGAGAACCCTGAACTCACATCAGGAAATCAGACACAGCGGCTCTAGAAACATTGGCTCTAAAGTCAGTCCTCCTGCTTGGTTTAAATGTTTGGCTGCTGTAGAAAACCTGAAGGAATTGAGCAGTGAGGGCAAGTCAGGAGTTCATTCAGTCATTGCATCAGCTGAGAAGAAGAAACCCAGTGAGACCCGTTGGCTCCAGTCCTGCCACGCTGGACACCAAGTGAAGGGAAAAGTCTCTCACTAAACCCAAACCAGAGAAATCAAGAGAACAGTGTGGTGATGGTTCACTTCAGGACAACATGGACATTGAAGATTTAATCATGTTTTAAACTTTGTTTTCCCCAAGTTAACATTCACAAACTTGCTTTTACATTTAAAGGTTTGTGAATATCATCAAGTAGAAGTCATTGCTGTCTATAGAAAATGAGAAGGGTGAGAATAATATGTCTACTGAGACACTGTTACAGTTTTTATTTTGAGGAGAAATCTTCACACATTCTCTGCTGAACTTCAGATCCAGAGTACAGAACTGACCCAGCAGTGAAACCAGACATACACTGAGGTCCATGGGCTGAGCAGCAGATGGTCTAGTCAGTACAAGCTCAGCTGATTCCTGAAGTGTTGCTGAAAACATCTGTCAGCTTGTAAATCTGTCAAGACAACAACGATCAGCGAGATTTCTGCCATTTTTTACAGCAAATATATAATAATAATAATAATAATACATTTTATTTCAAAGGCGCCTTTCTGGCACACAAGGACACCGTACAAAGAGCGAAAAGTAACAGAAACAATAAAATGTAGCAATTAAAAATAGATAGAATAAATACACAACAATGTATCTATATGAAATCTATATATAAATCTATGTAAAAAATCTATATAAAAATCAAGCAAACCAATTGTGTCATGTTGAAAAGGCAGATCTAAAAAGGTGTGTTTTAAGTTCGGTTTTAAATTTAGGGAATGACTTTATGTTTCTAAGGTGAGGTGGTAATGAGTTCCAGAGTTGGGGGGCAGAGCGACTGAAAGCTCTGCTCCCCATGGTAGTAAGACGGACAGAGGGGACAGACAAATGGATGGAGGAGGATGATCTGAGGGAACGAGAGGGAGTGGCAATATGAATAAGATTGGAAAGATATAGTGGGGAAAGATTGTAAAGAGCCTTAAAAGTATACAGAAGAATTTTGTATTCTATGGGGAACTTGGTAGGCAGCCAATGAAGTCTTTGCAAGATAGGAGTGATGTGATATTATTATAGGCAAATCTAATTGTCCCTCTTGGATTGATAAACTTTATTTTTTTGCAGCTGTGAGATAAATATTATATGATTGGATCTATTCACTGCAGATTCAGTTCAGATGAATGCTTGCACAGCCCTTTCAGTTAAGGTGGAAATATTTCTGTAATTAGCAGGTCGATTATGGGGAGAGTCTTTCATAGCTGATAAATAAGTATATATAGAAGGAAAAGTGAGTCAGCAGAGAGAAACCAGTTCAGCTTCTGAACTGGTTTCTGGTAGGAAGTAAGAAGGTAACTGGTTTATGTTTGATAAAGACGAAGATATGCAGCATTTAACAGGGAAAAAGAAAAAGGATGTCAGGCTGCAGCCAGTAGAAGGGAAGATGGCAGCTGAATACTAATGTTTAACTTGGTGGATGGAAACAGTGTCTGCTAACTCCCACATAAACACACACAGTTGTGTTTCCACTGGGTGGTGGGTAGAAAAGGAGCCAAGCTGCATCCTGAATACTGATCACGTCTGCCAGTGGCGTGTTCTCATCATAGTCCAGGAGATCCACAGAACAGAGTTAAGACCGAAAAAGGCTCTCAGGATGAGAGAAGATAGAGATGGAAATGATGATTAAGATGGCCGTCTGGCCATCCCTTTAGTCCCTGGGAACAGGACTGTAAGGGAACGTTCCTTCTCCTCAGCATCACCAGATCATTCTGGGAATCCTGAGCCGTTCCCTCTGCTGCTGCGTTCCCTCGGATGCGTTCCCTCGGATGTGTTCCCTCGAAGGCGTTCCCTCTGAGGCGTTCCCTGTGAGGCGTTCCCTCTGAGGCGTTCCCTCTGAGGCGTTCCCTCGGATGCATCCCCTCGCAGGCGTTCCCTCGGATGCGTTCCCTCGGATGTGTTCCCTCGGAGGCGTTCCCTGTGAGGCATTCCCTGGGGGGCGTTCCCTGGGGGGGCGTTCCCTCTGAGGCGTTCCCTCTGAGGCGTTCCCTGTGAGGCGTTCCCTGGGGGGCGTTCCCTCTGAGGCGTTCCCTTGGATACGTTCACTCTGAGGCGTTCCCTCGGATGCGTTCCCTCGCAGGTGTTCCCTTGGATGCGTTCCCTCAGATGCGTTCCCTTGAAGGCGTTCCCTCGGAGGCGTTCCCTGTGAGGCGTTCCCTGGGGGCGTTCCCTGAGGGGCGTTCCCTCTGAGGCGTTCCTTGGACAGAAGGGACATGTTGTCCCTCCAGGACATTCTGGGTGGAGGAGCAGAGACTTACCTGGAAGATAAGCTCCTCCCCTCTACAGGTGAGTTCAGCCACTCTGCATTGAGAGTCAAACTCCTGTGTTCTCCTGACCTCTGACCCCTGACCTGCTTCAGCGGTCCTTCTGTCCCTGTGGATCCAATCTACCATCATCCCTGTTTCCCAGCCTGTATAAATCCTGGGAGGTTTTGGGTCTCTGACTCCGTCTGCCTGTCCAGCCTCTGGCCCTTCAGGTGGTTTCTCCTCAGTCCAGCTGGAAGAATCGACCCGTGTGCAAACGGCTCCATGAGCAGCGCTGGCTGTGGCAGGAAGAAAACTTCCAGTTCCAGATTGTGTAAATATATAACTGCAGTGATGATTTAGTCATCCTTGCTGTGTTTAATTCATGCTGTTTTCTGGGTTACAGTGTTGGAGGCTGTGTGAACACAGAGCTGCTTCCAGACAGACTGGATCAGAACCCACTTCCGGTTCTGAAGACTCTCCCTGTGTAGCATCCAGATTCATCCTCTGCTGCATGTCGCTCACTTTATGTCAATGAAAACAGAAACAACTTCTTCAATTAAAGACAGATTTTCTCTGGAATAACGGACTGAACTTCCTGGTGCTTAGTGGATCCTCCTCCAAGTCCAGACAGCTGGAAACAACCTCAGGGTTGTGCTGTTCTTATACTGAGCTTTAAAATGTTTAGAACGGGTCCAGAACCGCTTTGGTTTTAGTCTGGAATGTTAAAGACAAGACAAACTTAAAATAAAGAGGTTCAAAATAATAAAAATAGCAGATTAGTGTAACATCTCTGCTGATGCGTCTGGGAGGCAGCAGAAGTGTTTGTACCAGTACAGTTCCCTGTGGGACGCCGCCTGGTTCCCAGCCACGAGGCAACCCAGTATCCACTGGGACATGTGCTGGTCCTCAGGAGAAATCAACAACATGATCTCCAGAGCGTCCATGATTGTCCATGGGGTCAGAGGTCGGTGCAGGAGGTAGAAGATGGCATCATTCAGCCCGATGCCAGGATGGAAGGCAAACTGCAGCAGATCCATTGAAGATGCCACCAGGTGGAGTAGCTGGTTGAGGTCCGGCCTCTCCAGGGTCTTCGTCAGACGTCAGGGCCGCCAGCCGTTAGCTGCTGAGGTTCTTTGGTACCGGAACCACACCGGAGGCCTTGCACTGCTGAGCTTTTTTCAGGGTGAACAGCAATCCCATGATGCCTCACGGTTGATCTGCAGCCCCAGACATGAAGAGTTGGGTGAAAACTGTGAAGTGACTCCAAACAGCAAACATGCCAATTTCAACTTATGTTAAATTATCTCCAGGTGGGACTTTTAAAAAATTCATTCAGAGTTTTGGCAGAATTTTTATTTCTGAAAACTTTTACTTTGAAGATAAATGTGAGGGAAACTGATTGGAGCCGAGGCGATGTCCTGTCTCATCATTAAGACAGATCTGGATGTGCACTGCGGTGATGAAGAACTTTGCTCTCTATGCTGTTCTTAATCAAAGGGAATGTTAAAATATTTGACTGTAATCTCATTGCTGCAGCAATGAGACGAGATGAGCAGACCCACGACGAAAGGCAAGCTAAGAAGAGAGAATTAGACCGAAATAAAACGGGGGTAAATAAATAAACAGTGAATGAAATATTACCAAAACATTTACAAAATATGCATTGAACCATCTGTTTATAATCCTGGGTATCAGAAGGTTTTGTGTTTCACATGATAACCTACTGATTTCATAATAAACTTCCTATTTCATAAGAGTACTGAAAAATGTGTCCTACATCTTCTAGTGAAGATGTTTAGTCTCAGATTAATTTCCGTGAGTAAATATTGAAAATACAGTAGCTGTGATCAGTGTTGTAGTCCATTTTTTTGATGGACTCGGACGCTGAGGACTCGGGATTTTATTTCAAGACCAGTCTAGACCACAACTGTGGAAATATCACTAAACTTACAGCAAACAGTTTATTTGTTAACATGTTTGTTTTCACTGGATGCAAAACGCACCGATTAAAATCCAAGCAATAACGAGATTTACCAATTACTGTTTCTGTTACTAAAACGTCCACCGATAAAACACCGAACTTAAAGTCAAACACAGAAGAAACAGGCTAAACAACCACAGTGACGTTTAATAGGAGCATTAAAAATGTGTATCGATATTCAGTGGGTTGTTTGATATCAGACAGAATGGATCAGGAGAGGAACCGCAGACCCGTCAGAACCTAAAGAACCAGACATCAGTCTCTTCATCCCTCAATCATTTCCTGAGACCGAAAACAATATAGATGGCAATTTAAAGAACAAATCACACAAATAGATTAATAGTAAATAAATAAATATTGTGAAGAGAAACAGTTTATTTTTTCAACATTAAAAACGTTTGTTAGGATTGTGTAGGAAAAATGTTGATATCTTTTATAATTCAGTGTTTTGTGGTCAATATTATTTCACCATTTTATTAATGTGGGTTGCCAGTTTGGATCAGGCTTCAAGTTATGAGAATGATAGAAAACATGCTAACAAAAAGCCTCAGACCTGCAGACACAGGATAACAGAAGAGGCTCTTTGGCTCAAATATATTAAATGATGAAATATTGCCCTGTTTTGTGTTTCATTCTTTTTTTAATTGCCCTGTAGGCAGAAATTTATTCACATAGATGTACATTTATTATTATTGATACTTGAATTAAAGATGAGGTGGCATGTTCCCAGTCACCTCAGAAAGTCTGTTTTCTGGTGCCATGCTGGGCGATCAATGCTTTCTGACATTCAGTCTGAATGTTCAACAATGAATTGTAAATATATTATAGTCATCAAATAATATGCCAACAGTGGAACATTGTGGGAAAGAATGCAATCACTGTAAAAATGTACATTTAAAATTTTTAAGAGGAAATTCAAACTTTTATGTTCATTTTCTAATTTAGGGCATGTTGATCCACTTTCTTCGAGTGGCCCCTGGATGCCTGTCAGCGTGGCCCCCATGTTGACTCCATCGACTTCCAGACACGAGACCAAATGAGTTTCATCAGCAGGGAGAGCTGCCCGCTCTGGCCGCTCCCAGTCCCACTACACTGGAGATACTGGAGACACTGGTCAGCAGACGACAGGGTAGGAAGGAAATTCTTGTATCAAACTGTAGAGACTATTTTTCCAAAACTCAAATTCAACAATCAAAAAACCTAAGACTGAAAAATGATCAAAACAGAAGGTGAATTCAACTCAAAAGGTCACTGGTGCACCGTGGAGCCACAGATCAAAGATCAGAAACGGTCAAAATGCAAATCTTTCATTTACTGAACTGTTCAGCAAAACAGGAGACTGAGACTGAGACTGGGACTGGGACTGGGACTGGGACTGGGACGGAGACTGGGACTGGGACTGGGACGGAGACTGGGACTGGGACAGAGACTGGGACTGGGACTGGGACTGGGACGGAGACTGGGACTGGGACTGGGACTGGGACGGAGACTGGGACTGGGACTGGGATTGGGACGGAGACTGGGACTGGGACGGAGACTGGGACTGGGACTGGGACGGAGACTGGGACTGGGACTGGGACGGAGACTGGGACTGGGACTGGGACTGGGACGGAGACTGGGACTGGGACTGGGACGGAGACTGGGACTGGGACTGGGACTGGGACGGAGACTGGGACTGGGACTGGGACTGGGACTGGGACGGAGACTGGGACTGGGACTGGGACGGAGACTGGGACTGGGACGGAGACTGGGACTGGGACTGGGATTGGGACGGAGACTGGGACTGGGATTGGGACGGAGACTGGGACTGGGACTGGGACTGGGACTGGGACGGAGACTGGGACTGGGATTGGGACGGAGACTGGGACTGGGACTGGGACGGAGACTGGGACTGGGACTGGGACGGAGACTGGGACTGGGGCTGGGACTGGGACGGAGAATGGGACTGGGACGGAGACTGGGACGGAGACTGGGACTGGGACTGGGACGGAGACTGGGACTGGGGCTGGGACTGGGACGGAGAATGGGACTGGGACGGAGACTGGGACGGAGACTGGGACTGGGACTGGGGCTGGGACTGAGACTGGGACTGGGACGGAGACTGAGACTGAGACTGGGACTGGGACTGGGATTGAGACTGAGACTGAGACTGGGACTGGGACTGGGACTGGGACTGGGACTGGGACGGAGAATGGGACTGGGACTGGGACTGGGACTGGGACGGAGACTGGGACTGGGACTGGGATTGGGACGGAGACTGGGACTGGGACTGGGACGGAGACTGGGACTGGGACTGGGACTGGGACGGAGACTGGGACTGGGACTGGGACTGGGACGGAGACTGGGACTGGGACTGGGACTGGGACGGAGACTGGGACTGGGACTGGGACTGGGACGGAGACTGGGACTGGGACTGGGACGGAGACTGGGACTGGGACTGGGATTGGGACGGAGACTGGGACTGGGATTGGGACGGAGACTGGGACTGGGACTGGGACTGGGACGGAGACTGGGACTGGGATTGGGACGGAGACTGGGACTGGGACTGGGACTGGGACGGAGACTGGGACTGGGACTGGGACGGAGACTGGGACTGGGGCTGGGACTGGGACGGAGAATGGGACTGGGACGGAGACTGGGACGGAGACTGGGACTGGGACTGGGACGGAGACTGGGACTGGGACGGAGAATGGGACTGGGACGGAGACTGGGACGGAGACTGGGACTGGGACTGGGGCTGGGACTGAGACTGGGACTGGGACGGAGACTGAGACTGAGACTGGGACTGGGACTGGGATTGAGACTGAGACTGAGACTGGGACTGGGACTGAGATTGGGACTGGGACTGAGATTGGGACTGGGACTGAGACTGGGACTGGGACTGGGACTGGGACTGAGACTGGGACTGGGGCTGGGACGGAGACTGGGACTGAGACTGGGACTGGGATTGAGACTGAGACTGAGACTGAGACTGGGACTGGGACGGAGACTGAGACTGGGACTGGGATGGAAACTGAGACTGAGACTGGGACTGGGACTGAGACTGGGACTGGGACGGAGACTGAGACTGAGACTGGGACTGGGACTGGGATTGAGACTGAGACTGAGACTGGGACTGGGACGGAGACTGAGACTGGGACTGGGACTGGGACGGAGACTGAGACTGAGACTGGGACTGGGATGGAAACTGAGACTGAGACTGGGACTGGGACTGAGACTGAGACTGGGACTGGGACGGAGACTGAGACTGGGACTGGGATTGAGACTGAGACTGAGACTGGGACTGGGACGGAGACTGGGACTGGGGCTGGGACTGGGACTGGGACTGGGACGGAGACTGAGACTGAGACTGGGACAGAGATTGAGACTGGGACTGGGACGGAGACTGGGACGGAGACTGAGACTGAGACTGAGACTGGGACTGGGACTGAGACTGGGACTGGAACTGGGGCTGGGACTGAAACTGGGACGGAGACTGGGACTGGGACGGGGACGGAGACTGAGACTGAGACTGGGACAGAGATTGAGACTGGGACTGGGACGGAGACTGGGACGGAGACTGAGACTGAGACTGAGACTGGGACTGGGACTGAGACTGGAACTGGGGCTGGGACTGAAACTGGGACTGGAACTGGGGCTGGGACTGAAACTGGGACGGAGACTGGGACTGGGACGGGGACGGAGACTGGGACTGGGGCTGGGACTGGGACGGAGAATGGGACTGGGACGGAGACTGGGACTGGGACTGGGACTGGGGCTGGGACTGAAACTGGGACTGGAACTGGGGCTGGGACTGAAACTGGGACGGAGACTGGGACTGGGACGGGGACGGAGACTGGGACTAGGACTGAGTTTTAAATGGCTTAGCTGCTCCTTTTCCTCAGGATCTTTTGAAACTTGATTCTGGTTCCAGAACATTAAGATCCAATAATCAGCTGCTACTGAAAGTCCCTAAAGAGGAACGGAGATCAAGTTTCCTGTGTCGCTGCTCCTGTTTTCTGGAATAATCTTAATTCCCAGATTATATCTGGGAATTAAACCTGGATCATTTTAAATCGCATCTTAAAACTCAATTTTATTCTTTGGCATTTAATTGAGGCCTGATACTGCAGCTCTTATGTTGTGAGGTTTTTTTAATATATTTTATATTTTTACTTATTATTACTCTTATAATTTTTACCTTATATTTTTTTTTGTATCATTTCTCTTTTCATCAGTTTATTTTATTATCATATTTTGTACAGCACTTTGGTTCAGTTCTAAACCTTTTAAAATGCTTTATGAATACATTTGACATTGACAATAAAATGTGAATATAATTTATGATGTGCAAATGGGAAGAAATGAAATGTTAGCTTACTAGCTTTATATAACTTATTTAAATAAGTCCAGCGTTAAAATATGAACTGACCATTTTAAAATGTAAAGCATAACAGTGATAAATACCGATTCCATAGCTAGTGGTGCCGTGTTTACTACACGTTAACTAGACGCTAACTAGACGTTAACTACACGTTAACTAGACGCTAACTAGACGCTAACTAGACGTTAACTACACGTTAACTAGACGCTAACTAGACGTTAACTACACGTTAACTAGACGCTAACTAGACGTTAACTAGACGCTAACTAGACGTTAACTACACGTTAACTAGACTCTAACTAGACGATAACTACACGTTAACTATACGTTAACTAGACGCTTACTACACGTTAACTAGATGCTAACTAGACGTTAACTACACGTTAACTAGACGCTAACTAGACGCTAAATACACGTTAACTAGACGTTAACTAGACGCTAACTAGACTTTAACTACACGTTAACTAGACGCTAACTAGACGATAACTACACGTTAACTAGACACTAACTAGACGTTAACTAGACGCTAACTAGACGTTAACTACACGTTAACTAGACACTAACTAGATGTTAACTAGACGCTAACTAGACGATAACTATACGTTAACTAGACGCTAACTAGACGTTCCCTCAGAGGGAAGACAGCGAGACGTAGCAGACCACAAGGGGGCGGGGCTTAAAGGAGCTTTTTCACATTTTCAGGTTAAATCCACGATTTTAAAAAAGTTACAATCTGCAGTTTTAATGAGACGAAATCGAAGAGCAGAACCTGAGAGCCTGACTCACTTTGGATCATCTCACTGGGAGAAATGTTCCTGATTCCAAACCTAGTCCACTAGTCCTTTAGTCACTGGTCCCCCTAGTCCTTTAGTTCACTAGTCCTTTAGTAGACTATTCTCACTAGTCCACTAGTCCTTTAGTCACTGGTCCCCCTAGTCCTTTAGTCCACTAGTCCCACTAGTCCACTAGTCCTTTAGTCCACTAGTCCCCTAGTCACTGGTCCTCTAGTCCCTTAGTCCCCCTAGTCCACTAGTCCTTTAGTAGACTAGTCCCACTAGTCCACCAGTTCTTTAGTCCACGAGTCACTGGTCACCCAGTCCCTTAGTCCCCCTAGCCCACTAGTCCCCTATTACACTAGTCCACCAGTCCTTTAGTCCACTAGTCACTGGTCCCCTAGTCCCTTAGTCCCCCTAGCCCACAAGTCCCCTATTCCACTAGCCCCCTAGTCCACCAGTCCTTTAGTCCACTAGTCCCCTAGTCCCTTAGTCCACTAGTCCCCCTAGCCCACAAGTCCCCTATTCCACTAGCCCCCTAGTCCACCAGTCCTTTAGTCCACTAGCCCACTAGTCCCCTAGTCCCTTAGTCCACTAGTCCCCCTAGTCCACTAGTCCCCTATTCCACTAGCCCCCTAGTCCACCAGTCCTTTAGTCCACTAGCCCACTAATCCCCTAGTCACTGGTCCCCTAGTCCCTTAGTCCACTAGTCCCACTAGTACCCTAGTCCACTAGTCCCCTAGTCCCTGTGAGGGTTTTATCCCCCCTCCCTAACAGATGCTGTTTTTTGCTTCCTATATTCTCATTTATCTGGTAAATGTGTTGCTTTTGTTTGGAGGAAGTAATTTGCTTAATTTAATATTTTGTTTTAATCATTCTCTCGTCTCTTTGAGGTCACCTGGTCATGTGTTGCCATGGAAACGCGCTCATGAGCAGTGCTGACAAGTCCTGGTGTTTTCAATCCGCCTCCCTGGGAAAATCCACTGTTTGAGAGGGAGGGAGACGTTTTTGGATTTTGTTTGGGTGCAGATTGTTTTAGTTGTGAAGTTGTTAGTTGTAATTCTGTAAATATTTTTCTAGGAATATAGTTTAGCACAAATGTTTTTTCTATCTGGAAATGTAAATGTTGGCTCCACCCCTTAATTAGTCCTGGTAGGAGCCAATGCTTTAAAATTCAGGTGGTTTAGATCAGAGAGATTCTCCCTCCTGTTGTTTGAATGCTTGTCATGCTGTGAACTGGAATGAAATGTTTGAAGAAATGTATGAGGAAAAAATTCTGAGCTCTACAATTTCTGGATTCTGACTGATTTTTCATAGCAAACCAACAATCCCCTAGCACCTTAGCATCCTAGCACCTTAGCATCTTAGCACCTTAGTCCTCTAGCACCTTAGCATCCTAGCACCTTAGCATCTTAGCACCTTAGTCCTCTAGCACCTTAGCATCCTAGCACCTTAGCATCCTAGCACCTTAGTCCTCTAGCACCTTAGCATCCTAGCACCTTAGCATCCTAGCACCTTAGTCCTCTAGCACCTTAGCATCCTAGCACCTTAGCATCCTAGCACCTTAGTCCTCTAGCATCTTAGCATCCTAGCACCTTAGCATCCTAGCACCTTAGTCCTCTAGCACCTTAGCATCCTAGCACCTTAGCATCCTAGCACCTTAGTCCTCTAGCACCTTAGCATCCTAGCACCTTAGCATCCTAGCACCTTAGCATCCTAGCACCTTAGTCCTCTAGCACCTTAGAATCCTGGCACCTTAGCATCCTAGCACCTTAGTCCTCTAGCACCTTAGCATCCTAGCACCTTAGTCCTCTAGCACCTTAGCATCCTAGCACCTTAGCATCCTAGCACCTTAGTCCTCTAGCATCTTAGCATCCTAGCACCTTAGCATCCTAGCACCTTAGTCCTCTAGCACCTTAGCATCCTAGCACCTTAGCATCCTAGCACCTTAGTCCTCTAGCACCTTAGCATCCTAGCACCTTAGCATCCTAGCACCTTAGCATCCTAGCACCTTAGTCCTCTAGCACCTTAGCATCCTGGCACCTTAGCATCCTAGCACCTTAGTCCTCTAGCACCTTAGCATCCTAGCACCTTAGTCCTCTAGCACCTTAGCATCCTAGCACCTTAGCATCCTAGCACCTTAGTCCTCTAGCACCTTAGCATCCTAGCACCTTAGTCCTCTAGCACCTTAGCATCCTAGCACCTTAGCATCCTAGCACCTTAGTCCTCTAGCACCTTAGCATCCTAGCACCTTAGCATCCTAGCACCTAGCCTGTACTGCCCTTATTGTCTGATGTCTATTTTTTAAGAAAGAACACTAATCATTACTCCATTTGAAGTAACTTATTGTTAGCTTTAATGCTAACGGCTGCTCATTCTTGAGTTGTGTTGATGAAGATGTCCGCTGAATGCACTCACAGAAAGCATGGATGAGGAAGCAGAAGCGGATCGCTCCCTGCAGCAGAGTGACAGAGTCCCGTTTTCTCCTTTCTGTCCTGGTAACTTGAGCTTTTCGAAGCTTTAGAAGTTGCATGTCAGTAGGAGTTTGAGCCTTTATTCTTAGCTAGACACCATGAAAGTATTTTGGGCCAAATGAAGCTCCATATTTACACACCTTCACCTTGAAATTAGCAAACGCTTCAGTGACACTTTGACTAATGCTGGAGACGTTTTCCTGACCAAGTGTCGGCAGTGAAAGCGCTGTGCTGGAACGGAGGAGTGTGTGGAGTGTGTGGAGTGTGTGGAGTGTGTCGGCAGACTGACGGGGAGCCAACGTGTGGATGCTGCATTCAAAGGTATCTGTGTCTGTGTGTGTGCTCAAAATGTGCGAGTTCATTTTTATGCTTGGTGTCTCTTGGCAAAGGGGGATCTACTCTGCAGCTCCATTTGAGGAGGATTTCAAAGCCCCCTGCAGCGGCTTGTTGTGCCTGATACGCCGCCGTAACGGGATTATTTGGCTGGACGGGATGGAGGCCGAACCAAAAACACAAACTAGAGAGGGAAGATCAGCTGAGACTGTTGAGTCATGTTTAACATCAAGAACCCCCCCCCCCCCACACACACACACACACAAGGCTCTAGATAAACAGAAGATATATTTCAGACCTCAGTACTGGAGCTTGAAGATTTCCTTCAGAAATGGTTTGAGTTTCCTGTTGAAGTTCAGATGCAAAATTGGGACAATAAGTGAGAACAATGTTACCTTCACTGTCAATCAGTAAAATAAATACAATGCAAGTATCAAATATTACCAGCTGAGAGGAAACAATGGGCTAATGGTGGATGGTAAACTTTATAATCTATAAGTTAATAATGATTTATTAAAGTGTCTTTGCTGTCTAGGTGTGGTGTAGGGTTAGTTACCCTAACGCCATTAAATTTGGTTCATTGTTTGGTTCAAGATGGCAATAGATACGTGTCATTTGATATGAAACATTAAGTTGTAAATGTGTGGCAGCTTTCAGTGAATTTGTGTGGTTGGTGTTCATTTGTTTGGTTCAGCGCATATTCGAATGTGAGGGGGAACTTAACTTTCGTTCCACATGCCATATTGCTGCCACATGGGGCGCTCTACCTGAAGACGCCAGTTGTGAGAGGCTTGTCATCTTTATTCCTCTGGAGTTGATGCAGCTAATGAGTACAATTTTGTTTAATTTGTATCTTTTATTTATAAAAATCATCCATTTTCATGACCTACTTTAGGTTGTGTTTCCTTTCTTAGTTCTGACAACATTTTGTGGGTATTATTTTAAGCCAGTTTTCCACAATAAATGACTTGAAACTCAAGAACGACGTTGAGCCTTGATTGAACTTGAGGAGTAACGTGTTGTGCTTTGTTTTCCACCAGGGGGCGTAGCTGAGCTCCTCACACATGGTCCAAACCAGCAGGAGGCGAACAGGAACCAGTCAGTCCCAGTTCAGTCAGGTCCAATCTGTCACACACTGAGTATTCTGGTTTTTCTGGTTAGCTGAAGCTAACCTTATTCTGTCTACTGTTTCTAAGCTAACTCTGGGATTATTTAAGCCTGTCTGTGAACAAAGACCGGTAACCTCAAGGCTGCTCACTTCCCAACCTGTCCTCCCTCCAAATCTCCACCATGCAACCCCACCGGACCAACACCTAGACTCACCCAGCAGGGGGCGCACATGTGTCCCCTCCAAATCAACCCCTTTAATTCCTCAAAGCTTTGCCTCCAATTCTGGAGAGTTTTCTGGAAAGTGGACCTCTAACCATGACAACCAAGGGAAAATCATATTTTCAGATAAAAAGGTAACAATTTGTTAAAAATGTGTCACTGTTTTACAATGAAATAATAAATTAGTAACTTTTACAATGATTAAGCAGTTATTGGAGGACAGAAGGTTGGAGAAACGCGTCTACATTGGACTCACTGCTGAGGAACATGTGAAACTACAGCTAGGTCCTCAGAGACCTGCAGTCGACCCGGTCCGGTCTGACCCGGTCCGATCCGGTCTGACCCGGTCTGGGGAGCTTCATATCAGAAACATGAACCTAAGTGATTTCATTCACTTTGCAGCACAGCAACGTTGAGTCACTGTCCATCATCATCCTCATCATCGTCATCATCATCTTTTAGTAATTATCAGGGGAAGTTTAAAAGTACCAACATCTGTACCGGACCGTCCAGCCGAGCGGCGCCAGAGATGAGGAAAAGAAGACAGGATGGTAACACACTGGGCCCACAGAACCAGTCACCAGCCAAGATCAAATCAGATCAACAGAACCACAGCTGTTGGACCCGGGCCATGAGGCCTAAGGCAAAGGTTTTAACCCAGTCGGGTCGACTGCAGCATCATTCCGGCCCGGACCGGACCCTGAGGTGCAAATCCACCTCATGTAATCTTCCTCAGACACAGAAACGTTTCACACGTTTACCCTCCCTGAATATGACCCTCATTTTCAGATTTACTCAAACAGAAACACAAGGAATAAGAAATTTGAAAAGCGCTGAATCCTCAGAGCTCCGGCTCTGAAGATATGAAACAGATCATCAATGGTTGATGATCTGGGCTGAATCCTGAACCAAGACCAGCCGATTCACCAGGTCTCTCATCGGACCTTCAACCGGACAAAGAAGCAGCAGCTAAATCTGCTGGATTCCAGGAGAGGAGAAGGCTGCGCACCAAACGACAGGAAGGATAAATACAAAGATGAGCAGGAGAAGGCGGTGGAGGGAAGCGGCGCTGGTGATGTAGGACAGAACCGTAGCCAGGTGTTTGTCTGCTGGGTCGGTAGAACCGGACCTGCAGCGGATCCCCGCTGTGCGCGGCGAGGTTACACCCAGCTCTGCTCATTACCCTCTTAATGGAGCAGAGACATCTGCTACGTCTCTGCTCCCCTTTTCCATCAATTTCTCTCTCATCCAGCCAACCAGCACCAACCCAGCGGCAAAGACACGAGCCAGGAAGAGGCTGAATGTTGTGAGGGAGCAGAAGGACGGCCTGCCGAGCGTCCAGAGAGACGATGGCAGGAAGAAGGATGGAGGAAAACAAAGGTGGAGGAGATACGAGGAGCCGTTGCAGGCTGGCTAATAATGATGCTAATGAGTTAGATCAACATATCATCAGGATTCATCTCTGGCCTCGGGTTCTGCAGAATAAATCAGTAGAAGAACTAAAACGTTCTTTAGTATTTGCTTTTTCACTAAATGGACCCAAACAGAAGCAGCAGAACCGACTTAAAGAGTTAAGGCCTCGACCCACCGACCGTCTGCAGACCTGAAGCAGCTTCTCATTCATCATGATCCTCACAAATCACCAGAATTTACTTTATAGAAAACAACCACAAGCAAAAACACCTTTAATCACAGTCTGAATGCTCGATATCTACACTAGAGTTTAACTAGTCAACATGAGGATGTCCGAGTGCAAGTGAACGCAGCACAGACCCCCCCATTGGGTTTGGCTGGTGATGAGAGCGAACAGCAGCAGCTGAAGGTGGGGGGATCATAGGGCTGCTTAAAGGTCGGGCTTTAACAGGGCCATTAGTGAGTTAAACACAGATTAAACGATGGAAGCCGAAATATTTCTATGTGAACGTGTTGAGCAGCAGACTGCAGGAACCTGCAAAGCATTCCTGAGGACAAGACAGAGAACGACTGAGGGAAGATGGAGAAAAAAGATTCAGGTGTAAGCAACTGCCTGAGAACAGAGATGGCAAAAAAATACATCTTGTCCCCGAAGGACGGAGTGGAAAACAGGCTGAGCGAACAGGTGCTGGATGGACAGAGAGGAGGGAGAGAAGGAGGAAAACATGAAGACAGGAGGAAAATGAGGAGAGGGAGAATGTGAGCGAGGGAAGCAGCTGAGAATGAGAATGAGGCAGATCAGCACCATCATCCATGTTCACATTAAGACCCAGAACCAGAACCAGAACCAGTCAGGACTGATTCATTGTGTTTTAGACTGGTTCAAAAACCAAACTAAACTCCTGCATAAATCATCCTCACATTAACCTTCAGCTTAACTCTTCTGTCGCCTCCAGTTTGTCTTTGGATCCAAATGATCCGTGAATCATTTATAAAACTTCAGTTTGAAAAAATCTCATTACTGTGATGCATCTGGAAGTCATGTCCTCAAAGTGGGAAGCTCTTAAAAATTAATTAGATTTCTTGTAGGTCGTGGCATCTGGTTTGATCTTTCTATTGTTTTATGTTCAGGTTTTATAAATGGGCAACAAACGGAGACATTAACGTGTCCTCATAAAGAGTCCGACCGTTCCGACAGCATCAGGGAATGTTTGGCTGAAACAGAAAAAGTTTTAATCATTTGAAATGGCAACCAGCAGCTCTGGGTCTCAGGCTCAGGTGATCGTTGTTTTGTAGAGGTTGAAGAATTTTTATGAAAATATGACAAAAACTACAAAATGAACCCCAAGAAATTGAGGAAGGGATGAGAGCAGGCGAAAGAATCCAGCAAGAAGTGACTGAAAATGAGAGGCTTAGACATTTGGGGAGGATTAACAGGAGACCTGGCTGATCAGAAAACGGGCTGCAGGTGTGAGAGGAGGAGAGAGAGAAGGTGGCACAGGGGGCGAGGGAGAGAACACAGAGGAACCGGAAATAAATGAATACTGAAGAATAACTGGACTGAAGAAACTTATTGAAACTAAAGTAACAAAGAATAACTAAGAAATAAACATAATAGAATCACTAAGGAAGAACTGAAGTGGAAACAATGCAGAACAAATAGAACAAACTAAGGAACACCAAAAATGACAAACCCCTAAACTAAACAAACACAGCGACCAGCCCAAAATCTGGGAGTAGTGATGACCTCTGACCTCTGCCCTGAGCCTCCAGAGCCACATAAAGCCAGTTCCAGAGTGGGCCTTCCAGCAGCTGCAGAACATTTCCAGAACCAGAGACTAAAGTCTCAGATCAGAGAAACTCATCCAGGCTTTAGTTTCTCTTTAGTGGCTTTGATTCCTGCAGCAGCGTCTTCACAGGTCTGATTGACAACCCAACGGTCCAGAACGCTGCTGCTGGGGTTCTGACTAGAACCAGGAGGATAGAGACACCACCCAGTTCTACATCACCTAGTTCTACATTCCTTCACTGAGACTTTAATCTGCTGCTAGTTTATAAATCACTGAAAGATTAAAGGCCTGCTGCTGGATCAACCTGGTTCTGGTTCTGGTTCTGGTTCTGTTCTGCATCAGAACCAGAACCAAACATGGAGAAGCAGCATTCAGCTTCTATGCACCACAGATCTGGAACAAACTTACAGGAAACTGAAAACCAGCTGAAACCCTGAGTTCCTATAATCCAGACTAAAAGCAGTTGCTATGGAAACATAATCAATGAAACATTGATCAATAATCTGAACGATGCCGCTGGTTCCAACGGTTCACTTTGTGTTTCTTTGAGCCTCGTTGCTGAAATGTTTTATACAAATAAAGTTGCTTCCTTTAAATCCAGACTGAAAGCAGCTGGATGGAGCTGATTTGATTATTAATAACTGGAAAATGGATCAATATATTTGATGAATATTGATGATTCTAACTGGTTCTTGACTAAATGTAATTTCTATTACGTCTTTATGATGTTTTTGTAAAGTAAAGCACTTTGAACTACCATGTTGCTGAAATGTGCTATGCAAATAATCTGGTTGATTGATTGATTGATTGATTGATTGATTGATTGATTGATTGATTGATTGATTGATTGATTGATTGATTGATTGATTGATTGATTGATTGATTGATGCTGTTTCTCTGTGGCTCAGTGAAGAAACTTCCTGCTGGAAAATAAAATTCCTTCATTCGTTTCGTTTCCTGTCGTCTGATGATCTGGAGTTTTATTGATCTGGAGTTTTATTGATCTGGAGTTTTATTGATCTGGAGTTTTATTGATTCTTTGATATTTGCTGTTGTGTTTGTGGAGACAACAGTAATCAGATGAGATATTGATGAATTATCAATGACTCCAGTAAAAGGAATATTTATGTCTTCAGACTGAAGCTGCTCTTTTATCTCGGGGAAGAAAGACGAGTAAAAACATGAAGCTGTTTCTCTGCTGCCTGGTTTCTTCCAGCAGCTTCTTGAATTCGATGAATTCTTCCTCTCCAGTTTGTCCATCGCTCGTCTCTGCTGTTCCACTTCTTACTGGTTTTAATGGGAAGTCTGGAGAGCCGCTCACTGCGCCGACAACGAGCCGAAACGCTGACAGAGTTCCAGTTAGTTTCTCCACTGTTGGCACGATGAGCAAGTGCTAACAGAAAAGGTTCTGGGCTCAAATCCCCACAGAACCAGGCAGAGCCGGGTCAGAACCAGAGAGCAGAACCATACGGGTCGGGTTGCTTTAATCTTGCCTCAGTAGAACTCCCTGTGGTCCGATCATTCAGGGATGCTGACCCCTGACCCGAGAAGCTCCTGGCACCAGAACTCTGGACCTGCAGTCGAGGGTCAGGGGGCATAGCTGCAAAGGATGCTGGGTAAAAACCTTCCTAGGGTCAGCAAGAGGAGGCGACCCCAGCTACAGGCTGGCTGAGAGAAGATGACCTTTCTAAGGGTTGAGACATCCGAACCTGTAGGGTTGTTACTCATTTCAGAAATTCTGATCCCAGAAGACACAGAAAACCCAAAAACCTAGAAGAGCCAGAACCAGAACCTGAGCTGATCTGGATGGGTCGGAGCTGAACTCTTCCTCACGATGTTCTTTTAGTTTTCGTTCTCATTAAACTGCGTCGGTTTCATCAGTGTTAACCGCTGAGCCGCCAGACTGGAAATGAAACGATCCTCATTACTCTGTAATGTGAACAATTGAATTAATGTGGAAATGCTTCGGCCTCCATCTGACCTTTTCTGTCTCACACGACAACAGGAACATCAGCTGCAGCTTCTAGAATATTCTGTTTCCACTCATACTCTCCTGTATAATTCACTAACATCATTATGCAAATGCTGCAGAGCTCCCTTTATTTCAACATTCTTAAGTAACATTTCCAATAAGTAATTTCAGCTGATTTATAAATGACTTAAATGTTTATGGTCTCTGCATTTCAGGACAGAAACTGTGCAAAACAACTCTCCTATTTGCATATTTCTCCGACTCATCCTCTGCACACAAACTGATGTAGAAACACTAATTATGTTTTGGCACTAATCCCCCGGAGCTGCAGCTACTATCCACATGTGCAGTCACCAATTACGCTGAAGTTGCTGCTGCAGAGCGAAGCCTCAGGCTGACTGCGGCTTCGCTCTGGGTCAGAGCATCGTGAAGCACGCTAGATCTAAGGCTATAGATCTATAGATCAGCCTCACAGACTGAAGAAAACGAGGCGTCTGGACTCAAGTTGGCCATGAGTTCAGATAATATTATGTCACCACTTCATTACCAGATAATGCAATTTTTCATCACAATCTCCTCCTTTTATTTTAAGAAAATAGGTAATATTTCATATGAATCACATGTTGGTTTAAAGAATACTGAAAAGCTGAAGAGTCCACAACAAACACATAAACACATGTAAATATTCTTTGCAGTGAAAAAACCGTAGACTGTGATTCCAATAACTACATAAAATTAATTGATAACATTGAAATGATTCATCTGCGGCGGCCTGAACGTTTCTGATCTCGGTCCAGTTAAAGGTGATTCCTCTTATTTCCACCAAATGTCTTCAGAAGTTAGGATGGGGTTGAAACTGCTGGGACTCCAACATGGCTGTCCACATCAGTCTCACTTGTTTGGTTTAATCTTGTCCACATAAATCGTCCAAAGTGTCTGAATGACTGAAAAGGTTCAGCCTGAATGAGTTTATCTGCTCACCAAGCAGGCAGGACGAAGCTTTGGGACATTCAGACTCTCTTATCTCTGGCTCCTCTTGTCTCTGCGCCTCAACGCTGCTGCAATAAAACCGGAACAATCTGGGTTTCCCTCAGGATCCTGAGGTCCAGGGGCCTCATGCATGAAGCAGCGTGCGCACAAAAAATGTGCGGCGCCATATTTTACGCACAAGTCGGAAGGTATAAAAGTGTCAACATTTGTGTAAATATACACACACTTTTTCACAGCTAAATTCATTTGATGTTTGAAGAACACAAATCTATTAGGAAGAATCTGGTTGTTTCTCTTCGCTGGGTTGATTCAGCTTCTTTCTCTCCATGATATTCAACAGAAGTTTCTTCCAGAAATATAAATAGGACATTTGTCCTGATTTAAAAGATGTTGGTGATGCTATAAGCATCTGAATTTGCCCGTGTGACGGCATCTTTGATTAAAAATATAAATTACCAATAAGACCGGACACTGACCACCACAACTCTCCCCTTTTGGAAATGCAGTGAGCCTCTCAGGGCCGAGTGTTAACAGAAATATCAGCTTCTGATGCGGCGCATGAGCAAAGTTTCAAAGGCAATAAGCAACAAGGGCGAAGCCTTCAGCTAGACGGAGAGGAAAATCAATGTTTGAGAAGCGCTGCAGGCTGAGCAGCGGATCGGAAACCAGGAAGGAAACAGTGTGCAGCGCAGCAGAGACTGTTTGCTTTAAACACGACCTGCTCTGCTGCAAACACTGAAAATGGAACCAAATCAATTTTTATCACCAGTCACAACAAGGATGATGGAGTTTCAGAGAGCCAGCCCCACCCTCACCTACAACAACGTCAGCACAAACCGTAGGATGACAAGCAATTACAGTCGTCTTTGTTCGCCCAATCAGGTCTTAATTAGCATGAAATATGATTACTGGATAAAGACTGGAGATGGTCCAGATGAGAAATGCTTCAGTGGAGAAAATGTTTCACTTTCTGAGATGTTGAGCAGCTCAGATGTCTGCTGATGTCCTGCTTCTGTTTGGGTTTCATCTGTGTTTTTATGTTGATTATTTCTTATTTTCTTCAGCGTTTTCTCCCAGCTGTTCCCTTCATTACTCATTCATGTGTCTGTGATCTGATCTGACTGTTCTCTGCTGGATTATTGCTGCTATTAATGTGTGTCTGCCTCCATCCAGTTGCTCTTTGGGTCCACTTCAATACCACCAAATCATGGCAACTGACTTATTGAATTTACATCCTTTTCAGGCTGTTCAGTGGCAGAAGACGGATAAAAACACCAAACGGATACAAAGCAGGAGACTGACTGGCTCTTAATGATATGTAACTTGTATTTTAGTGGGAGCTCAGTGATCCCCCATTTCCCATCATGAATCATTTCGCTCATAATCACTGTAGTAATGGGAATAACATTCAGATTTTGGTTCTAAATGATGTGAGTCATTGGTTTGTCTGTGGAAGATTCTGGGAAAGGATTCTGATTTAATGAGGGTGAATCTCTGAACTTCTTCGCTTCATCCGCAGCGTCCGTCCCTCTGCAGCTGAGGCCCGGCCTCTGTTGAAGCTTCAAATGCTTCAATCTGATTTTACCCACTCGCTAGCGGCTGTCTCTGTCCCTCTGATCTGTCCTCCTCTCATTGTTTTCCACTTTCAAATCTAAGCTGAAGAAGGAGGTTGGATCATAATGAACGGAGACATTCTGACGTCTTCCGACCCAGACGATGCAGCAGCCATGTTGTCTCTGCATGTGGCTGTAGAGGGTGAAAACAAGTAATGAAAATACTAAGCATAATAATAGGCACACTACATTATTTTTGTTTTTCTATCCTTAATTTCTTGTAATAAGATTTTTAGTGTTACTTCAGTTATTCAATGCAATTCCACATTCAACCGCTAGGTGGCGCTTGTCTCACTGGTGGCATAGAGAAGTTTGGGCACACAGGAGAAGAAGAAACCTTCCGTTAGATGCTAATGATGCTAATGGAAGCTCATGGTGTGTCTCATCTTTTCTGTGTCGCAGGTCAGTAAAAATGTATCCTGAAGAATAAATATTAGTTTCCTTTAAGAGTTGAAGAAGTTATTGAATCAAGAGTCAACTAATGAGTCATTGATGCTGTTTGTGATTAGTTTTGTGTAGAAAACGGGACATTTCTGGAGGCTAATTCATTCTCATGCTAGCGCACATTGAATGTATGTTTTGCTAGCTGAGAATCAGGACAAGAATCGCAGAATTCACTTTGAATTTATTGTATTTTGCACTTTTGGAACAGTTCTCACACGAAATACATTATTTTGGTGCAATTTCTTTATGGGTTATTGCAAAAACCAGAGAAACCATTTTGTTATGAGATTTGGTGAGTAAGTAACGGCTGCCTGTGAAACTCCGTAAAGAGACTCAACATTAAAGGGGCATTACACCTTTTTCAGTTTTGTAGTTGGTTTGTTGTGTAAGAGATAAAATATGGTTATTGTTTTAAAATAGAGGATACAGTTAGAAGCTGTAATGCTTAAATATTAAAGTATATTTTATTTGTGCAGAATAAAAGTTGTAAAGGCAATAAAAATAGTCAAAAGGAAATTCATATATTTTATTTTGATAATTAAAAATAGCAAAACGTCTGAGGAAAAGGGACAAGGTGTTTGAGTTAAAGCAGTAACTGAAAATATTAATTTGCTTCAGAGAATTAAAGCCACGTAAAGATGAAAGATTTTGTCATTTAATAAAATTCATATTGTTAAATGGAGCATGTTACAAAAATCTCAATTGGTTTAAAGGGACATGACCTTTTTAGATGTTCTGAATCTGGAGGTTACTCAGTGATACCTGGATTATGGAGTGTTACACAGAAGAAACTTTCCTGTTAGATGCTGATGGAAGCTCATTGTGTGTCTCATCTTTTCTGTATCACAGCAAAACATGTTGAGAGAGCAAAACTACCACGACTCCCAGCGCAGCAAAGGTTTCTGGGTAACACGGCCACCATCTTGTACCTGCGTGCGGGGTGACACTGAGCGCTTTTTGTAGTTTCAGAAAGACCATCACTGTCTCCCTGCCCCACGGCTCTTCCTTCTGTCTGGCGGTGACATCTGCTGCGCTCCTCCTGAGCGCTGCGCTGCGACCGCTGGAGGTCAGACCGACTAGGTGCATATAATTGGTTTGGAACCTGCCTTTTTAACCAGCTCTTCCTTTGCGCTCTCAGCCATGCTGCTTCACGCTGCTCTGTTTTGATGCTGCCGGTTACGTCATCAACAAGCTTTACCGCAGTTAGCCAGTAGACTGCAGATCTCTATTGCTTCTGCCAGATATCGTAAATATATCCTAGCTGATATATTAGTGTATGTCCTAATATATCTGATATTACTGATATATCAGTTATATCGGATATTTCAGTGGCTGATCCATCCATCCATCGGTGGGTGGATGGATGGATGGATGGATGGATGGATCTTTACTCTGCAGAGTTGGAGGAATAATTTTTGTAGCATGTTTTTGTCTAGAAGCTAAATGTTGAATCTCTGTTTGCTGTTCAGTGAACTGGTAGCTGCTCCTCACTAAGGAGGACCTGGAATGTGTCCAGATGTTCTGCTGGGTGTCTTTGGTGCGGCGGGACGAGGCGACAATCGTCCTATTGCTGCCCCCTGCGGTTTCTGGACAGAACTGTTATTTATTGACTGTGATGTGCCTCATGTTTATTTGCATGACATGCTATATTTTTGATTTTTTATCATATTAACTCGTCTCCCAGCTGAGAGGTGAAAGTCAGAGCAAAACACCGTTCTCTGGATTCTGAACCGTATGAATATGGAGATGAGTGGAGTGTGTGGACCGACTCACCAACACCCCACTTATTACCACCGGACAGATTTAGGAGCACCGTGTGAAATCCAGAAATGTGGAACCTTGTGGAGGCAAAGCCAGAAGGCAGACCCGACCTGAACCTCCCAGAGAGTTTGGATTTCACACAGAGACGCAAATAGGATCTGCCTCAACGCCAATCCCAGAGAAAAGCCTTCAGCCAGAGGAAGACGTCCATCAGAGCTCTCATCCGGCGGACTGGGAGGCTGCAGGAACAGATCTGGGTCAGGGTTGGTGTGTCAGAGGTGCAGCATATCTGCTCCTGCCAGGCTGGTCTGCATGACTTTCACAAATTTAGATCTGAAAATTCTTCAAATTTTTAGTTATTTTAAATTTAGTCTTTCCTTTGATGTCCTGTGAAGACATCTTTCTGATCAAATGGTGCTTCTTAAATCCACCCAGAGTGAAACTGGAGGATCAAACAGCACCTGGTTCTGGTCCTGTGGGCCGGACTGCAGCCTTGTGGAAGAACTGGATCCTCTGTCGCTGCTGCTCCCCCCGCTCAGCTTCCACCTGCAGCGGCGCTGACGAAGAGAAGAAAGATGAGAGACAACATTTAGGTAAGTATGCATTATTCATGCTGGACGGATTGCTTCATTTGTAACCGTGGTGACATCAGCATCCATCAGAGGCCAGCAGCACCTGCACATCTGCCATCGGCTCCATCTCTGCTTAATCTGCCGTCTTCTTGCCGCTTGCTGAACATCGTCCCTCAGCTGCGTCTCTCTGCTCTGAGTTCATGGATCTGTTGGAAACCGGGCCGATAACCGACAGAAGCAGCTCGTTAAAAACCTCTGGGTTCATTTGAACACTTTGATCCTTTGCTGGTCTTCAGTTCAAGGGATGCTTCCCTCCTCATTTCTCTCTTCTGAACCTGCTGATTGTCTGGGCTGATTTCCAGCACCATTTAAATCCTTTAAGTGTTTGAGACCAGTGGTTCTGCCTCCATGGACACAGAGGAGCCAGGATGTTACCAGAGGAAAACAACTTCTAGTCTAAACTCTGTCCAGGTCTACAATCAGAGCAATACAACTGGATCTGGACCTGAACGGGCCCAAGCAGTGCTCTGGGAGACCTCCATGTTGGATTTAAAACTGGAATCTGGTGGTCTTGATGGGAGAACTGGAGCTGTGCTTCAATATCGGGTTTTCAGGCAGAGCAGTGATCCAGAGCATTTGGTCAAGCGGCCGCCGAGATGCTTCAGCAGACATTCATCAGTCCAGACTTCACTCTGGTCTGCAGAGGCGAGATCATCCCAGAGGATCCAGGAACATCCAGGGAAACCTGATGAAACATGGCGGGAATAGAAACCGGCTGGTGAATCTGTTGCTAGCAACACGGCAGCCATCACTTCTTCTTCAGAGGTGATTTTCCTGCTGGATGAATACATAAAGGGGAACTTTTCTTTGTTTTCCAGAACAGGGCCAGCTGCTCCAATAAAACAATCATTTCTTCTCAAGTGTTGAAACATTTTTGGAAGGATGGAAAACATGAGAGCGGTTCAGCAGATTGTTCTGGCGCTCTGCGCTGCTGCTCTTTATTATTTCACACCTTCATAAACAGAATATCATGTTTAGCTGTCATAACTCCATGGCTGGTTATTGCTTTGTGATTTTCTATCACTGTATTATTTTCCAACTGAATTCTGTCGATTCTCCCCCATCCAGACCAACACCACACTGGAGGTTCTGGTTCTGTTTGGGATCAGAGGTCAAAGCCTTCCCTCTCTCCTCCCGAGCCTGACTGTAGTTTCCATCGTTGCAGAGTTAATCATCCCTCCATCCAGCCTCCCTCTAGTTATCCTCCTGCTCTGCCTCATATGGAGGAAATGGCCACAGTATTGTCGCCCGCTGTGAAAGGAGCAGACTTGATGAATTTTTCATGGCTATGATATTGTCCAGCTCTACTTTATGGCTCTATTTTTTCCTCCTTGGCCTCATGCAGTGTGATAAAGCTCCACTACAGTATTGGCAGCAACATTTTCTCTGTGTGTACGTTGCAGGCATTGATTTTCCGTCTGAGCCGTCCTCCACATCTCTTTGTAGAGGATGTAGTGCTGCCCTGGGTTGCGTGGTCGTTGATGGATCACCTTGAAGGACTACCTGGCTTCTTTTCCCTAAATATCTCTCTGGCAGCTAGATGACTGTTATCTGCTGCTGCAAGTACAGCGGTTTGTTCTGGAGGAACAATAAACGTCTGCAGAACAGTCGACAGGCAAACATCGATTAGCGAGGTGAGAGGCTGGAGAGGCTCAAATTTGTTCTTCCCTCCAACAACTCCTCTTCATTTCAGATGTACTCAGCTTCACCAGAGATTAGAGGCAGCAGGTTCTGCTGGTTCTGTACATCAGAGCTCACTTCCAGAACAAATGTTATCTTCTGGAAAATGGGCTGAAGGTTTAGATTCCTTTTTCTCTTCATGGTCTGAGACGCCGGTTTGTACCTGAGATTCATCTTCTTCATGAAGTTCCTGTAAAACCTGGATATAAATCAGGAAAAATCATTTCCACGGTAAAGATGATCTGCAGTCGTTTGCCTTTATTAGGTCGTCCATCAGTTAAATCATTATTTAAACATTTTGTTTAAATGGGCTGAAGTGAGTCATGGAGAAAGATGAGCAGAGAAAAAGAGTTTAAATGAGAGAAGACAAGAAGGCCATGACGGATGAAGAGGCAGAAGATCCTCCTGGTCTCCCAGGTGGAGTCGACAGGAAGGAGGAGGAAGAGGAGTTCAGCTCGTCTTCAAACGTTTAAAATGTCTGAATGATCAGAAGCTCCGAACTTGAAACCTGGTTGGTGCTGGACAGACATGGACCAACATCGGATCACCTGGTGGATGGACTGGTTCCGATCCCACAGGTCCGATTCCACATGTCCGATCCCATAAGCCCGATCCCACAGATCCGATCCCACGAGCCCGATCCCACGGGTCATGGATCAATGTCTGGTGGGCAGCAGCTGAAGAGCCGGTTAATAATTTGAAGTCATTCGGCTTTTGAGACTTTCTGAAGGTTCTGGTTTCATCAAATGAAAACAATAAAGGACAACCCTCAGTCAGAGGCTTCACCACCTGTGCTGCAACACAGACCTCTACGGGAGATTTTCCCTGTCAACAAGACACATCTGTAGAATCACACAGCGACCAACAAAACTTTGCAGTAGGACAGACTTTAGTTGATGTTGGGTCTGTTGGCTGTGCTCTGGCAGATTGCTCTCACTAGAGCTGCTGCTCAGTGAAGAAGCTTTTTACTCAGAAACTGAAAGATTTTTTCTTTTCTAACGTCACATCTGAAGTTCATGGAAAGGACAGGAAATGCTGCACCATAATGGCGGTGAAAGGTGTATTCTTCTATATTCCAAAAGAAGATTTGAATGATGGTGAAAGCACCGGCAGGATGCAGAACGGCTGGTAACTGACAAAATTACCTTGGTGCTGATGCGGCTGTGCTGAGATGAGAATATATGAGCGTCAGTCTGAGGGACGACGGAGAACGGCACATCGACGATCCGACTGTAAACATTGATATTACAGATCAGTGGTGGCCTGATGCTTTCGAAACTCCATCAGGTCAGCTGTGTACTTCTTTTTCCTTAGAGCTCTTCTAGTAAAACATGTCTGAATGCAGCTGATGAGCTTTTCCTCCAGCGAAGCTCTGAATCACTTCCAGAAACCAGCAGGGAACAAACTAAAGCCATGTTGGTCTAAAAATACTGCAGCCGCTCTGAGTGACCCGCTCAGACGTTCACACCGAGGCTCTCATCCATCTGTGTGGAGAACAAAAAGCAAAGAGTTGTGCTTTTCATGCTGTATGTTTGAAAGCATCCAGCAGCAGAACCTCCTCTCTGTGGTTTGAACAGCTCTGAGGTGAAGAGCGTGCCGAGGATGAAAGACGTGTAAAAGCTTTCAGAATCAGAGGCGTGACCTTGTCGACTCCTCTGTTATGAAAACACAACATGTTTCTCACCTTTCTGCCTCCCTTATCAACTATTACAGATTATTTTCTGTCTGATGCCACATTTACATCTGAACACTTTATTCTCCTGCTCAAGCTTTGAAATGAAAATGTTGGTGCATCAGTTCAGTTTTATAATCTGACAGCTACCAGTCAGAAACCGTTAGACGCAGAATCTGCAGGAGAGGTTCATAACTTCCCAGGAGTTCTGCGCTGGACTTCCTGTGAATATGAAACAATTTGTCTCATGTTCTTTAGATCATGACAAGAAAAACAAACGTCTCTGATCCTGCAGAGCTGCAGTGAAATAAAGAACTCAGACGTTTGTGATAGAAGGCCTGTAAATGACTACAGGCATCCATCCATTAAAGTTCAATAAAACTTTTGAGTTCATTTTAGTTTTCAACAATAAGTCTATTAGTTCACATGCCAATAAATCAATAGTTTCCTGAGCCTGACTCAAGTTTACCTGTCCAGGTAAACTCTTCCTCAGTTTTTCACTGGTAGCTGCTCAGCTCGACCCCAACCCTCCTTTACTGCTGACCTCGTCCATGTGGTCTGAAGAGGAACGTGGCGCCTTCTGTACCACAGAGTCTTAAGAGCCGTGATCAGCCAGGCTGCAGACGGCACCAAGAAACTGCAATAAGAATGGATTAAAACTCGACTTTTATTATGAAATCTACAGAAACTGCGAAGCGATCGCTCCACACTAAAACATGCAGGAAATATTCTTTACTGAAATCATAATCAAAGACATCAACAGTGCTGGAGCTTTGACTGAACCACCTGAACTCAAACAGCCTGGAATAAATTTACCAACTTCTATACAGAGAAAATAAAAAATTAGAGGATTAATCTGGACATCCACACCAAATCCAGTATCTATGCTGAACCCAAACGTAGCAAATGGCCTGTTGTTAGCCAGGCGGACTGAGGGTGAAGACCTGCTTCTGGTAGATCTCCAACAACAATCAGAGACGATTTCTGGTCCATAAACAGTCAACAAGAGTGCTCTTAACTCTTTAATTGTTGCAAATCAGAGTTAGTCTGCATTTAGAGGGCTGTTTATTTTCAAATTTATCACAGCAAGCAGTATCTGTCTGGTGTTTCAACATGTTTCACTCTAATGCTGATGCATTAGAGGTAAATCCAGTCCATCGTTGACTGTTGAACATGGGATCAAGAATCCTCCTCAGGAATCTGTTGTTTACACTGAATCCATTTAATGCAGCTCTCTTCATGACCTCTGACCTGTTTGTTTGGTTGATCTCCCTGACCTTTGCTAGTGTCGGACGAGGCCGATGAGGGTCAGGTTTCTTCCCTCCCTGCTGGTGAAGCGTTGAGTTCTTCATGGCATCATTTCTCCTGTCAAGGAAAAACAAGATTATTAAACGGTTTTAAGAACCTTGACATGCATAATATTACTGTTACCACATCAATGGCAATAAAGATTGATTGATTGATGTAACATGTAAAATATGTCATATCATCAGTCAAAGCCTGAGGTTTTTAGAAACATCAGAACGTGTCTGCATGAAGCAGGAAAGCAGCAGCATCAGAGAGACCGGCCCACTGACACTTCATTGATTTATTCACCAAAGAGCAATTTCACAGAAGCAGAAATTGAGCCGGGGTTAAAGGATTCTTGCAAAGAGACGCAGAGCTGAGGAGATAAAGAGAGATTGTTTTTCATTTGCGTTATTGATGAACTAATCTTGCTGCTTGGCCTAATCTGAGCATCATCTCAGAGGCTGTTTGTTCTTGCCGGCTGGGAATCAATTGCTCACGCTCCGATCGGCTGCTTCTCTCACTCTTCTATGAAATGATAATCTAATAATAACTACGCTTCACCCACAGCTATCACCTGCATTTATTCCCTCCCTCTGAACAAATTCTTCTCTCTGTTCTCTTTCCCCTGTTACTTTGCTGCAGATTGTTCAGAAACATACTAAATGACCCTTCATCATCATCATCACTTCAGTCCTGGTCGAAGCCGCAGAAATCAAACATGTTGTTAGTTTGATGTTTTGTTGGCATGAAAAGGATGAAAGTTAACATTGCAGAGAATGAAAATGCTTCCACCTGCAGGTGAGACATTATTTTAATAGAAATTTTAAAGAGGTGTTGAGAAAACGTGATTCAAGTTTCATGGAGGTATTTCTATCACTAATTAAACCCGGATCAGACAGCAGAATTATCTCTAAGTTATATAATGCCATACAGCTATCTAAACATGAGAAAACAGAATACATAAAGAGGAAAAGGAAATGAAGGTATTAATCCCACAAGAAGGCTGGGAGGAAATCTGTCAGCTGCAGTGGGTCTCCACCGGATCAAACACATGGCGGGAGTTTTGCTGGAAAAACGTCGCACCATTTTTTGTTCCACCCATTCAGAGACGATATGGAAGCAACAGGAACGCCTGCTGGAGACTCTGTGGGTCCAACGGAGCCAAACCACTTCCATGTTATTGGGACTGCCAGGTAATAAAACTATATTGGGAAAAGTTCCACAAACACATTGAAAATATATTTAATGTAAAAATTCCATTCAAATGTGAATCTTTGTATTTGGGCAACTTACAGTTGGACACATGGACCAACAAAGACTAAAAACTGCTGGTTATACTGGCAGCCAGTAAGAAATCCATCACCAGGAAATGGCTTCAACCGGATCCACCCACCATCGACGAATGGATTGAAATTGTTTACCAGATTTATCTTATGGAAAAGATTTATTTTTCCCTCCAAGTTGAAAAAGGAAGTTTTATAAGATCTGGACCAAATGGACTGAGTATGTAAAACCAATTAGATCTGACTTCATTTGACTGTACTTTGAATTATGTGTCCTGCACTTTTATGTTCTTGTGGTTTTTATTGATGGAGATGGTGCACTCCCCTTTATTGTTCAATTCTGTTCATTTTTGTTATCGTTCACAACAAAAATTAGTAATAGTCTCTAAAAGAAAATACCAGAAAGGCAGTATGGATAAAATCACTTGGACTCTCCGGTTGTAAACTCATGTACGATCTTAAATGGGTAAAGCTGTAATTAACGAATATGATGGAAATCTGTCTTTCTAAATAAAAAAATAATTACAAAAAAAGAAAATGCTTCCATAAGAAATAATGCTTTCTTTGTAATCAACTTTCTGATTAGTTCATCACTGGTAGATTTGTTGTTTACATTTATTTTCTATTATATTTTAGTTTCTTTTACTCTTATTTTCTAACCATTTCAATCACTAAACTAACTTTGCTCTGATTTAAAATCTGTTTGTTCTGACTGCAGTTTGATAGTCAACTTTATTGTTTTGGAATATTTTAGCACCAAGGCTGCTCACAGGGCTTGAGTTGATGGCAACATAACACAATCACTGGCGGTGTTGGGAACAGCAAACAAGCAACAAACAAACACTGGAAGTGATTTGTGACGTTCTGTGATTCAGCCGCAGGAACTGAAGTTGACCTGGAACGACTTCAAGCTGACTTTAGAGAGGAAACCTAGTTTAGGGTTCTCCCTGGGTTTAGGTCCTGTAGTATAGGGAACCAGAACCAGCCTTATTCTAGTTTTACTGGTTTATGCCCAATAAGGACATACCAGTAGGTCTTAGAAAAGTCCTAGTGGCTTTAGTTCCAACAAAATACAATAAAAATTTGTTAGTTTTGTCAAACTCAACTAATTATATTTCAGAATTTCTTTGTAATCACATTTGACCTTTTGTCATGATGTGTAGAAATGAAGTAAGACTGCAACTGCAAAGAGGCAGAGGCAGCAAATGCATTTGATAATTTAATGAGAAATTAATAGAAAACTTACAAAAACCACAGGGAGTCAGAGCAGAAAACAGGAATCCATGTGCAAAAGAAAGCAGAGTTTAATGGGAAAGTGCTGCGAGGAACCAGCAAGGACTGACAGCAGGAGAGGAGATTCAATACTGGGAGAGTGAACGCTGGAACAACAGACCCGGGCCGATGAGCCAATGGGCTGCAGGTGGCTCACAGATCAATGATCAGAACTAAGATCCCATAAAAACCCAAAGCAACCCAAAACCCTGACACCTTTCCAGGTCGTTTAACAAATATTCTTCTGCAAATACCGGCCAACCGATCTGTGTTTCCCAGGGGAAAGAAAGTCAGGGTTTTTTTTTTACCTGTTATAGTTTGTAATAAAGTCATTTTTATACAGAATGAGCATCTCACCAGATTCACGTTGAGTTCAGGGAACCTAATGCTAGCAGCCCTTCCTTAACATCTAAGCGCTCTGAAGGCCTTGTGTCCCGGTCAGCCAAACGCCACGTTGGATGGTTCGTCCACATCCTTGGACAGTAAAATGATCTGAATCACGGGTCCAGATGGTTCTGGAGAAAAAAACACGTCTCCATCCTCCATTAACCTGAAATAAAATCGCCACCAGTCTTCAACTAAAGACCAATGTAAATGTTAGCGTTTAGCCTTCCAGCCTCTGGGATCATTTCCTGTTGTGTCACCAGCTTCCTGTTTCCTCTCTGCCTCCATTGATGTTTCCTACCACGAATCCAGTTTCTGTTTAGTCTCTGTAAGAGCCAGTTAATGGGGAATTCATATAGAATAATAAGTTAGATTAAAACTGTATAAATATGCTTAATTTAATTTAAAGAAATTCATGATGAGTATATTTTCTGGAATGTATAACTTCGTTAATGTAAAGGGATACTTTTATTGTGAAAGGTAATTTTGGCTTCCACTACGTAATGCATAACATTAACATTGACCGTATGCACGTTTGAGGTCAGATTGCAGTTGGATACGGTGGAAGCAACACAATTTTTTGACCGATCTGTACCGAGCCTTTCGTTTTTTTTCTGTAAGTGTACTTTTGGAGTTCTTTAAGTAAACATCATAAAAGAAGACTTGGTTTCAGTCGAGTGATTCAAATATTTGTTGCTAGACAAACTGCAAAGGTGGTACAACGAACTTTTGGGATGCAGAGTGCCACTACAGTCTCTTTTCATGAAAGAACTCACCTGTTGCCTCGTCACCTGCCTGGCTGCTCTGCCGCTCTGGATCTCATCCAGAACCTCACATGGCTCCAGGAGCCAGCAGCTGGTATTCTCCTTCCCTGCCACCTCCTCTAACCGGACCTCTGCTCTCTCACACATGACCTGCAAAATTTCTGATTAATGGACTCTGTTTTCTTACAAACAGCTTATGTTTTCCTCTTTGTACTGTCCTGGTCTTCTGGGATGTGAGCGATGAATCTTACCACAATCAGCTGAGAATCTGAACACGCCATTTCAAACCAGCATTGTGGCCAAACAGCAGGCAGTCTTCCAGCCTCTAAAGCAGAGACTGGAGCAGTTTGCTGAAGTAAGCCAGGATTTAAGCCACCAGGTTTTCTGCCATATTTCACAGCTGCCACAACAAACGTTGAGCCTCAAGCTCCTCCCTTTTCTCTGCGATTCAAAGATTCAGAAACGGCTGGTTGAGAAATTGGCAAACAAGCATCAGATTTGTAGAAAAAGCAAATAAAACCCAACTGAAGGAAAAACATGTTTTCCCAGTAAATTTGTAAGAAAAATTGACTCAATAAAGCAACACAACAAAAAGTGAGATGATGGAAGGTGAGAAATAAAACACATAGCAAATCTTTAGATAGCACCTTCTAATGTTGGCATGAATCGAGAAAGAAAAGGTTTCCAGAAATAAAGCTAGCACCAAGCAGCACCGCAAGCTTCAATCCTGGAAAATGATTCTTTCAGTAAATTTAGTTTCAATTCTAAAAACTATAATAAGTCAGGCTGTTTTAAATGGAGATCTGGTGGCTCCAGCAGGGGTTCATTGGTCCGACCCGAGGCGGCCCAAACACTTTCCTCTCATTTCCATACTTTAATAAATGACCAAACAAGTCTGGGTGATGACTTTCATTTGTTAAAAGCTGCCTTACCTGAGCAGGTTTTACCCAGACCAGCTCATTATTAATGGCTGAAGCATTAATCACACTTACTGCTCTGCTCCTTGGCTTTAATGAGGCTTTCTTTATTAAATCAAATAATTCAATAAACACTGAAAGGAAAAGGATGGAGATGAGCTTCCTTTTAACACAAACCCATTCATCATTACAAGAGCACCGCCTAAAAAGTGAGCAGCATCCATCAGCTTATCGCCAAGCGTCTAATGAGCATCAGGACACTTCATCAGCTTCAACACAATCTGCCCTCTCATTCATCTCAGAGCTGAAGGCCTGTCTGTTAAAGTCAAAGCAAATGCACAAGAAAGCCTCTGACAGCGGGGTTGTGTTAGTTACCCACATAACTCAGCAGAAAGTCACCAAGCAAATTAAACACAGTGTGTGATAAATATACACACTAATTAGAAGTGAAGCTTGTTAAAATATTCTCTAGAAAAAAACGACAAACTCCATGACCCTACACCTGAAGTCGTTTCATTTTCAAGGTTGCTTCTTTTTAATCACTACCTAGCTCTGTTTGACCACTGGGTGTCACTCTGGAGCAGATCAACGTCAATGAAGAACAAATCAGGAAAGAAGAGAAACACGTGAAGTGACTGGCTGGATTTTCTATCAGAGTAAAGCTGTTTACTCTCTCCAAGAGTTTCTTAGAAGACTTCAGGAGAAAAATGTCGACGGAGGGGAAGACACCAGAGGGGAAGACACCAGAGGGGAAGACGGCGGAGGGGAAGATGGCGGAGGGGACGACGGCGGAGGGGACGACGGCGGAGGGGACGACGGCGAAGGGGAAGACGACGGAGGGGAGACTTGGACTTCTTATAATGTCTTCTTATTTACAGAACAAGCTCCACCTCTGTAGAGAGGATATCTTGGGTTTGTTCCTGAACATTTGCCCTTTGACCCGACCTCAAATAGCTAGAAAACCATGTGAGCACATGAAGCACCTCCAAAAATCTGTCATCATCCTGTCAGGAACAGTGATGCATTTATTTTTATTTATGTCATCAGAGAACCAAGGTTTGATGTCTTCCAGCTTGAACCAGTTGGGATGGACAGCGTGGTGATGGATCTGCTTGGTTCTGATGTAAGGCAACATTTCGGTCCAATAGCTCACCGTCTCGTTTGTTTTACTTCAAGAGTGTCAACAAAGGAACCATCGATTGGGTGTTGTCGGTATCAGTGTAGAGTCTTGGTTAAGATGTAACTACAGGTGTTATGTGTTTATGGCTTAGCTGTTAATAATTGGGCTGAAACTTTCTATCTGGTTTGTTTCTGGTAAAAACGCCTCTGACTGGTTCTGGTCAGGTTCGCATTGCCTTTCTGTCTCAGGCAGATTAAGCCGTGAGTCATTCCGTCCAATAAAGTCGTTTCTGCTCAAGCTCCGCCTACATCTCATCCCTCTCTCCGTCTCCTCTTCAGCCTGTGTCTACTCTGTGATTTATTCATCTTTCTCTCTAAGTCATCCATTATCCCCTCTAAGAGTCTCTGATGCTACAGATGAAGAAGCAACCTTGTTGCCAAGTTGCCTCCTAAATGTCACTCGGCATCTTTAACTCTTGGCTGCCCATTACACATGTGACCCTCCTCACAGGACCCGTTCCTAACATCTATGGTGACTTTGGGACTTTCAGTTTGTCTGCTGCAGAAGTTCATCATGCTGCTGCAGCTAAAGGTAAAAACTAGCGACTCTGGACGAAGAAAACTGTTTTATAACTGGGCTACTATTTAAGAAGTCAGTTTTGTAACACCACCAATATTTAAATGGGTTTAGGTATTGGTGTGTTGAGAAGTAGTTCTTATAAAAGCTGTGTTATTACAAATGTATCCGATCTTACTGAAAAAAAGGTCCATGAGGGCCAACGATCAGCTGACTGTAGAAACATCATCTCAGTTTTCAAATGACCTGTTTTTCTCCGTGACCTGGAAGCTTAGCAGCTTTTATTTAGCGCATCGTTCTGGAAAAATGGAGTTGATTTTTTTCCAGTTTGAGTTTTCCCTGTTCCTTGGTCTTTTATTTGATTGGTCAGATTCTGACTGTTTCATTTCCCTTCATCCTCTGTGAAATAAACTCTGCAGCAATCAAACTGGTGCAAGAATAAAAGGGCCAAAGGTCAACCAGCTCTGAGCTCTGCTACCTTCGCTTTAATTGGAGCTTTCAGGAATCAGACTGCTGATTTCCCCACAGACGGTGGAAGCAAAAACACAAATTAACTGTTTTCATAGAAGCGAATCAGGGTTCTGTTAGGTCAAAGGTCAGGGTTGGGGTTCAGAGTGTGTTCCAGTAGAAGCTGTGATGGCTCCTACACTCATCATATGACCTGAAGATGTTAAGCAGGATCTTAGCATCATCTTCAGCCACATCTTATACTTTTTAAATTTCGTTGTTCTTGTGACAATGACAATAAAGATTTATCTTATCTTATCTTGCTCTGAACTCCCAACAACCAAAATGTCCAGGAAGTTCCAGGAACGTTTTCTAGAAAAGGAGTTTCTCTAGTCCAACGTCACAATCAGTGGGCACTGCCCCGTTACCTAGCAACTGCAGCTGGAGCATGATTGGTCAGCTGGTTGAATGAGCTGTCCAATGGCTGCTGGAGAAAACCAGTCTAGCTACCTACTCGCCGTCCAGAAGCCGCTGCTGCGTCCAGGTCAGGTTTCAGGTCAGAGGTCACCGCTGTGCTTCTGTTTGAGGCAGAAAGCATAGAGGTCAGGTTGGGGGCGTGGCCACAAGCAACTTATTTGCATAAAAGTGAGGAAGCCCTCAAACGGCTCAGAGAGGAGGATGTGATGAATATAGATTCATATCAGGGAAGATTTATAAACCATGGATGGACCAATCAGAGGCCTGAGCTGCCGATTCTGATTGAAAGCTAAAAACATTAAACAAAGTGCTGAAGTTTCCTGAGAAATGAAGGGATTAGCAGCTAATCTGAACGGATTACAGCATTAATCTCCAAACTTTAATCAGAAAATACATCACAGAATATTCTGCTTGTCACGTTTATAACCCAAAGAAATGGGCTTTTAATATTTAATTCATTTTTATCATTTACCAAAAGATTAGCTGAACTAACAGATTGAGTTTTGTTCCCGACGCAAATTTACGTCTGAAATATTCCATCATTTTATTCTGCGACCTGCTGAGCGGCTCGGAGCGGCACCAACAAGTTGCTGCTGCAACTGAAGTTGCTCTGATTTCCTGAGGGGATGCAACCTGCAGCTCTGACACTGCAGCGCAGAGGATCAACGTCCGACCTCCACCTGACCTCCATCTGACCTCCATCTGACTGCATGTTTCCTCTGAGAAACCAGCAGGAAGGGGGCAGAAACAGGTGGGGGAGGGGCAGGGAGTAATCCTTGATGCTCCAGACTGAGTACTGCTTTCCTGACCCAGAACTTCTCAGGATCAAATATTTCCTCTTGAACTTTAATCAGCTTCACTTCCTGCTCTCAGTGAAGCAACTTCCTCTCTGACCTTTGACCTGTGCTGTGTTTTCTGGATTCTCTCTCGTCCTCTGAACTGTAGATCCTGGATCAGCTCAACTGCTCTGAACCAAGTGGATCCAGTTTGATCTGATCAGACTGGTCAAAGCAGCAACGGATGGCCTGATGATGGGGCCCGTTTGGGCCCCATCACTGTGGCGATCAGGGTCAGAGTTCACTGACTGACTTACACGCACCGTTTTTGAAACAAAGTGAAGTTTCTCGGATTTAGTCCTTTAATCTGGAATATTGCAAGAATGATCAGCCTCCCTTCCAGCAGTGATAATCTATAATCTAATCCATGAATCAATTCCTTCAGGCTGAACTCACCATCAAGAAAAATAAAGTTAAAATCCTTCAGCTGAGCCAAACGCTGCAGCAGAGTTCTGATCAGATTTCTCCCAGATAATCCAGGTTATAATCTCAGATTCTCAGCTGTAAATCTCAGAATGATCAGCTCCTTCACTGGAGCAGACCGCTCTCAGGAGCCACCTGGACTTGTTTTGCTACAGATTGAACCAATCAGCGTTGCCATGGTGACAGGAGGAGGCGTGAAACGGGCTCTGATGAGACGAACCAAATTAGGATTATTTCCTCCTCAGTTTGGGAGCCAAAGCTGCTTCCTGGTGGAGCCTGAAGGATTCATCCTGTTACGGTTTCATCAGGAAAAGATGAGCGGATCGTTTTTATGCTGAAGTTTCTAGTAGAAATCAACAGGAAATATAGTAAATTCTTACAAATACGCTAAAGATATATATTTTTTTGTCAAACTTCTTATCTCAGTTTTTTTTCTTCTGGCTTTGATATAACTGATGAAAAATGTTTAAAAAGTTTTTCTGCCTCATTCTGATGTTTACAAAAGAGAAATAAGTGGAGAAACTAAAGAGTTTTTTGTGTTTCATTCTGGTTTCAAAGATCTACGATGCTGAAAGTGTAAGGAGCATTTCCGCTCTTACAAAAGATGTTCGACACTCGTGTCTGTCCTTCAGCTTTGTTACGGCCCTGGGCCTGAAGCGCTGGGCTGCAGCTGTTGCTTTTGTCTGTCTTTAGGCTCCTCCCCTTTGCAGGTGTTTTTGACCCGTTGACTTGGAGCCCAGAGTACTTGAACCTGGCCGTCTCCACCTTCTGGGTCGCCTTCGCCGTCCGCTCTGCCGCTTGTGGTGCTCTGTTGCCACCTCAGCTCCCCTCCTTCTGCACATTTGAGTTGGTCTTTGTTTTTGCACTTCAACACTTCCATATCTACTCATCCACCACATCCAAGCATTTGCATTACACCACTGATACTGACATCCACAATCCATTGTTGTTTTTGTTAATAAATATTCCTTTTTATGCACTTTAACCCCGCCATGGTCTCCCATTTGGTTATGACTTTGAGCCAAGGTTGCCAAGGTAACAAGGTTGACATGAAGGACATGTCCAACCTGGGACAGACATGCAGGCGTCTCAGCTCAGTGCTGTCATCAGCATGTTGGACGCATCGGTCTGAAGAACCACGTCAGTCTGGACAGGATCCAGAACAATAGAAACTGATGCACAAAGTCTTTTTCCTGTAGAGTGGAGGTCCAGTAAAGAATCTGACAGTGAGCAGAACCTTATTATCTCACATTGAAATAAACTTTAATATTTGGTCAGGGTAAAATATGAGGATATCATTGCTCTGTGAATACGGAGCCATAGTTTCAACTCTGACCTCATCGGCTGCAGAAATCATTTATTTCTATTATCAATAGGATGAAAAAATCTGGAACCAAAATCAGATCAAACAGGAAGACAGGAAGTGTCTCCGTCTTCTGTTGTGTCCAAAATCAGAGACATCATCACTAAGACGTGGTGCTGATCAGAGGGACGAGGACAGAACAGCATTCAGACTGCAGCAGCTGCTGCAGCAGAGCTGAGACGGGACTGGTGGCAACGGCAACCTGATCCAGAGACCTGAAGGAAAACCTGCAGATGGATCAGAAGGAGGGCGATCCAAGCTGAAGGACCGGGTGGAGCTTTAGGTGGAGCTTCGGGCGGAGCTTTGGGTGGAGCTTCGGGCGGAGCTTCGGGTGGAGCTTCGGGTGGAGCTTCGGGTGGAGCTTCGGGCGGAGCTTTGGGTGGAGCTTCGGGCGGAGCTTCGGGCGGAGCTTCGGGTGGAGCTTCAGGTGGAGCTTCGGGTGGAGCTTCGGGTGGAGCTTCGGGTGGAGCTTTAGGTGGAGCTTCGGGTGGAGCTTCTGGTGGAGCTTCGGGTGGAGCTTTAGGTGGAGCTTCGGGTGGAGCTTCAGGTGGAGCTTCGGGTGGAGCTTCGGGTGGAGCTTTGGGTGGAGCTTTAGGTGGAGCTTCGGGTGGAGCTTCTGGTGGAGCTTCGGGTGGAGCTTCAGGTGGAGCTTCGGGTGGAGATTCCAGGGTCTTCCTTGCTTTCTAAAACGTTCACAGATAAAACTGCAGCCGTTTCCAGCTTCAGCAGTCAGTGTGCATTAAGGTGTTAGCCATTAGCGGCTAGATATTAACTGTTAGCTTTTAGCCATTAGCTTTTAACTCTTTTGCCATTAGCTGTTAGCCATTAGTTAGTTGCTAATGGCTGTTAGCAACTAACAGTTAACAGCCATTAGCTGTTAGTTGCTAGTTGTTAGCTGCTAGCCGTTACTTGTTAGTTGCTAACTGTCTTTCTGAAATGTGAAGAACAGCTCCAGCGTTTCTGGTCTAATCGTTTTCTGTCCATTTCTGGTAATATCACTTTGTTGCTTGACTCTGCTTCGTTGCTCTAACCAGTTGCTCAACTCTGAGCAGCATTCACTAGTCAGAAGACTTTGAGTAGACCATCAGGAGGGACAGTTTAGCTGCTTTTCCTGGTTTTCAGACTGTAAATGTTTAATATTTAACATTTAATATTGTTTTAATATTAAAAGCCTGATGAAAGATGTTCCACATCACATGACCCAAATTCCTGTCCAGGTTCTGGACATCAGACGGACCGCCATGTTCCCCAGCAGGACCCAACAGGTCAAAGGTCAGAGAGAACCAATGGATGAACAGCAGAGAGAGATGTGAGTGAAGGGTGTGTAGAGCAGGGGGCCCCAAGTGGGTCCCTGAGGGCCGGCATCCTGCATGGTTTAGTCTCTCCCTGGTTTAACTCACCTGGATCCAGTGATGATCATTACGGACAAAGAAGAACTTGGACCTGCTGAAAGGTTGTTACTAAAACCAGGGACAGAATAAAACGTGCAGGATGCTGGGAATCAGGGGCCACTTTGGGCTCCACTGGTGTAGAGTGATCAGAGTGTGTGTGCTGCGGCTGCAGCGTGTGTGTTTCAGTCGAGTCCTCATGATGATCAAGGCAGAGGAAGAAAAAACCAATCACAGCTGGCGAGGAGAGAGAAACCGCTCTGCCCTGGAGAAAGTCACTCTGCAAAACACACACACACAGAGACACACACAGACAATGCTCATCCTGAAGAACCTTCACATGCGGGTCAGTCTCTTCCTCTCGGTTCTGGTCGCCTGCTGCCAGTGAAAAGCTGAATCTGTCGTCTGATTGGCTGCTGCCTGGTTTCCTGTCTGTCCACTGCAGTTTGCAGAAATCCAGCGGTTCTGTTTATCACTCCATAAAGAGCTGCAGCCTCCGGTGGGATTGATGCGCTGCTGCAGCTCTATTTACTGAACCAAGAGCTTGTTGGTGTGTGTAGGGGTGGGCGTGTGTGTGTGTGTGTGGGGGGGGGGGTGGCTGCTTCACACTTTGCTCTGCTTCGTCTTCATCTGCTGAAGTCATCGGCTCTGATGTCAGATGAACTGCTTCCTTCAGGGAAACAGGAAGAGACCAGCAGAGCGACCAAATGTTTCAAATAACTGCTGGATGGATCCCAGAGAAGCTGAAAACAAAAACCTGGAAACATATTTTGTTACCTAAAAATCAAAGTTTGTGTTGAGGGAATTTAAACGTCCTGATGAAGCACGAAGTTGAAGTCATTAAACCCAGGAGGATTTTACAGAAACTGAGTTCAGATGCTGCAGCTCAGATGGAACATGGGTCAGAACAGAACCGCAGTTCTGCTCTCACTGGACCAAACCGTCCACTCAGCAACAGAACCTGCACATCAGAATGTCCTGATCTGAACTACGGTGTTCCACAAGGCTCAATATTAAGCCCTTCTCTTTTTAAACCTCATATTCTGCTGTTGGATGATGATCTGGTGACGCACAGCTGGACAGAACCAGAACCAGGCCTGGGCTACATTTGGACCAGTCTTCAGGTTTGCCTGCAGCTGAAATCTGAAGCCTCATTTCATTTTGTTGGAATGAAGCAGAGAAGCTGAACATGCAGAGGAACCGAACCGAACCGAACCGAACTGGACTTCATGGATTCTCTGTTCAAACACACATGAACCTGAGCGCCTGGTTTCACTGCAGCTCCTCCACCAGCTCGGTGTGTCGCTCTGCTGCTTCGTCTCAGTGATAAGGAGACATTTTCCTCCTGAAGACAGAGATACTATCAGTGGGTGGTGGACCAGATTAGCCCGGCGCCGAGGTAACATGGCGGCCATGATGGCCGTAGCTAAGAGGGGAACTAATAGGTGATCCTCCTGCCGCCAGTACAGGTTTAACTGAACACACATTCACCCACACACCCACCCACACACACACACACACACACACCTTGTCTTCAGGAGCAGTTCCTCTCAGCAGGAAGGTCACTGAGCCGTTAGCGGTTAGCCGGTTCATCACGGTTCGTATCAGTGGCGCAAAAAGTGGGTTTGCACTGTATGCAACGCATCGGGGCGCAAAAACGATGTGGGGAATTTTTTTCTAGTCAGCATTTTATGACTTAACAACTGTTTGTGTATGAAATGATCAATAACAGAGGAACAGCACCGATTAGCCGCCCTTCCCCTCCCCTCCCATACAGGCAGCTTGGGCAGCTTCCAGAACGCCCTGAGGCGCGATTTGTTTTGTTTTTTTTCTTTTAAATTTGTAGTAATGCCTCGACAACAGGGAGCTAAAGATGGGCGGCAGGAAAAATTCCGGGGCACAAAACAGAAAACGGAAGAGAGGAAGGAGAAAGATGTTGGCGAGACGAAGAAAAGCTTTTCAAAGTGGCTGAAAGACAGAAGGTAAGAAATGTCAGAGCATCAACTAGAGAGTTGTAAATATTCAGGTTAGCTTAAGCTAGGCTACAATGACAGGCTGTTGTTGTTGTTCAATGCGGGACGCGATTTATTCCGTATTGCTATAATGTCTGATAGACGCACCTATCACACACATCTCAACAATAAGTGTAATAATAATGACCAAAACAAAACACAGGAAATATTAAGGTCAGCTAAATTGTCGTTGCGGGACCTAAATAGGACCCCCCCACGAACTGACGCTGTTGTCACGGTTACCTAGAGACGGTTGCTACGCAGTGAGCTGCTATCAACCCGCGTCTTTTCAAAATGTCCACCGATAAAACACCGAACTTAAAGTCAAACACAGAAGAAACAGGCTAAACAACCACAGTGACGTTTAATAGGAGCATTAAAAATGTGTATCGATATTCAGTGGGTTGTTTGATATCAGACAGAATGGATCAGGAGAGGAACCGCAGACCCGTCAGAACCTAAAGAACCAGACATCAGTCTCTTCATCCCTCAATCATTTCCTGAGACCGAAAACAATATAGATGGCAATTTAAAGAACAAATCACACAAATAGATTAATAGTAAATAAATAAATATTGTGAAGAGAAACAGTTTATTTTTTCAACATTAAAAACGTTTGTTAGGATTGTGTAGGAAAAATGTTGATATCTTTTATAATTCAGTGTTTTGTGGTCAATATTATTTCACCATTTTATTAATGTGGGTTGCCAGTTTGGTAACCCACCTTCCAATAACATGTTTGCATAAATCTCATGTAGTTGTGTTTCTGGTTCATATCTGTTGGTGGATTATTGTAAACTGGAGACGAGCTCAGCTTTTATTCCCCAGGAGTTAAAAGGTTGCTAACATCTGGAAGCAGCTGGATGTGTGTGGGTGTGTGTGTGTGTGGGGGTGCGTGGGTGTGTGTGTGTGTGTGTGTGGGTGTGGGTGGGTGTGTGTGTGTGTGGGTGTGAAGCAGAGACAGAGAAACGTCCCACAGAGTGCCACTCTCAGATAAACGACCCCTGGCGCTCCTCACAGCAGATGTAACATGACCTCACTTCCTGTCAGGCTTCTGTAGTTTATTGGGATTTTAAATCTGTGCATCGCGACTCGGTTCTTTGCTCCTGTGGTTCTGTTCTGTGGTTCTTCTCACATTAAGCGGTTTGGGTTGAGGTGAATCCAGCAGGTTCTGGTCTGAAGGTCCAGGTTGACCTTATGATCCTTAATTCCTAATTTAGGAATTCACCTCTCTGCTGAAAATGAAAAATCTCTGATTCAGTTGAAAATATAAACCGACAGCAGTTTTATTTAGTAGCGTCTGCTTCAGCTCCCACCTAAAACTCTGGACTCCATGCAGAGATCAGAACATGATCTCTGCTGGGTTCCTTCAGACTGGAGAATATGTTTTATATTTATAGTTGAAGACGTTTGGTTTAATGTTGCCTTAGCATTCTGCTGTTGTTGGCTCTGAGGTGTCGGCCATGTTGAAGGTTCAGCTGCCGAGTCTGGACTGGATCCTTCATCCCAGCTGCCAGAACCGGCCGTTTGTTTCCAATCTGCCTCTTGTTTCTGGGTGATGTGAGCCGGCAGCTTCAGCAGAGCGTGATCTGCGATTCATTCGTTTTCCTCAGTGCTCTTTGAATTTCAGAGCAAGTGATGAAATCATGACTCAATGCGGTCCCAGCAGCTTTGCTAACTACGTCTATGAAGAGAAAATCAAGTTTGCTGACTCTGCTGGGCAGAACCGCTTTCAAAGACAGAATCTTCTGGAGCTTAGATCTGACTTTTCCTCTGTTGGAAAACAACAAAGGGTTAGGGTTGCCATTGGCAAATCTGCAACAGACATTTAATCCCTTTATTGTTTGATGTTAATTAAAGAACCAGAAATATCAATTATTGGCCTTTTTACAAGCAGTAATCAACCGTGTGTGTCCAACTGAGATTTGTCAGATAATAAAAATCCTCCATGAAGTCGTCACAGCAGCAGCAACAAACTCCAAGGTTCCTCTATTGCTGGTTCCTTTGTTGCTGGTTCTTCTGTTGCCGGTTCTTCTGTTGCCCTAACCTTTAAGGTTGCAGCTGGGTTTTTCATGAATTGCTGAGGTCAGCATGTTGTCATCAGCTGAGTTGCTTCCAGAAACTTTCATGAGTCTGAAACAAGTTGAGTTTTCCTCTCTGGCTTCAGGACCGGCTGGGCCCCCTGAGTTACAGTCTGGGGCCGGCTGGGCCCCCTGAGTTGCTCTAGATGTTGCCCTATCCACTCGCTGCTTCCTGCTGTTCAGATTTAATTTATTTCCACTAAAGACTGAAGAACAAAATCTGATTTTACTCCCATGAAATGTTTAAGGCCCCAAACTTTCTGAGGGGTTTGGGGCCACAGTGTGTCAGTGTCTGATTTTTCATTGATGAACATGAAGACAAGTTGATTTAGTCAGAAACTCGGTTCTGAAATCGATCGGGTCCCTCAGTGATGAAGACGAGTCTTCAGCTTGTAGAGGAACGAGATATTCACAGGCAGTGATGATGGATGGATGGAAGATGGATGATGGATGGATGGAAGATGGATGATGGATGGATGGATGATGGATGATGGTTGGATGGATGATGGTTGGATGATGGATGGATGATGGATGAATGATGGTTGGATGATGGATGGATGATGGTTGGATGATGGATGGATGATGGATGGATGATGGTTGGATGATGGATGGATGATGGATGAATGATGGTTGGATGATGGATGGATGATGGTTGGATGTTGGTTGGATGGATGATGGTTGGATGATGGATGGATGATGGTTGGATGATGGTTGGATGGATGATGGTTGGATGATGGATGAATGATGGTTGGATGATGGTTGGATGGATGATGGATGGATGACGGTTGGATGATGGTTGGATGGATGATGGTTGGATGATGGTTGGATGGATGATGGTTGAGATGATGGATGGATGATGGATGAATGATGGTTGGATGATGGATGGATGATGGTTGGATGATGGATGGATGATGGATGGATGATGGTTGGATGATGGATGGATGATGGATGAATGATGGTTGGATGATGGATGGATGATGGTTGGATGTTGGTTGGATGGATGATGGTTGGATGATGGATGGATGATGGTTGGATGATGGTTGGATGGATGATGGTTGGATGATGGATGAATGATGGTTGGATGATGGTTGGATGGATGATGGTTGGATGATGGTTGGATGGATGATGGTTGGATGATGGATGGACGATGGATGGATGATGGTTGGATGATGGTTGGATGGATGATGGATGGATGATGGTTGGATGATGGTTGGATGGATGATGGATGGATGATGGTTGGATGATGGTTGGATGATGGTTGGGTGCTGCTCAGACCAGAGCAGTAGAAGCAGAAAGTGTCTCAGATTTCTTGATCATGTTTGTTTCCTGATCCAAAGAGAGAACAGAGGGGAGATATTGTAGTTTATTGTAGGTTATTGTAGGTTATTGCAGGTTATTGTAGGTTATTGCAGGGTTATTGTAGTTTATTGTAGGTTATTGCAGGTTATTGTAGGTTATTGCAGGGTTATTGTAGGTTATTGTAGGTTATTCAATCAATCAATCAACTTTTATTTGTATAGCACATTTCAGCAGCAAGGCATTTCAAAGTGCTTTACATCATTACAAACACAGAAACACAATGCAACATAGAATCAATAATCAAAACACAGCATTAAGTCAAGTTCCATCAATAAATTTGTAATTGATTACATTTCAAATACAATCCTAAACAGGTGGGTTTTTAGTGGAGATTTAAAGGAAGTCAGTGTTTCAGCTGTTTTACAGTTTTCTGGAAGTTTGTTCCAAATTTGTGGTGCATAGATGCTGAAAGCTGCTTCTCCTCGTTTGGTTCTGGTTCTGGGGATGCAGAGCAGAACCAGAACCGGAACCTGAGAGGTCTGGAAGGTTGATACAACAACAGCAGATCTTTAATGTATTGTGGTGCTAAGCCGTTCAGTGATTTATAAACTAACAACAGTATTTTAAAGTCTATTCTTTGAGCTACAGGGAGCCAGTGGAGGGACTTTAAAACTGGTGTTATGTGCTCTATCTTCCTGGTTTTAGTCAGAATGCCAGCAGCGAGGTTATTGTAGGTTATTGCAGGGTTATTGTAGGTTATTGTAGGTTATTGCAGGGTTATTGTAGGTTATTGTAGTTTATTGTAGGTTATTGTAGGTTATTGTAGGGTTAGGGGTGTTAGGGGTGAAGGTAGGGTTTCCTCCTGTGGCCTGGATGGAATATTTTATTTTAGAGCCTTTAATTGTCTCTGCTGAGTCTGATCCAGGTAGAAATGACAAAATGAGTTGAATTGTTGTGGATCAGATCAGGAAAACCGTCAGGATGCCATGAAGATTTGTAGAGAAGCTGCAGGCCGGATCCACTGAGGGTCAGCGCCTGCTGACCCGGGGTGACTCCACCCCCTTTCTGTTTCTTCTACATTGTTTCTAGAGATGGGAGGAGCTTCAGGAGGTTTTCCTGGCAGAGAGGCCACATCTAACAGAACCTCAGATTTCCATTTTTAGAGTTTCTCAGACTGAATCGCTGAAGGCAGAGAACGATGCTCTGGTTCCAGAGCGCCTCTCTGCTGCTGCCAGGAGAGATGGGGGCGCGGTCCTCTGATGGGTCCATAGTTGGACAGAAGGTCAGTTAAACCCCAGCAGAGAAGAAATTCTTTATCCAGTCAGTGAAGTCCAGTGCTGCTGACCCAGTGTCAGCCAGAAGCTTTTATCCTGCAGGCTGATTCCAGGAGCTGCAGTCCAGACCCAAACCTTCTGACCCGGTTCTGTTCATGACAGCAGGGCTTCACTGCTGCTGGCTCCAGTCCAGAACCATCAGAACCGCCTCAGAGGAAGCTTTAGGTTCTGCTTCGCTGAAGCAACTGAAGGGAGTTGAAGCGGCGCCGAAAGAGACCAGGGATCCTTCACGTTCTGACCGGGTTCTGACTGGACTGAAAAGCTGAGAGCGTTTTGATCATCGCCGCTCGGCGCTCTGCATACATATTGGTTCTTCTTCTCCATAATTCATGAGCTGCTTAAATGACGTCCAGATTCACCCGGCTCTAAAATGAAGCAGCTCTTAAACTTTGAAGCTCAAAGCGAATCGGATCCTGGTGGTTCTGTTGGCCTGGCATGGCCGCTGTGTTCATGTTGCTGCTTTCTGCAGGGCGTTTATTCTATCGGTTATCATTAATCATGATAGATTTCTAATCATAATAATAATTTTCACTTGTTGTTGTAACTGAAAATGATTTTTTAAATTCCCCCAAACTGTTTAGACTATTTTCCCAACTGATTGTTCAATGTGTGAATCAATGAATATGATGAATAAGTGATTAATGGTGTCACTGTGAGCAGCTAGTGATGCTAACTTCCTGTGCCTGTCGTCCTAAAGACGCAGATCAGAGAGATTCTGAGGAGCCGTGTTTGGCTGGGGGGCCTTGGGGGCCCGGTGCCCCCACAGCCCCTCTGTGGTGAAGAGCAGCCACTGGTCCCAGCTCCCTCCCAGTTGAACACCTTGTAAGGTCGGCTGTGTAAACAGGAAGTGACGTTAAGCCCCGCCTTCATCAGAACCAGGTGGTTCTGCTGCGACCCGGACTGGCCCGGCTGTGAGCGGTTCTGGTCGGTCTCTGAAGCTGCTCTTTATTTTTCTCACTTTCTCCTTTGTGGCTGGTTGTTCTGCGTCTCTTGCTTTAACTAGGTCAGTGCTGCTGCTGTTTGGGTTTCACTGTTGCTGTTTTCTCTGCTATTTGGGTCGTGCTGGATGTGTTCTGGTTCCTCCTGGTTCTGATCAGTCACCAGTAATCTTGAATCCACTGGTTCTGTCCTTCTATGTTGGGCCTTCCTGTGATCGGTCAGAAAGAAACCCTTCATGGTTTTTAATTAGCTTTTTTATTAAAAATCCCTCCTGACTGTGATTTGCTGACTGCGCTTTGACCCGGTTCTGACCCGACCTGCTGCTGCCAGGAGTTCTGGAGGCTACTCTGGGTTTTACTGTAAACTGACCTTTAGCTCAATAAATCAGGATAATTCTGGAAGAAAAGCTGTCAAACACTTGAGGCTCCTTTCAGCAGGACCAGCACCCTGATGGTAGAATGGCCTAGTCAAAGTCCAGACCTATGTCCAGCTGAGAATGGGTGGAGAACTGATGTTCATGGAGGCAGTCTGAGCTTTTAGCAAAGAAGGATGTGAAACATGTTCATTCTGTAGATGTTGACTGCAGAAGCCCGCCACACTTTTCAGATGTTCTGTTGGAATCGGAGCTGCGCTGTGGCTGACTGCAGTAACCCGCCGCACTTTTCAGATGTTCTGTTGGAATCGGAGCTGCGCTGTGGCTGACTGCAGTAACCCGCCGCACTTTTCAGATGTTCTGTTGGAATCGGAGCTGCGCTGTGGCTGACTGCAGATCAGTCCTCATCTCCCGCGGAGGAGCTGGTCCCTCCTCCCGGACAGATGGAGCTGAATGGGTGTGTCCTTCCCTCCGCCGCCCGCAGCCGCCTCCATCCGGCGGGAACAGCGCAGGATTCCAGGCTCAGATTCTAACTTTGGATGTCCGTGGAAAAGCCCGCGTGGGAGGAAGGCTGGATATTACTGCGTGGATGGTGGAGTGATGGGAGTGTGACGCCGCGGAGCTCGGAGCCGGATCATCCCGGGCTGTGACGGCGCGGCGGCTCCGCCGAGCCGGGGCTGCGTCTCTGGCTGCGGGGGAAAGTTGCTGCAGCTTCGCTGCATCAGCTGCAGCCACTGCAGCGCGGAGCGGAGCGGATTAACGGGACTGGATCCGAAAAGCTGCGGAGCGGGGAGCCGGACACCGCCCGAACCGGAGGAGCCGCTTCCCGTCCCTGTGGAGCAGCGCGCACCGAGCCAGGACCGAAGTCCTGCGGAGCTCCAGAACCTGGTTCTGGTTCTGGGTTTGTCTTCACAGCGGGCCGGTGGGTCTGCAGGGAGACCCGGGCAGCGGAGAGCGGCTCGGCTCAAGGACACTCCCCGGGATTCAGCTGCTGGAGCCCGGCTCCACCGCCGTGGATCTGTCCTCGGGGACTCGGCGTTTCCACGCGTGGAGGAGGGCGGGGGGGGTGGCCTAACTGGGAAGAGCCGTTTGGAATTTTCCACGCATTCTTTTGTCCGTGGATCAGTGGGAATGCCTTCCTCTGACCTGAACAGCTGCACCTGATCTCCGAGGTTCCTTTCTTAGCAGTGCACGTCACACACGCACGCGCTTCTGCCTTTTCATTCCTAGAACATCAGCCGAGGAATCTGTCCTCTGTGGACGTGGACGTGGAAGTGGGGGGAGAGGGGGGAGTTGGAAAAGCTTCTGATCTGCGGGGGCGCCGGCTTGTCATTCAACTCTCATCAGTTCATCCGGGAGGAAAAGGAGGAGGAAGAGGAGCTGGACATCCATGACGGTGAGGTTGTTATTAATGCAGTGTGTGTGTGTGTGTGTGTGTGTGTGTGTGTGTGTGTGTGTGTGTGTGTGTGTGTGTGTGGGTGGGGGGGGGTTGTTTCCGGCTGTGGGGCCAACAGTTTTAATTTGGATCCCAGGAAATGTATCATTGTAATCTGATGAGGCTGAGGAGCCTTCACCGCTCAGGACTGGGCTGCTCGCTCTGCGCATGCGCAGTTTCTCTGGGTCCAAATGGTTCTGGTCAGATCCGCAGCGGTTCGGCTGACTGACATCTCTTCACTGGTTCGGTGTTCTGATTGGTTGTAGTGGAGGTGTAGTAGTCATCGGGGAATGTGTCCGCAGTGCATGTGCGCGTGCACGCAGCCGTCCGTTCGCGCGCAGCAGGAGGAGGAAGAGGAGGAGTTGATGAAGAGTTTCAGCAGGAATGAAAGCTTTCATCCCGAACCCGAACCCTTTCATTCCGTGTTAAGAATAAAAATCAAACAGATTCAGAAAAGGCAGAACAAAAGCAAACATCTTTAGAGAACCGACCGGATGTTACGTCACTGCAGGCCGCTGGACCCGCGGGCTGCACACCGACCACCTGATCCGGGTTCTGGGTTCAGACTCTGGCGGCCACAGAGGAACCAGCTCTGGTTAGTCAGGCCACAGATTTAGAACTAATTTCATGTTTTCTTCATTTGTTGCAGCTTCTAGAAAACAATTTCTAAATGAAACAGGAAGAAAGAAGGGATCAGATTCTAGATTAGGACTTTCAGTTGTTAACATAACAGACTGTGCATTTCTCTCTCCCTCCTCCTGCTCTCTCTCACACACACACACACAGAAATCCCCTCAGACACACACTGCCTCATCAGCTCTAATCTCAGAAACCCATCTGGGAGGATATTTCTCCTCGGTAATAAATGTCCTGACTCCACTGCTGGTTCTGTTCGGTACCACAGGAAGCTGGATAAAATGCAGACATGCTTCAAACATGAACAAGGTGAAGAGCTGAAGCTGCATCACAGCAAAATGAATTTAAAACATTTTCATGAACATTTCTCCTCCAACTTTCTCCTGATCTGCAGATCTTGTGTTTGTAGCTCTATGATTGTCCAGAAGCAGAAAGTTTCTGTTCACCAGGCTGATGGAGTCGGTGCTGCGCTCAACCTCCACTCTGCTTCCATGTTGAATTCAGATGTGTGTGTGTGTGTGTGGGCGTGTGTGTGGTCCGAACAGCTGGTTGGGTTCTGACTGACTGCATGTTGGTGGATCTGGTTCTGTTGGTTCTGATCGTATAGAAAGTCAGGTGGAAACTCAGCTTCCTGTCTCTAAGAAGAATTAATCTGATGTTTAATCTCCCACATGGTTCTGCTCTGGTCCATCTGTCCATGCAGGCTCCGCCCCCCGACCCCGCCTCACCTCACTAAGTATGGCTGCTGCTCTCTATCGGAGCCGATTCTTTGCTGCATTGTCCTTAGCAAACATAATGACAGACCCAAACCCGGCCTGTAATCGGAACCAAGGCCCAGATTCCGAATTATTGAATTGATTTTACAGCAAGAAGACAAAGTATGGAAGAACAAAACAAACGTACTTGCTGCTGGCGCCCCTCCTAAACCATCAGAAAGCGCTGTTGTCTGCAGAACCTGTTGCTTCCGGTTGGACCCGATCAGACCCGGTTCTGAGTGATTGGATGGAGCTGCAGTGACATGACGGCTTAAAGCGGCAGCAGAAATTTTCTGCTTCGCTGCAATGAAAGCTGCTTCAGTACTGATGGAGGCCATTCTAGAACCACATTCTAGAACCACATTCTAGAACCACATTCTAGAACCACATTCTAGAACCACATTCTAGATGGACTGAGCAAACAACCACAAGAATCCAGAATAATTAGTGGATTATTGAGAATAATTAGTGGATTATCCAGAATAATTAGTGGATTATTGAGAATAATTAGTGGATTATCCAGAATAATTAGTGGATTATCCAGAATAATTAGTGGATTATCCAGAATAATTAGTGGATTATTGAGAATAATTAGTGGATTATCCAGAATAATTAGTGGATTATCCAGAATAATTAGTGGATTATTGAGAATAATTAGTGGATTATCCAGAATAATTAGTGGATTATTGAGAATAATTAGTGGATTATCCAGAATAATTAGTGGATTATTGAGAATAATTAGTGGATTATTGAGAATAATTAGTGGATTATCCAGAATAATTAGTGGATTATCCAGAATAATTAGTGGATTATCCAGAATAATTAGTGGATTATTGAGAATAATTAGTGGATTATCCAGAATAATTAGTGGATTATCCATAATAATTAGTGGATTATTGAGAATAATTAGTGAATAATTAGTGGATTATTGAGAATAAGTAGTGGATTATCCAGAATAATTAGTGGATTATCCAGAATAATTAGTGGATTATTGAGAATAATTAGTGAATAATTAGTGGATTATTGAGAATAAGTAGTGGATTATCCAGAATAATTAGTGGATTATTGAGAATAATTAGTGGATTATTGAGAATAATTAGTGGATTATCCAGAATAATTAGTGGATTATTGAGAATAATTAGTGGATTATTGAGAATAATTAGTGGATTATTGAGAATAATTAGTGGATTATTGAGAATTATTAGTGGATTATCCAGTCTTGCTGATCAGCTGATGAACTGACCAGCAGCCTGTTTTGCCCCAGCCTGTGGCAGCTTCAGGGGCAGTAAGGGGTGGGGGGGCAGTAAGTGGGGCGACCCCCACCCTGGAGAAGCTTCTGGTTCAGTAAAACATGAAATATGTTGGTGCAGTGAGTTTCTCTTTACACAAGGGTTGTTCCCAGTGTTCCCAGTGTTCATTATGACCATCATGTCCCATCAGTGGGTTAGACTCTCAGGTTGAGTTATTATTATTACTATTATTAGGAAGAGGAGGAGACGATGAAGAGCATCAGAAACTCGTCTGCTGGACGATCCCAGGAGACGATGGAGAAACTTCACTATGGAGAGATGGAGAGGTTGTTTAGTGGGCTGATCACACACACACACACACCCACACACACACACATATATCCTACTCCTCAAAGTCTGAATGTCATGTTTGCTATAATGAACTGTGTCTCTCTGTGTGTGTCTCTCTCTCGGGGTGTGTGTGTGTGTGTGTGTGTGTGTGTGTGGGTGTGTGTGTGTGTGTGTTAGTCCGGGTCATTAGACGGTGCGATCAAATCTAATCTGCTGTCCACTGACAGCAACAATTCCTCTGGAGTTACAGAATGGAAATGTTTAGGAAAACTCTTCCTCTTCCTGTTGGTCTCCATGGTGACGAGTCGATGTATCAGACCGGCTTCATGGTGGTTTTATTGGACTCTGTGCTGTCCAGCCTGAGGGACAGCCGGTGGTCATAATGTTGTGCCTGATCAGTGTCTGGTTGCTGGTTGCATTGAGTTTCCATCCAGCCGTTTATTTCTGGTTCTGGACGATTTAAACTTGGTTGGGCTAAATGTTTCCCACAATGCTTCAGGACAGACAGCGCTCTGATGGTGCTGCGTTCAAATGCAGCTCCGATATTCTGGTGATTATCAGTCCAGGATGGCTGGTTCTGGTTGTGGTTCTAAGGTGAAGTTGCCTCCCAGGTGATTGAGGCTCTGATGTCTCTGGAGACAGAATGAAATCACCTGCAGGACGGTCAGTTTGTCCATTAAAACCTTTTTTTACCTGCAGAGTTTCTGGTGACTCATTTTAACATTTGAATGATGAATAATCAGGATGTTATGATCCAGCTCTCTGACCCCGACTCTTTTTCATTTTAAAACCTTTGGTTGCTGCACTAAAACCTCTCACATTGATCAATAATCTATTTTTACTTTGGAAGTTATTTTGTGCTGCTCAGTGTCGCAGGTCTCTGTGTGTCTGTTGCTGTCGGTCCAGTGGAAACCAGCTTTGTTGTTTGTGCTGCAGAGGGTTCCTGTGTGAACGGCTCAGTGCAGCGTTCTCTGGATGTGGCCTAGTTAAATCCTGATTCAGTCAGAGCTGATGTCGGTTTGCTGCTGAATGAATCCGATCATCCAGAGTTTATGATGCTGCATTTAAACTTGTAACGACTTTCCTCTCAGCCTATCGCCACGGTGACGGTGATAGGCACCTGGACAGAGTCTGCAGTGCAGGGAGACGGATCACAAGAGGTCACAGCTGCTCTCAGGGTCAAGGGGTCACAGGGTCACATCGGTCGGTGTTTCAGCGGCTCTTCAGAGGATCCGTTGTGCTCTGGTCTGATGAACCAGAACTGGAACCAGAGGGAGCTGTAGAGGCATGAAACACGGTGGTGGCAGCATCATGCTGCTTTGCTGCAGCAGCTTCATGGAGTCCATCGCTGCTGGAAACGGTTCTGACCTTCATCAGCTCAGGCTGTAGACCAGAACAGAAACCATGGCAACCGCTCCGTCAGCACCATCTACAGGAAGAACGTCCTGACGGTCGGCCTTCATCGCCAAGCGCTGCTTTCTCGCTCCTCCATGAGAGGTGATGATGATGAAGATGATGATGATGATGAAGCCTGGCAGCCACCAGGCTGATTGTTGTTTATCTATTCAAGATTTTCTTTTGTCTTTGCATTTTGTCAGACTTTATTTTTGGTGCTCAGGTATTGATCTTAAAAAACAAAATGATCAAAAGATATTTTCACATTTCCTGAAAACTTTAAACATTTTCTAACTCAGAAACACGGCGAGTCGCCGCGCGCCACAAACACGACTTCTGGGGAAACCTGGGATTCCTGCTGCAGCATCAGGCAGGCTGTAGCATCAACAGCATCAGGGGAGCCACTGCAGCCAGCTGACCTTTGACCTCTGCTGAAACCAGCACCATGGTGGCTGGAAGGAGACAGGAAGAGCGATGGACGCTGAAGTGAAGCCTGACCTGAGGACATGGAGGACAGCAGAAAATCAGTTTGGAATAAAAAGATGAAGCAAAAATCAGGAGCAGAGAGCAGACAGAACGGGCCGATCTGGATCAGAGGCAGGACCGATCTTGGCCCGGTTCTGCTGACAGATGGACCAAACAGATGCTGCAGAATCAGGTTCTAGACCCGGACTCATCTTCACACATCCTTCGTCATTAGCCTTGGAACCGAGAGAGTCCTGGACGGTTAAACATCGACAGATGGTGTGGGCGTGGCTTCAACGGGGGCGTGGCATCGACAGTGGGCGTGGCCTTGGTACTGGTCAGTTTATTTACGGTTCAGTGACTGTGTGAATTCTTTTGTCATGACTGGTTTTGATAACTTTGATAAAAACTTTCTATATTTTTACGCCAGTTATTTTGGGATGAATGTCTGAACTATTTCAGTCACAAGACAAGGAGCCATTTAACGCTGCTGAACTCTGAACTCTTGACCTGTTCTGGACTCTTTGCTCCGGACTCTTTCTGTTTTCTGTGTTTGTGTAGGAAATGGAGCACAAACTGAGGGAGCCGTCAGCTGCTGACGCTGCCTCCAAACGCCTTCGGAGCAGTTTAGTGCCGTCCTTTTAGCTAAGATTGAACGCTCATGTAAGCTTTCATCACGCTGCACGATTCTCTGCTGAGTCTCCATCTGCTGAGTTCTGTCCATCACAGAACCAAACATTTCCTCCAAATCTGACAGATGATGGTCCTGGAGACGCTCAGCTGGTGAATCCTGGCTGGAAGGAGGAAGGAGCAGAACGAAGGTTGGCTTCTGGTTCTGGCTCCTTCTGGAGGATTCTTCCAAGAGGAATCTGTGACTCGATGTTTACCCATCCTGATTGGTCCATCAGTGATCCATCCAATCCATCCAGCGGTTCTGGATCGGTCTTGATGGAGGATCCACCTTCATGATCCATGAAAAGTTGATAAAAATGGAGAAGCAGAACTTCAGGCCAAAGCTTAAAAAGGGAAATAAGACATTAGTACCGGAGGTCAGTCTGCAGACACAGAACATGCTACATTCACTGATGATGACGATGATGATGCAGTGATGTTTGTGGGGAGAGGAAGAGCAGGGGGCCTTGGAGGCTGCATGAGTGGAAGATTAGAAACGCTCCGTTAATCTCCTCAGATGAATTCCGGCAAGTTTTCCTCCTGTCCGTTTCCACTGTGTTCCAGTTTAATGACTGGAGAATTTTTCATCACAGAAAATGTTCCATGATGGTTTAAGCATCACAGAGCGTTTAAAGCGACGGCTGCAGGGAGGCCAGCGGCCGACGTGGAGATGTTCTGTTCCTGCCTACTTCACTCCGCTGGACAGGAGCACCTTCCCACCTTCCCGCCTTCCTACCTTCCTGCCTTCCCTCCTTCCCACCTTCCCGCCTTCCTACCTTCCCTCCTTCCCACCTTCCTATCTTCCTGCCTTCCCTCCTTCCCACCTTCCCGCCTTCCCTCCTTCCCTCCTTCCCACCTTCCCGCCTTCCTACCTTCCCTCCTTCCCGCCTTCCTACCTTCCCTCCTTCCCACCTTCCTGCCTTCCCGCCTCTGCAACAACACAGATGTTTTAGAAGCGCTGAAGAGGCTTCATGCTTCCAGCCTTTACTTCAGAAAGCTGGAGCCTGGAGCGGAGGCTGGCAGCTGCTGGACGACCTGTTGACCTTTACTTTCAGTAAATTCACATTTTGTCTTAGGAAAAAGTTTTAGAAATCTGTTTAGATTTCTTATCATATTCCCTCATGAATTTCCTTCCAGCTGTCTCATATCTTCTGTCGTTCAGATGGTGGTCTGAAATATTAATGCCTGGATGGAAATAAAAACCTTTATTCTTAATTTCTCTGAAAATAATGAGAAGCGATCGTCACCTGAGCCTCAGAGTGAATTTCAGCGCTAATTACTTTAGTTTAGTTGTTTTTCTCTAACCTCTAGTTTTAAACGAACCAATTCTTCTCTCTTGAATCTGATTGGATGAATTTCTGAATGTTTAAGGGAGCGTTAGTCAAAGCGTCACGTCCGATTGGCCGACTGTTGCTGCAGCCAATCAAAAGGCTCAAAATGTAAATCAGGATTTCTCTGCTCTTCTACCTTATGAAGACATTCAGTTTATTTACATAGCGCCAATTTACAACTAATGTCTCAAAACACTTTGCAAAAAATCATTTCCATTTTTTGCTCTGGTAATTATTCAAAGTAGATAAAAAGTTTCTACTTGAGGAAAACCAGCAGCAAAACTCCAGATGTTCTAAAGGTGTTCAGATGTTTTAGAGAATCCAGTGAAAACTTTCAGACGTTTGTTCCTGCAGTCGGCTCGGCTAGCAAACTCTTCTGTCTGTGACATCACAACGTTTCCACGGCCTCATGGACATTTTCTGTGAAAAGCTTTTCAATCTGCTGCTGATCAAAGGTTCCCTTAAAATGAGGCGGAGATGTTGCCGAGTCAGCAGAAGCCGGTTGCCTGAGTGAGAGCTGAGAGGTTTTTAGCTGCAGCAACAGGTTGCTCAGTGCTGGGAAGGTGTGAGATCGATAGCAGACGATCAGCCATCAGTCAGCCGGGTCTCAGTAAAACATCGGCGGCGGCCCGGCTGTTAGCGCCGCGCTGGCGTCCCCAACACACCATCAGCTGTTTACAGCCTGGAGGATCGATGGCAGCTTCAGAGGCCCGAGGCGTCAGCCTGCGCAATGAGGAGGGCGGGGCTAAAGACTCAGGAGGGCGGGGCTAATGGCGCCTCCTGACTATCTGGTTCTGGCTGCTGTTCCTCCACATCAGAGGAATCCAAACTGCATTAAACTCAGAATTTTTTGAAAAGCCTATTTAGGAATAAATGATCCGTTCAGTGAGCTGCTGTAGTTGTTGTTCAGTATTTTCTCTGGAAATGTCCCTCTGATCTAGATTACGTTTCATTAGTTTAATAGTCAAACATCGGAGAAATTAAATAGAAGATCACTTCCTTCATCTGAATATCCTACCTGTTTAAAATGAAAAGCTATTGCAGATGTATGCACTAATCCTTTTATTAGAATATTCTACATTTTTAAAAATATTTTAATTCCAAAGGTGTTTGTAAGAACAAAACTGGGGAGACAAGTTTTTATTGGAATTAAATTAAACAGACAACAGATCATTGCGACTCTTTTCTGCTCATTAATCCGTTGTGTGCCAGTCTTTGTGTCACTGAACTGCACAGGTCACTGAAACGATATATGATTAATATTACACGGCTATTACAGCTTCAGTCCCACATAGAATCGCTACCAACATCTATTTAGTGAGGTTAATAAAAAAAATGATTGTAATTAAACTGACATTTTAAAATATAGGGACAAAATAGCCACAAAACAACGTATTTTGTCCTGATTAGCAATGACTTGTTTACAGTAACAACTTTGCAGACAGCAAACTAAATTAATTTACAAGCTGCTGTCATGTAAACTAAAACCAGGAAGTAATACAGCAGCTTAATGAAAGCCCGGTATAAAATAAATGAAATAAAACTTACCGTAATCTTCAATGAACTGAAACACATGAAACAAAACTTCCACAGGTAGGACGTATTTATAAGAAATCTGCTGAGTCAGCAGTATGTGACGTAGCATCGATGTGAGCTTCACCACAAGGTAGGACAGATTGATGGGTAGCACAGATGAACAGAACACCGGCCGGGACATTATTGGTGTTGCGCAGCGCTCTCACTTCCGCCTGTGACCAATGCTGGGTCAAGTTCAGTCTGGGGAGATTTCATTGATAGAGGTTTTGTTCTTCGGGGACCAATATGCCTCCTTAAAATGCCGGGAACAACACAGCCTGTTCCTGCAGAGCCGCTGCCTGCTGTCGGCTCAGGTGAGCGGTAGGTGGGTCTGTACAGGTGGGGCGGATAGACGGAGCACAGCGGGCGGCTGTAGCTGATGCCAAGTGTAGCTTTACAGAGAAAACGTAAAATAAAGGTACCTTCATCCCGGTGAGGACACATGGAGGCGGATGTCTCTGTGGCGGAGGAATCAAATCCTGATGCTAACATGAAAAACAAAAACTATAAATATCTGGGCAAAGTGAGAGTTCATCTACTAAACTGACTGAAGATGAAAACATAAGATAAAGATGGGAGACACTTTCTGCTTTATTAAGTTTAATATAATTTCAGATCTTTGTTACTTTTGTCCAGGTGAACTTAAAAAGTGAACTATTATTGTTACACGTTAATTTTCTAAACTGCAGAAAATTGTTAGGAATGAGCAAATAGAACAAATTGAGCGGATGTTGATATTGTTATGGAGGGGATGAATGGAGAAGAGCTGGCCGGTTCCGCGCTCTAACGCCGATGCAGACGAACTTTGACCAGAGTCAGCGAGCATCAAGAACACAGAACCGCTGCATGTAGACTTCCCTCCACCAGGTGGCTCACAGTAACCAGCTTCCACTCAGATGCAAGTACACCTCGCTGCAGCAAACAGAATGGGGCGGGGTCGGACAACTGTCAGTCTCATACCTTATATGGAAATGGTGGGGACGGACCACTGTCCGTCTCATACCTTATATGGAAATGGGACTATTTCATTCCGGAAATGAAGGGGGCGCTAGTGACACTATTTCCTGTACCGATCGTGTTATAATAATTATACTAATAATAACGTATTTTATTTGACAACGCCTTTTAAAACACCCAAGAACACTTTCAACATTAAAAATACAAATTAAATAGTAAAAAAATGGCTACAAAACGTGATATGTCACGTGGTATGTCTGTCACGTGGTAAGTCACTTTTTTATTTCCAAATCTTTATTAAATCTTTATTTAAAATTATATTAGTAACAAACAATCTAGAATAAGCAATAAGGAAACATTATGGAGATGTATTTATGTATCCTTACACCCAATCTATCTCAAACAAAAGTAATAAAACATAAATCAAATCAATATTTTGGAGACAAATGTACATTACATTAAGAGCACATTTATCCATCCATTAATTATCATGAATTATCCCTATAGTGGGTCATGAGGGCTGCTGACCCTGGACAGATCGCCTGTCCATCGCAGATTAAGAAAACAGATATAAACAAATGAAGTTCAAATAATATATTTTGATGTTGTGAATGGTACTCTTAAAATAAATAAGTTACAATCTAAAATATAATAGCCTCTGGCTTATTAAATAAGAACTAGATGGTAAAGAGGTTTGGTCTGTAAAACATTTAGTCAACAATTTTGGCCAACTTAGTACGTCCATTCACAGAGCACTTTTGTTGTTTATTTGCCAAATATTTTTCTTATTATTCACATTGTGAATATAATTTACAAACAAACCAAAGGACTTCTGAACTTCTAACAAGTGCCATTCAGAAAACTAGAATATTTTTGGTAGCAGGTGACCTGGCTCAACTGTTATCATTGTTTACCATAATGTCTCATTGGAAACTTTTGCTATAAGGACTCCAGTTCAACCAGTAAACTGATTGGTGTCCCACTATTCCATTTAGAAATTCCATATCAATTCTACCAATTGCAATCGATTCATAAAATAAAGCCCTTAAATATCCAATTGTTGCAAAACCCAAAGAGATTAATTAAAACTTTAAATGTAGCTTCAATCTGGAAAGACTCACACAGAGAGAAAGTTTATTTGACAAGAAATAATCTTTGGGGCTCGGACCCCGGCAGTAGACACTGCACTGGTAGCTGCCAGAGAGAATGATCTTTGTTCTATATGAAAACCTTTTTGAATAAAGTCACTGGTTACATAAATTAAACCAGTGTGTAAATTCTAACTATAACTGTCTTCATCTCAGCTGCTCAGCCAATCACCTGATCATGTGTCTCCATCCCAGCCTAACGGCGCCGGGCTCATCTCCTCCACCCTTCATAAAGTCCGGCTTGATGTGTGCAACTGCTCCTCATCTGAGCTTCCATCACCTCCACCCCGACTACACCTTCGCTCTGCTCGTTTAATCTTGTTTGTAACCGAACAATATGTTTCTGTATGTGCTTGCTTTATTACAAAAAAAACCCAAGTTGATTCTGACTGTTAAAACATAAACAACTTGGCTGTATGTCAGGTTTGTAAAAAAATTTGTATTGATTCCAGTCATTGTTCAAAATGTATAGGAAACATTGTATTTACACATATAAAATATGACAAGTTATTAGCTTTGCTTGCATTTAAAATTTTTAAAACAAGGTTATCCTATTGTTAAATAACGCTGTTACAATATATTTACAACTACTTTATTGGTTCTACTCTCTCCAACAAATTACAGCCACAAAGTAACTTTGTGTGGAAACGGCACCATTTCTGTGAAAACTAAATAATGTAAATCAACTGAGCTACAACAAAAGGAACATTCAAAAATGTAAATAATATTGAAAGAACACATTATTAAAAAGGATGACTGCACAAGTCAAAAGGCAAATATTATTTAGCAGAAATGATTTAAAATGGCATGTCACAAAAAAAACTAACAATGTGTGACAACTGAAATGTGTGAAAGACTGTGGAAAGCAACTAATATTCTCCTTGCATTCAGTATTGACAGTCAGTGCAGTGTCCAGGTCGGCCATCACAGTAGTAACCAGGGTACTCTCCTCGTCTTCCATTGCCGGTGAAGCCCACAGTCTTTATATTACCGGTGGCAGGAAAAACACGTTACAACTGCAAAAGGAATCCGGTTTTCTGCCTTGAATGTTTTTGAAAATTTGCCCCAGTTGATCTCACCTGTTAATGAAAAATCGATTTCATGTAGTTGAAATCTAATTTCACATGTTTTAGGTGAAAAAAGTCAAAGGTCCTTACCATCCAGCCAAGCAAAGTGAGTCTTCTTCCTGAAAACTGGCTCAGACACAACGGCTTCAAAGCACCTGCAGGTCAATGCCAAGGTGAGGTAAGCTGAGTCTCCCTGAGCTAGCGCCACCTCCTGGAGAACAGCTTCAAGAACATTCAGAGGCATCTGAAAATAACAAAAAACCAAACAAAATAAAAAATCACATTGCACATTATGATCAGTAAAACAGTAGTTAATAATAGCCATTTCACCAAATACTTTGTTACTCTTACTTGTGTAGTTTATTGCAGTTACTTACTAAAACTATATTGAAGTTGTGCTACTCGTCATTAGAGTATCACATCTGGGTACTACACCCAACTATAATGGCTGCTGTTAGTTTATAAAATATATTAGACTTTCCAGAAATTTAACATTGGTGTACAAAACATATTTAAAAAAGATCAACCTTTAAAAATAAAAGAGAAACACTAGAAAACTGGTAAGTATGTAAAAAATATTTTATATTTTTCAAGTGTAGTTTTACATACCGTTATGTTGAACCATAGCAGTTTGTGCTAAATGGTTCTGTAGCTTGTATTAGCAAAGGGAACAGAAATATTTATGTTCATGTTGCAAATAGATACGTGGATCTGTATAATGAAAATAAAAAATAAAGTTTGAGCATAAAATACATTTCTCAATTATACATGTTATCTACTTTTCTATTTTTATCTAATGGTGCCCTGCGGGATAATAATTAGCTATGCTACATGCTAAAACTAGCCTTCCCCTGTATGAATTACGAATTTCACTAGTTTACAGCTCTTAATTATATTTTCAACCTAATCTAGAAAAGCGTATTGATTTACTATGTGAAAAAATTTAAGAAGGTAAAAATACCTTTTGTTGACTTTGTGAGTTTTGCATTGTTGATCGTGAGCCGAACACCAGAGGAAGAACCTCTCAAACTTCTTTCTTTCTTCTTCTGTTCCTCTTAACTCCGCGTCTTAAGGTATTTATACTAGTGATTATGAAAATAGCGCCCCCTTCATTTCCGGAATGCAATAGTCCCATTTCCAAATAAGGTATGGGACTGACGGAAAGGTCCGTCCCCGCCCCTTTCTGTTTGCTGCAGCGAGGTCCTTCTCCTCAGATGGGCCTAGCTAGCATGGGACACCATGGAGGCATAAGATAAGATTTATTGTCATTGTCATCAACAGATTACAACGAGATTGAGATTTGCTCGACTCGAGTTAAGATGCAGGTTATGTGTATTTAAGCACATGAATACAAGTACTACATTAATACAACTGTTATGGCAGTTTTTACCCATATTTTATTTATCAATTTTTTTATGAGATTACTTGATTAATTGACAGAATAATTGATATATTAATCATTTACAGCAGCTCTGCTTTTATCAGATAGAAAATGTTCCATAGATCAGAACACAGGTTGGTTTAAATAAAAACCTTCTCAGTAGATAAATGACATGAAACATTTTGTCGTGAAAAGTGTAATTTCTCAAAAATATTTGTGATCCACACTGCGTGTGTGTGTGTATAAAAACTCAATAATCAGAAGCAACAGGCAGCTGCATGAAGAACTAACCTGCATTAATCCGATGTAATCCCGGCTGGTCGGGAATCTGAGTCAGGCTGAAACACAATGGAGCAGCAAGAGCGACAATCCGGCTGCGACGTTTAATAATTCAATTTTCAGCAGCAGAGATTAGTGGCATTACATTACAGCAACACCAAACCTGCAGCTCTGCCTCCTGGTCTCTGCTCCCTCACATCCTTTTCTCCTTGACCTTTGCTCTGCTGCAGGAGCACGGCGCTCCTCCAGCACAACCAGTGAGGCGTGTTGTTGTTAGTCCTGCCAGACGGAGCCAGATGGCTGACACAGATCGATAGTTTTGAGCAGAGCAGTTCCATGTTGAGCTCTTTTGCTCCAGAGGAGCCGCCGGATGTGGGACGCGTTTCTGAAGCCAACGCCTCCACCAGGACCGAACGGGAAGTGAGCATCCAGGATGAAATCTGATGAAACACAACAATGTTTCTGGTTTTCTCCCATCAATCAGGTCCCAGTTTAAATTATATATATGTAATTAAGTTGAATTAATTATGTGGATTTGAATGTGCCAAGATTTGCTTTAAGTGGAACCTTTGTTTTTTGCGCCTTTCTGATACGCACAGCTACATCAGCTAACTTTAGCAACTAGCGACTTCTCGGCTAATTTCTAAACAATTTGATGCTGGAAAAGACTGTTGTGCTAAAAGCAGTTAGCCTGTCAGTGAAGCCATGCTAGCCTAAAACAGCATCTTGATGCTATTCATGTAGCAGCTAACGCTAACGTCAACACCACAGTAAGAAGCTCCATGAATGATGGAGGTTTTCTGCTTCCAGATGTTTCCAGTCCTTCAGCATCTGATGTCGTCATCATCATCATCATCATCATCATCCGTGAGAAAATATTTCACAGAAATGTTGAAAACGTCATTTTTATTCTGAAGCTTTTCAGTTAAATGTGGATTGGGTGAAGTCAGAACATTTCCTCTGTCAGCTTGTTCCAGGATACATGACGACTATTTTACTGAACATTTGTCTATAGATCTATATTTAATAGAGCTGCAAAATATTTAGCAGCAACATGTTTCATTCATGAAGAACTGAGCTGAAACGTCTGACTGTCTTCAGCTTCATTAGATCACTGACGGGAATCTGCATGTAATCTGATCCTGGATCATCTGGACCCAGAGTGGGGGACACAGAGGGACATGCTGTTCTTCACTGCAGCTGCAGACTGTCTCTTAGAGGACTTTTGTCCGTCTGGTTGAAAACCTGCAGCAGCTGGAAAACAGAAAAGTTTCCACAGCAACTCAGACTGCTGGACATTGGAGTTTAATGGCAGTAATTTAGTGAACCTCTGGGCGTGTGTGTGTGTGTGTGTGTGTGTCGGGATGTGTGTGTGTGTCTGTGGTGCTGAGCAGCATCTGTATGCGACCTTGAATAATTCAGCTCTGGAAGTGAAGAAATGATTCATGCTGAATATTTTCATGGTGAAGCCCTGAATGGCATCGTGTTGCCAGGAAACGCCGCCATGACAGAAATGATCCTTAAAGCTCAAAGGTCATCCTGACAGGGTCAAAGGTGAGCCCAGCTCTCCAGCTGACTACATGTCAGTCTACTGAAGACCAGCAGATTGCAGCAATCCCCTCTGCGGGCAACCAGCAGGTTGCAGCAATGGACGATTGACCAGAGGAGAGAAAAATCCATCATCCCTCCAATCCAGGAGTCGACCTTTGACCCCTGACCTGAACCAGAGTTTTGCAGAACACTGACTGTTGACAAACAGAACCAACTGTCCTCTTGTCCCTCTGAAGCAACTTGAAGTTGGAAAGAGACTCTGAGATGTTTAATGAGGAAGACTTCTCTGCCTCTTCATCTCTTTATCCTCACACTCCTTCACCTTCTCTCGCCCTCCAGGTGAACTCTCTCTCTTGCCCCCCCTGTAATGCAGTAAATGGAGGTGGGTTCTGGTTCTGGTTCTGGTTTTCCTGCAGAAGGGAATCGTCCTGAAACTCCAACCTTTCCTCCACTTCCTGTGATTTCTGACCGTCAGGATTCATGCAGATCATTAACCTGCAGTTATGGATGATAGGAGACATAAAGGACTCACCCAGCTTTTATTTTGGTAGTCCACTTCCAGTTTTCAGCAGGTGAATTTGCATGTTAGCTAATACTTAGCTCTGAACTAAATATTTAGCTAATATGCTAATTCACTTGCAGATAACCTGCAAGTGGCTTAATTTTGCTGCTAATGAAACATTTAGCTGCTAATGAAACATTTAGCTGATAATGTAACATTTAGCTGCTAATGAAACATTTAGCTGCTAACTGTGACATTTCTAAATGAATAGCTTGATGACTTTAACCCTCCAGTATCTCCAGTAGTCATCCTCACTGATGATGATGCTGGTTCTGCTGCCGGGTTAGGCTTCCTGGTTCTGTTGGTGTTCATGGACTCCTCAGAGTCCTCCAGCAGCCGGAAGAGGTCTAGGCGTCTGTTTAACCTGTGACCCGCTGACCTTAGCGACCTCTGAGAGGCCGAGATGGTCGTTGGTCTGAGCTTCATGCTTTCACTTCGATACTCGGGGAGAGATGAGCAAAACCTTTCTCAGGGTTCATCCAGCGCAGTGACAAAAGTTGAATATTTTTCAGCTTCCTTTGTCGTTGAGTTGTCTTTGTTTCCTACATGCAGCGTTTCGTCGGCCACTCGGTTGGAGCGGCAGGCGACTGTGGCCTCATCAGGAGGAAGAGATCTGTGCGTTTCCGTGTGTTGGTCTGGAACGAACCGACCAGGCTCCTCAAAGCCTCACTTCATCATGTTGATGCTTGGCAAGGCTGGAGGAAACAGGAAGTAGAGTTTGCAAACACGTCCCAGTCAGAGTCTGGTGAGGCGGAGGAGACAGTATATCAGGACTTATTCTGTGAAAGTCTTTAGCTCATCCACTCTTTCTGGAAAGTCAAAACCTCCTCATGTGAGCAGAATATATTTTTGGCAAACTGAGAAAGTTACTTTGAATTCTGCCGATTTCATCGACCGTTTCTAATGCGATACTTCAAACTGCAAACACATCTACGGTACTGAGTGAAACTAGAACCGGATCAATAAGGGTGTGATCAGGAGTATCGTCTGCTAACTAAAGGTTGATTTTATTAACGGATCATCATGGCCGTTAAAAGATTTTCCTCATCCAGCAGAATAAACCCGGCGGTTCTGAGCGGTCGGTGAGATTCTGGGTAGCCATGTTAGCCTGCAAACCTCGGCCCAGAGCCGGTTCTGAGGGGACGGCGGAGTCCAACAGCCGACCGTCTGATCGTAACGCAGCCAGCGAGACAGAACCCTCGATGGAGACGACCTCTGACCTTTTCCTCCCAGGAGGCTGAAGCCGAGGGCAGCCATGTGTAGCAGGTATTTTAATTAGCCACATGCTCATTGTTAGCTCTGGTAATTAGCCACATGGAGCCGGAGGCAGGCTGGGAACATTCGCCTTCATTAGAAAAATGTCTTCATTTATGATGTTTACAAACATTAGGAGGAAATATTTTCCTGCAGAGAAACTGTGAAAATGGGGAGTAGAATGAAAACACGAGCTTTTTGGGCGGTATAGAACCACGTGACGTAGAACTGGGTGGTGTAGAACCTGGTGGTGTAGAACCATGTGATGTAGAACTGGACATGGTTCCTGTGTTTGCAGTCGGTGCTCTGTGCCGTATTTCTTAAGACCGACTCCATCTTGTTTGTAGAAACGGTGAGGCTCCCGCAGCAACATGGCTGACCTATCAGAGCTTTCTAACCCAGTTATTGATCATAAACAGTCACTTTATATGCAGCTGTCAGCACCGGGCCTCTAAGAGACAGTCTGTCATTCATGACTGTGTTTACAAGATGATTAGTGAATTTTCTGAATTTCTGACTTTTGTTTGGTGAAGCATCATCTGCAGTGGTTATGGGTAGATTCCCAATATTGATCTGATCAGTGGATAACGCTGTGACATCGATTTCCTTGAACCAAACCTTTGGCTTGCTTTTAGCTTTCTACCTCACGTCAGGAAGTGGTGGTGTGGGGTTAGGCCTCGTGGTTCTGGTTTCCAGCAGAGTTTACTGGTTTCCAGTGGGAGACATGATGGGATGTGTAACGGTTGATCAGTGGTTGGTTGGGTGGCTGAAGAATCCTCCAGCTGCTTGTTGTTTCTCCTTGGTGTTGTGTTGAAGAGCGGCCATCAGGGGTCCCGGCTGTTCGGCGTCTCATCGGATTTATTTTTCATCTTAATTCCAGGTTGTTCCAGGGAGGGGAATTGCCTGGAAGCTCTTCTGTTAGACTCTCTGTTGTTTGAGTCACTGGTTGGGTTTTTCATTTCCAGATCCTGTGTTAACCTGGATTTTCTCCTCCAATCGGTGAATCTTCATTTTTACCACTTCAAATCTCTGCAGAAGCTTGTTAAGGTTCTCTGTGTTGAACAGAGACATCCTCGTTCAGTTTGGAAGTAGAAAAATAGAGAAAGACAGAAAAAATCCCACCGTCCTTAACTCTGAAGTGATCCAGAGTTAGGGTTAGGACGAGCCGTTCCTGCCGCAGGTTCTGGTTCTCAGTGGTTCAGGTTCTGGTTCTGGTCCACCTGAGTCTGCTCTGGGTCTGCTGGCATCTGGAGCAGAGGTCCACTGGGCTTCCTGCAGGAACTCTTCTGTCTGGACCCGATTCACAGGAAGTGGAAGAGATGCAGATGAAGCAGCTCCGATTGGTTCTCAGGTAGAAAATCTGAACCAATCAGAGCGCAGCAAGGAGGTTCCAGGAAACACTTCACTGATGCACCAGGTATTCTCTGTACCACTGCAGCAGTTCTGGTTCTGGTTCTGGTCTGAGCGGTTTTTTAGAAAACCTTGGAGAGCGACACCAGGAACCCAGCAGCAAGTCAGGGAGAAGGTTCTGGTTCAGTTCAAGCGTTCGGACTGGAACTTGTGGTCGTTCTTTAAGAGTTCTGGCAGCATTCAGATGGGTGTCAGGACTTCTGCTCCCCTTCTGACCAGCAGCAGTTCTCTGGAGTCGACCAAAGCGTTCTGCATCAGAACCTGGAGGTCACCCTGGGATCACTCAGTCTCAGTTTTCTCCACAGAATCAGTTTGTGCTTCACTACCAGAGTGTTTGAGATGTTTCTGCTTTAATACGCCTGATTCAGATGACTGGACTTCAGCTAACGCCTGTTCATCAGCCATCGGTGGAAATGAGCTGGACTGAAGCGTGCGGGGCAGCGAGGTCCAGGGTTGGGAAACACCACAAGAAACACTGGAAATGGTGGAAACCAGGGCTGGAAATGAAACATTTTCTCCACCAGCCACAGTGGCTGACAAAGAAAATATTTCACCTGTTTTGATTCCAGACCCCACCAGTACAAGCAAATCATATCAAATATATGATTTATTCTTAACTCCATGAAAACCGATTTACTGACAATAAGTTTACCATACAGATGTACTTAGACAGACTAATTTAACATAAAGCTTGGACACCTTAACAGTAGTGCAGTAACTACTAACAGTAAACTTTAAGCCCTAACATTCTTGCAGTCATTTCCTAAGTTGAACATTTTGGCAACAACTCCCCCTGATAGTATTTATTAAATGTATCTAGTCATTTTTTAAACATTTTTAAATGGTATCAATAGCTGTTTTCTAACTGTTTTATTTGTTTTCCCTTACTTATTACGTTTTCTATTGAAATTCACAATTATTCTTATTACTGTTCATTATTAATGCCACGGCCGTCATCATTCCTGTGTTATCCCAGGTTTTTTTGACTTCCTGCTAGCTTAGTGTTAGCTTCCCAGACTCTCTCTCTCACACACACACACACACATCCCTACACACCTGCATGAAACACTCCCTCTTCAAGAACATTTCCACTCCTTCTTACTGGGCAGCAGCAGCTAATCTGAACTCTTCCTCAATCTGTTCCTGGTCACGTCTTTCTCATCGTCATCCTCAGACGATAATAAATCCCCAGAATAGTTCATTCTCCCTCCTTCTCTGCTCCTGAATCTCTCCAACGGTCAAAGTTAGTGTAGTAATTAACATATCGGATAGTTTGACACATTTTTCTGAATGGGTTTACGCGCTTTTTAGCTTTTGTTGTAGTTTTTCTGACCTGCCCGTCTCGTATCCGCTCATTTTCTCGGACTCCGGCTAGCAGCTAACCGTTAGCTGAAATGGCATTATTTATAACCTCAGAGGGGAGGGGCAGGCCAAGGAGGACTGAGGGGTTTCATTGGATAAGCCCAATGTCCGTCAATAAAATCAACCAATGGGCTGTCGAGTCAATAAAAGTAATATTTAATGTAATTTTTTTGTTAAATTATGACAGCGTAGGGCCACCAGATAAAGACATTATGTTCATCAGTCTGTAGTCCAGACGGTCAGTCCTCCCCTGGACAGAAGTTCAAACTGGAAGGTGCGTTGCTCCAATTTACACGCCACTTCATACTTTTACCTGCAGTTGGCCAGTGGGGGGGGTGATAATTTCCACCCGTGGTGGAAACGATGGAAACTCTAGGAACAGTGGAAACAATGGAAACAATAGTTTGTATTATTTCCATTTCAGCTTCATGTTGCAGAGCACAGGAAGACAACACGAGATATTTACCATGGGGGAAATCACTGGAAACACTGGAAATGGTGGAAACGAGTCTTTGTGTTTGTGGTTGAAGCTGAGATCTGGTCTCCACTCAGTTTATCACACAAAGCAACGTACATGTGCTTCACGTTGCGGCGTGCAGGAAGAGATATTTACCATTGTTGGAAACGCTGATAATGATAGAAACCCTGAAGGAAATGCAGGGCTCTGCTGAATGATTCATGGTGAAAAGAAGGAACATTCAGCACAGAAAACAAAGACACATGGATTCATGCATGAGTGCTTCCAAAACACACTTAGCCCTGACCACACACACACAGGCCAACACACCACTACCATGATGTGACACTCGGTGGGCTCGGGTGAGCCGGCCGGACGTCCGCTGTGGGACATGGTGCAGTGCGTTGTCAGTGTCCTGACTGGGACATGAGGACGGTGGACTCCCGGTGTCTGAGAGGATGAGTGGGACAGTGTTTGATGCAGAGGCAGTCGGGTTGGCAGCGTGGGCTGGAGGTTCGCTTGGCTCTCTGCAGGGGTAAAAATACATCTGCATCTCTGGAAAATGGAGCAAACATGAGCTGGACTCTGTTTCCATCTTTACCTGCAGAGCTGTAATCAGCAGTGTTGAGGTTCCAGTTTCAGGACCGCTTCGCTAACCAAAGGTCCAAACCTCTGTCTGTCTCCGGACCTGTCTACTCCCTGGATCAGCCTCATCATTCATGAAAGACAGTCCCTTATGCTGGGCTGTGTAAGAGTTTCATGCTCTTATTTTGAAGTTTAAAAGAGACCTCCAATCAAACACTGTTTGCTATGAATCTTAAAATAAATAAAACCTGGAAAGTTAGCCTCCAGTTTTATGAAATATTCAGCTGGGGTTGAGGAGGAAAACCGATTCAGACATGGAGAATAGAAACGTTTGTTCCTGAGGGACGGGTTAGTTCAAGTAACGACGCTTCATAAGGACCAATAACAGTGCAGGAGAACTCTGATAACGCAGCCATGTGACCAAACACTAACATAGCTAGCATTTTATTAGCAAGGTTATGAACTGTCCAAAGGCGTTTTGCAGAATGTGGAGCTGATATGAACTGTTCCAGTGAAAACAGGTTATAGTTATTATTGTACAGTGTGTGTGAAGATGACCCCACAGTGAAGTGTTCTAGTTTGATGACGTGAACAGAAACACCAGGAGTCGTTTCATCTTCAGCTTCCTTCAAGAACAAGGCCTGGCCTGCTGCTCCACTGAGGTCAGAGGTCAGATTGCTCCTGTCGGCTCAGTGGCCATTTTGTTTCCTTCCACTTTTCTCCTGTCGGTTTATTTACTTGTTTGGACAGCAGAGATGTTGTTCTAATCAGTTTATCCTTGACCATTCCCAGCGTGGGTGTGTGTGTGTGTGTGTGTGTGTGGGGGGGGGGGGGGGGGGGTGTGTGTGTGTGTGTTTAGCTACATTATTCAGGACAGTTTCTGCCATGTTTACAGAGTTTCCCCCAGTAAACCTGCTCAGCCCGGCGGTCGGGGCGCCGAGGCGTCCGCCATGTTTTTGTATTAAAAGATGTTAAGTTGACAGGAAATGTAAAATATTATTGAGTAATTATGTTCCTGAGAGACATTTAAACCCACAACTATAGACCCCTAAAAACAACAAGTCAAAAAATACAATTAGAATAAATAACTATTTGCACTTCTGTTAAATTCAAATTAAGTTATCAGTTAGCGAATCTAAAAACACGATGTGATGCTGGTCACATTTAGAGCCGGCCCCAGGCATAAACAAACTAAGAGAATATCAATGCAGTTAAATTTGATTTAATGGTTTCAGCTTAATAAGAGTTTAAATTGTCTAACATTTAAATTCAAGATTTTAAGGAGCTGGTGAGTTTACTTTGTAAAAGTGCAAAGAACAACCTTCAATTAAATTGTTTTGTTACCATAGCAACAATCTGATGCTCTCAGTTTAATCTTTGAGTTTTAGCTGTTCATAAATAAATCTTAGTAAACTGCTATTACTTTTGACTCCTCGGTCAGTTAAACTAGGCCCCTCTCCCAGATTTCACTAAATCCATAGTGAAATGCTGCTAGTGGTGCTGATGTTCTGAGCAGCAAGAGTTATGACTCTGTTTTCATTTTTACCAGAAAAAATGAAAGAATTTGATTTAGGGGCCCCCAAGTCAGATTCTGCTCCAGGCCTCGTACAGCCTTGGACCGGCCCTGCATGATGAGCTAGACCCGCTGCACGGCCCATCTCTGCTGCTGGATGCAGACGGACAAACGGGAGATTAATTTATGCGACATTAGTAGCTCCTCCATTTTGTGTTTATTGAGTTTTTAATAAGCGCCACAGAAACTGTTCTGGCTGCCTGAGCTTTATGGTACGAGTTGTTCTGATCTCCGTGCAGCAGCTTCCTGACTTCCTTGACATTTCCTGTCAACTCAACATCTTTTAATACAAAAACACGGCGGACGCCTCAGCGCCCCGACCGCCGGGCTCAGCAGGTTTACTGGGGGAAACTCTGCACATGTGAACATGGAGCGCAGCTCCATGTGAACATTTACGGTTCACATGGAGCTGCGCGAGCAGATCAAACGTGGTGGATTAAAATTTGACTCGTACCTTGATGAATTTTACAAAGAAACATGGATCCTCACAGAGGTTGATACAAATGTCCATAAAGGTGGTCCAATATGAGCGATCTATGCCAAGGTCAACTTCAGAGACCAAGCCACGACAGCGTGCGTGAAACGGCCAACGCTCAGAGGCGCCAGCAGCACATAAAGCCTGGCGGCCCGCCAGGCCTATAATACACTGGGGGAAACCCTGTGTTTACCAGGGGTCAGAGGTCAGACTTAGAGGTATGGTAAGAATTAGGTTCTGATTAAGGTTTGGGTTTGGAACAGACTGGTTATAGTTTGGGCCAGGGAAAATGTCAGGGTTAGTAAATGGATTTATTAGATGAATGAAAGTAAATACAAAGTCCCAATATGTGTGGAAATACAGACCTTGTGTGTGTAGGTGTAGGGCATTAAAGTCTTTTAGCCCAATGCTAATACATTCTTGCATCAGCACTTCTCCTGTTTGCTTCTTTGCTCAAAGTTGAAACTAAACTCCAGTCATCAGCATTAAAACTTCCTGCTCTGCATGCCATTAGCCCATTTAGCAACTTTTGGGAAATCAGATGGAACCGCCTCAATACAGGGGCATTAACCTTCCCCTCCTCCGGCCCGGAGTCCTAGTCGGTCTTTGGGGGTCAGGGTCTAACTCTCTGCTGGTCTGTGAAGCGGTGTAGTTAAAGTATTGGTCCATGTCTGGCTCAGACGGTCAGTGGTGATGCCAGGCTGGAATGTAAAGGATGTGGGACCCAAAGCTGCAGCACAGAAACGTTTCCACCATCCGGGGTCCGATCAGGTTTCATGAAAGGCCTCAAAACCTGTGGAGGTCCCGTGAGTCAGCAGTCTGGTTCTGATCTCCTCAGCCTATAGATGTTCAACCAGAACTCCATCTCTCCTCCAGATGCTGACCCAGCAGAACCTCTCTGATGGTATCGCATCAGATCTGCTGCAGGTCCTAAAATCCTCTGGACTGAACCGACCAGAACCCTGGGCTTGGTGTTCTGCTGCAGAGGCACGGCCTGAACCAAGCTCCTCTCCTCACTGTCGACCGGGCTGGATCTGAAGGGTCCGGTCGACGCAGGATGAGGGGCTGACGGTGTCCGTGTTTCCATGACAACAGCTCTCTGTGACGAGACGATGAAGACGCTGTGAGGACAGAGCCGGTCCTGGCCGAGGACGCCTCGTTTCAGCATTGAGGAGCTTGCTTTGCCTCTGTCACAGCAGACATGGGACCGGTCCTGGTGGGTCGGGGGTTCTGTGGATCAGAGGGGGTCCTTCCCAGAGTGGGTTGTGTTGCCCCTGAGGTTTAGCTGAGGCGTCGCTAAGCTCTGGTCCAGTGTGAGACGTTAGCGATGCTTTCTGGAGGTCAGAGTGTCTGGTCGGCTTTCACAGCTCAAGGAGTCGGTCTTCAGCCTGAGAGGGCTTCTGATGTCTCTGCTGTCTGATGAGATCTGCTCTGGAGGAAGTTGAGCAGAGAGAAAGACACACAGCAGGAGGCGAACTGAGCCAAATAAAGCAGCTGTGGGGGGGCAGCAGGATGCAGGGAGCAGCTCTGCAGCAGATCTATTTTTGCTCATCATTTGCATGGCTCGTTCTCCCAGCCGGCTTCCACTGTCTCTTCTAATCACACTCCATCTCTCACGCCTCCTCCTCAGCGTGTTTATTAGTCATCTATCAGATAACGGCGTGTCGGTGCAGGAAACTCATCTGTGTCATTTGTTCTGCTGTTCTGCCCGTGTTCACTCACATCCATTTGTCAGACTCCTCTTCTCCTTCCTGCGTCTCCTTGAGGGAGGAGTCTGCGGTTTGGCAAGAGGCTGCAGGTGGAACGAGCGCCGGTGTTGGGATGACTCAGACGGTTCAGAGATCTTCACCCAGCATCAACTCTCTCCTCCTCTGCTGCTTCTTCCGGAGACTCAGGAGAGACGCGCCGTTCGGATCATCAGAGTGAAGCTTTTGTTTTCATCTGCTTGGTTTGATTCGGACCGCCAGAGATTTCCCTTCCTCTGTTCAGAAAACATAACAGCGTCTTCTCAACTGGACATTCATCTTAAAGGGCCGGCATCATGTTTTCCACAGAGCCGTTTTACAGCTCAATCCCTTCAGCTGTTATGAAAATACCATTTATATCCAACATGACTTATCACATCCATATGTGATGCCTTGAAATCGGCCTCTGTCTCTTTAAGAGCCTTCACAACACTGCTCCTCCATGGTGCCGTTTCCGGCTGTGGCTAAGAGCTGAGCAGGTGTGCGGCTCCACCAGGTGTTTGCTGACAGACTTTAGTGTTTCCTGGTCTGCCTCCGTCTCCCTGCTTCGGGTTTAAAATGGCAGAAAACATTTTGATCTGATCTGTTAGAAATGAGAATCAGTGAACCGGCCTCCTGCGCTCTGGCTTCAGGGGTCAGGAAGGGTTGACCTCTGGGCTAGATGACGGCCAGGTGAGTCCAATCTGTGAGCCTGAAGCTATTCTGGCAGACCTGAGCTTTGACTAGGCCGATCTACAGGCTGAAAGTCAACAGCAGACTAACCAGACCCAGAAAACAGAGCTCCTGGCTCCACTTCAGGGGTTCCGGTGGGTCCAGATGGTCTGAGCTTTCATCTGAGGTCCAGATTTTCTCCATGTGGCGGTTCAGACGAGTTTGGAGCAAATGAAAACAGTTTATGTGAGAATGAAACCAGGACGATCAGGTTCTGCTCTCTGTCTCTAGAGGAAACTTCATTTGTCTCTGAACTTCCTAAATGTTCTGCCTCCATCAGAGAGTTGAAGAGCTTCCAGAACCAGAACCGCTGAGTGGAGCGAATCCCCGGGGATGATGGGAGGTTTTGATGTTCAGACTGCAGCAGGAACCTGGCTGCTCCTCACATCTGGGACTAAAAAACCGCAGCGCCAAACATTCAGCTTTAAGTTTCAAAACATGGGAATAAAATCGGCTTCATGATGGACAGCTGGTTGAGCTTCCTTTAATATTTCATGAACCTAATATTACATATATATATATATATATATATATATATATATATATATATATATATATATATATATATATATATATATATATATACTGTATATATATGTACAGTACAGACCAAATGTTTGGACACACAGTTGTTTAATCTGTAAAAAAATCAATCTCCTTCACCTCCTCCCAATGCTGTCTGAAGAAATGCATCAAATCACCATCAAATCAACCAATCAGAGCCAGGGGGAGGGTCTTAGCGCTGTCGATCAATACCGTGTGCACGCTGCTAAATGCTAAATAATGCTAAATGTGTTGCTAATGGTGGAGAAACAACTTACTGTCCCAGGAAAACTGCTTGGCAGCCTGAGCATTCATGGCGGGCTCCGTCACGGTGAACCAGCCGCACCGACTGCAGCTCTAACCAGCGGACCGGGTGAGGCGCTGCTGCAGGGGCCGTCGCAGGTTTGAGTCCCGACCCTTTGCTGCACGTCTGCCCCCTCTCACAACCTGCTGTCCTGTCAGCTCTGTCAAATAAAGGTCACCAAAAACAACCCTGAAAATCCAACATGATTAAAGAGTCTAGACCAGAAGTCAGCAGGAAAACCTAGAAATGTCACGAGTAGAAAGGAGTTAGAGGCTGAATTTGGTTTAAAAGCTGAAGTTCAGCTCAGAGACTGAAATGCTCGCAACATGGCAGTAGGGGGCGATAGAGTCGTGCAGTCTGGTGGAAAATGACAGCAGCTGTAACTCAGTCTATCCAGGGCTGGAGGTCTTTAACGTTCCCAGCTCTTCATCTGGCAGAGCGAAGCTGACAGAACCTGCAGCTCCTCTCTGGTTCCAGTTACCTCAGGATCCTCCTCAAGTCTTTCTTTGGCCACAGACTCGGCTGCTCTGTCACTCTCGCCTCGTCTGTTTCACTGATTCCAGTTTCTCTGGGTCTAACTGAAGCTGCCACTGCCTTTCCGTTCAGTTCTCTGATTGGTCGACACGTTTTACCAGGATGAAGTAAAGAACTGCGAGCCTCATTCAGTGCCAGATCGCTGCCATGTTGGTGTTTTCTGGGATTGCAGCTCCATCATAGTCCAGTGCTTCATCATCTCATAACTCAGAGCTAGAAACACCGACAGGATCTCTGCACCTTTAGACTCCCAAATGTCTCATTAGTGACATCACGGAGGGCCACAGTCTGCCGTCCAATCGCCTTTCACCAACCAGCTGCCATCGATGGTCATGAGGCTGTTGAGGCTTTATGGTGATGTCATAATAACTCCTGTGTTGCAGCAGCAAACAGTTTCTGACTCCAACACTCGCATCAGTCTGTGCCGTCAATCCAAACCGTCTCCGGGTTGATGTTTAATGGAACCAGAGTAAAACAGCAGAAATCCATCTGGACCAGCACCAGACTCGTCTCAGTTTCCATCCAGGAAACCGCTGATTCTACTGGCCACACAGCCTGGTGTGGACTCCATCAATCAACATTTCAAAGAGTTCATCCCAGGAAGAATGGAAGAGAGTCAGCTGCAGCTCCTGAGGCCTTTCAGGGAGTCTTTGTCCACAGCGTTGGACGGAGAGACGTCTTCTGTTTGCTGCTTCAGACTCCGACTCTTCTGTCTTCAGGTCAGAATAAATGAGCAAACAGAGAACAACCCTGATCCAGTGTTCTGTTTGTCTGTGCTGTCTGTGTTTGTCTGTGTAAATCCGTGCTACCTTGTGGTGAATGAAGCGCACATCGATGCTACGTCACAAACTGCTGACTCAGCAGATTTCTTATAAATCCGTCCTACCTGTGGAAGTTTTGTTTCATGTGTTTTATTTCATCACAGATTACGGTAAGCTTTATTTCATTTATTTTATTCCTGGCTTTCATTAAGCTGCTGAATTACTTCATGTTTTTACTTTACATGACAGCAGCTTATAAATATATTAATAAATGGCTTCAGTTTCTCTGCAAAGTCGTCACTGTAAACAAGTCATTGTTTGGCGGTTAATCGGGACAAAATATGTTGTTTTTTGGGCTATTTTGTCCCTATACTTTAAAATATTTTAGTTTAATTACTCTCTTTTATTACTAAACTTTGCTAAATAGATGTGGGATTTTAGCTGTGTAATATTAGTGTATATGAATCATATCCTATCATTTCAGTGACCTGCTCAATTCAGTGACACATTGTGGCTGCATTTAATAAAGTCTGTCATACAGCAGATTAATGCACAAAAAAGAGTCACACTGATCTGTATTTGTCTTTAATTCCAATAAAACCAGTTTCCTCTGTCTGATACGGTTTTATTCTTACTAACCTCTGCATTTAAAATATTTTAACAGGTAGGATATTCTAGTAAAGGATTAGTGCAAACATCTACAGCTTTTCATTTTAAACAGGTAGATATTCAGATGAAGGAAGTCATCTTCTTGTGGTTTCGTCATGGATAGAAATTGTTCTGATGCTAAGCTAACCATAACTGCTAAGCTTCCACTTCAGTCACTCAGATATTGTTATCCAATATATTTAACATTAACAACCTGCTATAGTTTCTGATTGTAAACATGACGGTAGCAGCTTTGGATGGGTAGCACCGACAGATAGACTCAGCCATCCATCCGTGCTACGGTAGGAAAATCGGTCAAGGTAGCACAGATAGTCAGAACACCAGTTGGTTTTCAGGCGTTTTGGATCTCTAGTTGCTGGTTTTGCTGCAGATTGTTCTCTGTTGATCTGTTGAGTAAATCATGTTGATGTAATGAAACATAATTATCTGTTGCTGTGATGTCATTTCTGCTTCCAGGAAACAAACGGCGTCAGAGCAGCAAATAAAATGCTTAATCAACAGGCGGTAAACGGCCAACCTGCCGCCGCAGAGAAAACATGAAACCAGTCATTGAACTCTGAATATAATTCAATTAAACTGCTTCAAATAATAATATAATGAACCTTGTATGAAGATGAACGCTGACTCAACCCGAACCGCCATCAGAAACAACTCGGGCCCGCTGGAGCGGATCAGAACTATTTGGACGGACCACCAGAACCTTCCGTTGCCGTCTCGTTGCGGCGTTGTGCAGCAGGATGGTGGAGGTTCCCTTCCTCAGCTCTGATTGGCTCTGGGCTCGTGCCTTTGATCTTAACGGCCTCCTTAACTGCCATGGCAACAGCAGGGATGTTCTTCCTCTGCAGAAACCAGGTTAAGGTTGATGACATCACCTGATGATGAAATATGAATAAATTGTGACTCCAAGCTTCAGCTCAGAGACATTGATCCTCCCTGGGTCAGAACCCGCTCAGGTCCAGTCCTGCTTCTAAACACAAACATCCATTAAGTTTGATCTTTTCATTGGAAAGAAATCTCCTTCATTGAACTTAGCATTGAGCTAGCAGCCTGCCTGAAAGAGCAGAGCATTAATTCCAATCTGAACATAATTTCATCAGATCTTCCTGTGAGTCTGCAGCCCATGGGAAGTGGACCCGGTTCCTCCTCAACTGGGCTTGGTTCTAAACCGGTTCAGCAGGTCCAATTAGATTCATGCTAACAGTTCAGTATTTGCAGATAGAATTGGAGCTCAGACTCAAACTTTTTATCATCGTTTATCTGAATTCAACTCTGAAGATATCCATGAAGGTCATTATGTAGATGAATTAGCATACGTCCCGTTGCCTAGCGACATGTTTTTATTCACAGATATCACAGCTGAGTTTCCAGAACTGCTGCTCTCTTCCTCGTATTTTCTAAAAGTTGTAGAAAACCAGTTCAGTGAAATAATCAGTTGGTGAAATGATTCTAAAGCAGAAGTAAACATCTGGAAACGGTCTAGTTAAAGGCTACCAGTTAAAGACATCCAGATCCACAGATGAGTTCTGGGCTTTAAAATAATAATAATAATAATAATAAAGTCATGAATTCATATCTTGAACAGCAGGACGCTACACATGGAATAAACATGAACAACTTCCTCCAAAACGCCATGTTGTGAGTGGCATTTAGATTTACTAAGGCTAAGCTAACAGCAGGTTAGACCAGCATTTACCCAACATGGTTCTGATAGTTCTTGTAGGAGCCATATATACATTTTTGGAGCTTAATACAAAATGTTATTTTGTGTTTATGTGAGTTAAAGTATTTACTCTGTTATTTGAAAAAGATAAACGTCTGTAATTGTATTGTGTTTGAGCTTATGACATGGTGCCTATTGATTGGTTAGTGACTAATTAGTTTATGAAAGACGAAAGTACTTGCTCTTTGTAGAAGTCTGGCACCTTGAGAGTAACACAGTCTTTTGACCGTCACTTTCTATTTGTTTTGAATCTGTTTGTTATTTTTATTTTCTTTTAAGTTCAGTAAAGACTTAAAGATGACCGTCGGATTCAAGATCTCTTTTTTTTAATGGAAGAAACGTGTCGCGTATGAAAGAGCTTTAAGGGGCTAGACTAGTGAGAGCTTGCCGCACTTACAGTTCTGATGGTTTTAATGGTTCTGACGGATCATTGTAGTTACCCCTGCTGGTTCTGTGAGGTTCTGTTCCTCCATCTTGGACCTGCAGACTCCTCTCCTGCTTCCAGCTGCTAACATTTGCTAAATGTCACATTTAATTGTTGCTTTCTCTTCCTGATATTTTCTCAGCTGAACTTGTTCTCAGACTCTGCGGCTGTTTGCTGCCATTAGTCCTAATGAATCATTTCAGCGTTCAGCGCCGTGATTCCTGCTCTCTGATTGGCTGCCGTCAGGATGACCGGTAGCTGTGCAGGAGGAAGACCTGCTGCTGGTCTCCTGCTCTGCAGCAACCTGTTGCTCTGGATCAAGTTATTGCTGTGTGTGGCAGGTCGGATTGGTGAAAGTTCTCTCGTGATAATTTTTTTAAATTTTCCACCTTCCTAATGGACCCAAACCAGTTTGATGAGCTAGCTGGGCGCCTCGCCTGGTTTCTTCTGCATCGGGAAAGAGAGTGGACGTCACGCTGCGCTGACTCTCAATCTTACCAGTTGATGTGAACACCCACCTGTTTACTGTACAACGGCGAGTTATAAAACCTGATGGTTACCCGACGTGCAGTGGACGTCCTGCCCTCTGCGGCCTGACGTATTCTGGACTTAAAAGTCAACCGGACCAGTCGTGTTTTTATCACTTGTGGGAACTTCACATTGACTTCCATTAATTTCTACAGCCTAACCTTAACCTTTACCCTTACCTAACCATCACAGACCAAACCTTAACCTTAACCTTTACCCTTACCTAACCATCACAGACCAAACCTTAACCTTAACCTTTACCCTTACCTAACCATCACAGACCAAACCTTAACCTTAACCTTTACCCTCACCTAACCATCACAGACCTAACCACTAACCCACAAACAACAATTTCCCTCATTGGCTCCAAGAAAATGTCCCCACAAGCAGCAATGGTCCCCATAACTCCACATTGTGGACAGAAATAGGTTCCCATAAAGATATAAAAACCTGGTACACACACCCCCCCCCCCACACACACACATGGCTCAGCAGGGTCCAGTCCTGCCTCTCCAGCTGTATCCACTGGTGCCGGTTCTGATCCGGTTGTCTGTTTCTGTCGTTTACTTCAATAAATGGAGGAAAAACTAAAAAACACTTTTCACTTAAAGGGAACTTTAAAAATGTCAGGAATGTATTAGCAGAAATATCATATGAGTCACTTTGGTTTTGAGTGGAGCTGATGCTCTCATGAATCAACAAGGAGGTCAGAGGTCAAAACTTCATCACAACAAGTAGGAGACTTCAGACACATTTCTCTCATTTCCAGTTTCCTCAGTCAGACTTTAGAGGGGTTTTCATGAGTCTGCTGCTCCTCTTCCTCTCTGGCACCATCTGGACATCTGTACGGCACACCAAGGTCCAGGTCATCTCCAGGTACCCGGACTCTACTGTGGTCCAAATGGTTTCAGCTCAGATGATGTGAAGTTCACCACAAACTGCTTAGAAGACGACCAGCAGCTCCTTTGAGGTTCCCAGGACTGGAGCAACTGGTTTCTGTGGAAGGAAAGGTCGTGACCTGGATCAGAGGCCAGGTTTCCCTGGTGAAACACTCTGACCCTTCAGCTGCTGAAACCCTTACTGGAGGGGAAACAGATAACTGCCATTTTCACCAACTTCACCACCCTGTAACGCGTTCATTCATCCAGCCACCGGGGGGCGCTGTTATAAAATGCTGGCTATGCAGGACTGGAGTGGAGCGGTTTACCTTAATGTCCCAAAACTCGATGAAAAGTTTTGAGTTACCAAATTGAGCAGTGAGTTGTTTGGATCCTTTTTTGGATGTTTGTTCATTTTACTGCTAGGATCTGTTTTGGGGTGTTTTTTTTGTTGGTTTTTTTTGGCGCCGGCACAGCTGGCTGCTTGCAGACGTAGCTCCCGTTGTGTGTGTTAATCTGTGTATATTTGCTGTAACCGATTAAGGTTCCGTGCTTAAAGAACCCATAGATCATCAGTTAAGCTTTCCACAATGGCTGGATGTGGTTCTGTCGCTGTTCTCTGCGTTCTTCTGCTACTTTTTCTACTCTTGGTTGCGGAGAACCTCGCCGAACGGAGTAGCGGCATTGTTTACGCGCGTGAACAGCTGATTGCGCTGTGTAAGCCTCTGCTGCTGCCCGGAGACAGGCCTGTGGTCCCAGAGGAGCTACGGAGGAGACGCCGGGGCTGCAGGTCTGGAGTTAAACGGAGGGAGAAGAGGAGACGGCACAAACCAGCGGTACCGGCGATTATTGTGGGGAACGTGAGGTCTTTGGGGAATAAGACGGACGAACTCACGGCGCTGGTGAGGACCCAGAAGGAGTACAGGGAGTGCAGTATCTTCTGCTTCACGGAAACCTGGCTACACTCGCTTATTCCGGACTACAGCGTGGAGGTCCCTGGATTTTCCTTGGTGTGGGGGGACAGGGACTTTTCCAAGAGTCGGAAGAAGAAGGGCGGCGGGATTGCACTTTATGTGAGTGAGAGGTGGTGTAATCCTGGTCATGTTAACGTGAAGGAACAAATTTGTAGCCCGGACATTGAACTTCTGGCTGTGGGAATGCGGCCGTATTATTTACCGAGGGAGTTTACGTCCGCCATTTTGATCGCTGTTTACATTCCCCCATCAGCTGATGCAGCGGTGGCCTGTGACGTCATCAGCTCTACCGCAGCCAAACTCCAGACTCAACACCTGGACGCCTTCATGGTCATCACAGGTGACTTTAACCATGCCTCATTGGACAAAACTCTACACAACTTCCAGCAGTATGTTGACTGTCCCACCAGGGAAAACAAAATGCTGGATCTCCTGTATGCTAATGCCAAAGATGCATACAGCGCCACAGCCCTGCCCCCCCTTGGCAGGTCGGACCACATCTTGGTAAGGATGACTCCCAAGTATGTCCCCTTAGTGAGTAGGCAGCCTGTGCGCATCAGGACGGTGAGGAGGTGGACACAGGAGGCAGCTGAGGCACTGCAGGACTGCTTTGGGTCGACAGACTGGGATGTGCTCTGTGGGCCTCATGGGGAGGACATCGACAACATGTCTGACTGCATCACGGAATACATCAGATTCTGTGAGGACACTCTCATGCCAGCCCGGACCATGCGCTGCTTCTCCAACAACAAACCCTGGATTACCAGTGACCTGAAGGCACTTCTAAACAAAAAGAAGATGGCTTTCAGGTCTGGACATAAGGAGGAGCAGAGGAGAGTCCAGCGTGAACTCAGAGAGACACTGAGGACATGCAAGGACAACTACAGGAGGAAGCTTGAGTCCAAACTCGAGCAGAACAGTGTGAGAGATGTGTGGAAAGGAATGAAGCAAATCGCTGGGATGAAGGGGAAGGACACACAGACATCTGGGAGCCTGGATAGAGCAAACCAGTTCAGCCAGTTTTTCAACAGGTTTAGCTCACCTCCTGCTACTCCCCTACCACCACCATCCCCCCCCCACATCCACACTGCCCCAAGTTGTTCAAGCCACCTACCGGCATTCTCCTGCACACCACCTCTCCTTCAGCCCCCCCCCCCCCCCATCTCCACTGCAGACAACAACACCTGCAGGACCTGATGGCATTACACCACGGATCCTGAAGACCTGCTCCGGCCAGCTGTCCCCTGTACTGGCACACATGTACAACCTGAGCTTGAGGCTGGAGAGAGTCCCGCTGCGGTGGAAGACATCACATGTGGTTCCTGTTCCCAAGAAGCCAAGGCCAGCCGACCCAGAGGACTACAGACCAGTTGCTCTCACATCTCATGTGATAAAGGTCATGGAGAGACTGGTCCTGGCCCAGCTGAGGCCTCGGGTGAGGACGTTTCTAGACCCCCTGCAGTTTGCCTACCAGCCCCACTTAGGAGTGGACGATGCCGTCATCTTCCTGCTGCAACGAGCACTGTCGCACCTGGATGGTGGAGGAGACACTGTGAGAATCACATTCTTTGATTTCTCCAGTGCCTTCAACACCATCCAGCCTCTGCTGCTGGGTGAGAAGCTGCGGAGGATGGGTGTCAACGACTCAGTGATCTCCTGGGTTACTGACTACTTGACAGGCAGGCCACAGTTTGTCCGTCTGGGCAGTGTCCTGTCTGATGTGGTGGTCAGTGATGTAGGAGCTCCACAGGGAACTGTGCTTTCTCCCTTTCTCTTCACCCTGTACACCACTGATTTCCAGTACAACTCTGAGTCATGTCACCTACAGAAGTTTTCTGATGACTCAGCGGTTGTCGGGTTTATAGGGGATGGAGGGGAGGGGGAGTACAGGACACTGGTGGACAGCTTTGTGGAGTGGTCTGAGCAGAATCACCTGAGGCTCAACATTAGTAAGACCAGAGAGATGGTGATTGACTTCAGAAGGAAGAAGATACCTTCACGGCCACTGAAGATCAAAGGGGAAGTGGTGGAGGAGGTGGAGGATTACAAATACCTGGGAGTTGTAATCGGCAACAGACTGGACTGGGCATCTAACACTGACGCTGTGTGCAGGAAGGGGATGAGCAGACTCTATTTTTTAAGGAAGCTGAGATCCTTCAATGTGTGCAGCAAGATGTTGGAGACCTTTTATCACAGTGTTGTTGCCGGCGCCATCTTCTTTGCTGCTGTGTGTTGGGGAAGCAGCATCAGAGCCAGCGACTCTAATAGACTGGACAAAATCATCAGGAAAGCTGGCTCTGTACTGGGACTAAGGCTGGAGTCCCTGGAAACTGTGGTGGAGAGGAGGACACTGAAGAAGGTTCTGTCTATTATGGACAATAAACAGCACCCTCTCCACCACATAGTGGACAGACAGCGGAGCACCTTCTCACATAGGCTGCTCCAGCTCCGCTGTCGTAGGGACAGATACAGGAAATCCTTCCTGCCACAGGCCATCTCACTGTACAATAAAAGCTAAATCATTGTTCTGCACTAATCAGTCCGATTTTGCACAACTGCACTGTGGCACACTTGCTGTACATATATTTAAATATACATATCTGCATTTTTTTGAATCTTTGCAAGGACTGCTCTTAAGTTGCTTTTTATATTAACAGCATTTATATTTTTACAATTTATAGCATTTTATATTTTATTTTGTATTTTATCTACAACTACTACTCAGTGGTAGTTGTTATTGTGTCTTGTCTCTATGCTGTAACTGCGAAGTAATTTCCCTGCTGGGATGAATAAAGTACTTCTATTCTATTCTATTCTATTCTATTCTATTGTTCATTTTACTGCTAGGATCTGTTTTTGGGTGGCGGTTTGTCTGCATGACCAGCTGCGTGGTTCAGAACGCCACAGCAGACTTTGGTTACTTTGGATACGTTGGTGTTTAAAACGGTTTGTTCTCATGGAAGAGGACTGCTGGGTGTCTGTAGTTAATGTTGCAAGGGTCCTTAACAGATCGGCTGGCCTGCCACTGACCCGTCTATGAAGTTTCATGATGTTTCTGAGATGTTCTTAAATGAATCTGGTGGCTGTTGGTGAAATGCTAATGAAGGCCCGGTTCATTTTCTGTTTATTCTAAGAGATTGAATGTATTTTTAATGAATGACTAGATATCTGATACACAACATGGATTAATAGAAAACTGAATTAATGTCATCCTAGACTTTATGTGTGGAAATTTGAAACGTTACTAATATTGATTGGATTTGTTAATCATGGAATTGAGCTTTTTGCTGACCTTATAGGTCAGGTTATTTTTTGGACCAGAGCCTCTGCTAGAAGTGGCGAGCTGGTAGACGTATTTGATTTATCTCCGGACAAATCAAATCAAATTTAGATAAATATGTTTTTGCCAAAGACTCGAGGGCAGAAAACCTGGGGACTGGTGTTACTGGTATATTTTAGTCCATATTTAATCGTTCTAGTTGAAAAGCTCTGCAGGAGATTAATGAGAGCTTGTGGTCGACATACAAGGAAACTCTGGAGTTTTTACTCTGTGGTTCTGTTCCAAGAGACCCTCATCCTGACCTCTGACCTCTGAGCCCTCATTGCCTGCCATCCCGTGTCCTGCTGTAGTAACATGATGATGATGATGGATTGGACCTGGCTGTGCAGATGAGCAGGGCAGGGCTCCGTTAACGCACCGCTCCTTTCATGTAATGAGTTTTATTGGCGCGGCTGCTTGGCTGCCATTAGTGGCGCTAATAGACAAACAACTGTCTGGTTTCATATTTAACGAGGCGATGAGTGAAAGCTGGAGGAGCTGAGAGTTGCAGTCAGCATCCCGTCCTCTCCTCTGGGAACTCCTCTGCTGCAGCTGACATTAGCAGGAAATGTCAGTCTGCTGCATATTTCAGGCACACAGAGCTCAGCGAGCCTCAAATCCACATAAATGCAGAGGAAGCCTTTATTTCTCCTCAGTAATGGATCTTAATGCTGAAGCAGAAGCTTCTTGACCGTTTCAGTTCAGACCTCAGGACTTTGCTGCGTCTCCGTTTCCCAGAGCAGAAGTTTGACTTCAGCAGCCTGCCAGAGTTTCTGCTTCACCTTCAGCCACAGACGACATTCAGTCGTTAAAATCAGATAAAGTGATACGAAAACCACCAAAACATCACCTTGGGAAGTCGTTTGATGTTCAATCTTCTGTAATAAGAGAAACATGACATGTTGATGCTGCTGCTGTGGAACAGGATAGAGATTAAATCTGTTATTGATTGTTAGCGGCTGCAGCGCTGCATGCATGCGGACGACGCTGCTGCAGCTGAGCAGGTTGATGCAGACGAGTTTCTGCAGCAGCTCTGGACTTCCTGAAACTTCCCAGAATCCTCCTGGTTTCCTCATTAGACAGGCCTTAATAAACTCCAAGTCTGTTCTAGTTTTGAAATATCAGAAGTTTGTGAGCATCAGGCAGGTCAAGGTTTTGATGAAACACAGCAAACATCTGGTCAACTTCCATCAGTCAATATATTGATCAATGTTCCAGTTACCAATAATCAGATCAGCTCCATCCAACCAGCTGGATTTTAGTCTGGATGTAAAGGAACTCAGTGTTTCAGCAGCTTTGCAGTTTCCTGTAAGTTTGTTCCAGATTTGTAGAAGCATAGACGCTGAATGCTGCTTCTCCATGTCTGGTTCTGGTACTGGTTCTGGATGCAGAGCAGAACCAGAACCAGAGAGAGGCGGCTTACTTTCTTATCTGCCATCCTGAGAAACGCTGGGATTCTGTTTCTGCCATTTACTGGACCTGGTTGTGGTTCTGGTTCTGGTGCGGACAGGGCCGTGTTTATAATCTGAAACCTTTAAATAAAAGAGCAAAACCAGAAGATGTGCGAATATTTCACCCGGTTTGTCAAAGCAAACAGAAAGAAATCAGTGATACTGGAGACGATGTCCACCAGAGAGGACGGGTTCGTCTGGAATCGGGTCGACCCGACCTCCTAACCGGCTCATCTGCAGGACTTTAAATTCTCCAGTTAGAAAAGCAGGAGTTTTTCAATCAGCTTCTCTGTGGCGATTTGGTTCCATTTCCTGCTTCCATCAGTGAGAACAACTCGTTTAATCTCTAACTGCAAATTACTTTTTAAAAATCATTAAAACTCCTCAAGCAAACGGCTTTAAATGGCCAATAAATGTCAGAGGAGGATTTAGGTTTGAGTCTGACTGGCTTCAGAAACGATTTGGTTATTCAGCCTCATAAAGAAAGACATGGGGGTTCATGTTTTCACAATCTTATTCATTCATTCATAAATGTCACAATTTCAGCTAAATATTTAGTTAGTAGCTGCTACTCTCCTAACTAAATATTTAGCTCTGAGATAGCTCAGTATTTTGGCTAGCTCTGAGCTAAAATGTTTATCTTGCACAATAAATATTTAGCCAGCAACCTAAATATTGAGAAACTGGCATTTCTAGGTTTTCTGTTAGCATGGTTAGCCTGCAGGTTTTCTGCTAGCATGGTTAGCCTGCAGGTTTTCTGTTAGCATGGTTAGCCTGCAGGTTTTCTGCTAGCATGGTGAGCCTGCAGGTTTTCTTTTAGCATGGTTAGCCTGCAGGTTTTCTGCTAGCATGGTTAGCCTGCAGGTTTTCTGTTAGCATGGTTAGCCTGCAGGTTTTCTGCTAGCATGGTGAGCCTGCAGGTTTTCTTTTAGCATGGTTAGCCTGCAGGTTTTCTGCTAGCATGGTTAGCCTGCAGGTTTTCTGTTAGCATGGTTAGCCTGCAGGTTTTCTGCTAGCATGGTGAGCCTGCAGGTTTTCTGCTAGCATGGTGAGCCTGCAGGTTTTCTGCTAGCATGGTTAGCCTGCAGGTTTTCTGCTAGCATGGTGAGCCTGCAGGTTTTCTGTTAGCATGGTTAGCCTGCAGGTTTTCTGCTAGCACGGTTAGCCTGCAGGTTTTCTGTTAGCACAGTTAGCAGTTTTAGTTCTGTGCTTGCAGCTCCTGGTTGTGCCTGTGAGTGGATCAGACTGTGACAGGATTTATTTAAATAATCTCCTCAGTTTTTCATTAGCCTGACGCTCCGAGCTGTGAACCTGTGGAGACGGTCAGTGGATTACATGATTAGTCAGCAGATTAACACGGATCACTGCATGTAGGCATCAGATCCGTCACGGATCAGCGCTAAACCTCCTAATGTGCACCACCTCCCTTTTCCAGCTGATCCAGCTGGAGACCAGGACCGTCTCCATGGAGACCAGGACCGTCTCTATGGGGAGATGCTGAGCCGTTTGCTTCGCTCTGCACTGTTTGATCTGTTTCTGATCCAGATTTTATTGTGAAAGAACCTGAAGCCCAGTCCGGTTTCCTGCCTGCAGCATCTAAGCCTGTCGGATCAGAACCTCAGAACTGAGCTGGTTCCCCATCAGCTGAGTTGAGTTCTGGAGACAGACGAGGTTCCTGCTGTCCAATATTTTCAGGTTCTTCATGATTTATTGAAGCTGCAGGCTTTGTTTCCTGCTCTTTGTTTGGTCTATTTAAAACCTGCTAGCTGTGCTAAACGGATAAAACCACATTTACATCTACAGGAAGATGGAAGACGGACAAAATCCTCCTGAAAGCCCCGACACAAAACGCTGTTTCTGTTGGACTCGTGTCCAACAGAAACACTGAAGTAAGAAGAATAAAACGCAGAATCTCTGCTGGAACGTTCTGGATCTGTAGATCTGTAGATCTGTAGAACCAGATCAGGAACCGAGTCCAGTAACTGAATAGAACAGAGCAGGACTGGTTCTGCTCCAGTGGCTCTGGGCTGAAAAGGTTGTCATAGAGATGTCTAGAAGCCGACCAGAACCGACTACATCAGCAGACGGAGCTAGCGCTCCGGCTGACCACACGTTCAACGCCGCATCGCAACGGCGGGAGTCGGCGTTTAGGGAGGAGCTTCCTTTGTGGTCCCAACCCTCCCAGTGAAAACTTCACCAGTTTGCTTCAGTTGATGCTTGTAGAGTCGCAGGAGGAGCAGCGGCTGCATGTTGACACGTCTCTCTGTCCTCCAGGTGTCCAGGTCCGCTCGTCTTCCTGTTGGAGCCCTGCAGCAGGAAGGTGACAGGAATCTCAAACCACTTTAGACAGACTTCCTGCCGACTTCCTGCCGACTTCCTGCTGACTTCCTGCTTCCCACCAAGCCTCAGGTAAGTTGGGTCCAATCAAAATTCAGTTTCTAAAACAGAGCAGAGATGAGTCTGATGATGATGTGAATGGAACCAGAACCCAGAGGTTCTGCCGGGTCTGGTTGGCTACCAGAACCAGCAGAGACACCAAGATGACTCTGCCGGGTCCGGTCAGGTCGGGTACCAGAACCCAGGTTGGCCTCCTGCTCGGTTGAAGTGGGTTTTATCAGAATAATAATCTGCACGAAGCAGGAAACGGTTTGCATCAGCGGCTCCGGGCCTTCCTGTCACTTCCCTTTAAGATCTGATTAGTGTGGCAGGCCTGGATTTCCTGCTCATTATTAATCACAAGCTTTTATATTTTCTGAGTGGGAGTGATGCTTGCTGCTTCTAGAGGTGAAGATTGAACAGAAACTGTGGAGTTTGGACCCAGTTTGACCAGCCGAGACCGAGACGACCCGATCTGGGTTGTGGAGAAGTTTTAGTCTGAAATGAAATCAGTCTGGAGAGGTCAAAGGTCGTGGAGCCTGAATAACCATCAGACAGCAGGCTGGTAAACTGAGGGAGGGAGGGGCAATAAGGGGAGGCAACGGGGGGGAGGGAGGGGCAATAACGGGAGGGAGGGGGCTGAGTTTGGATCAACAACTGGAGCGGCTTCAGGCGAATTCCCCTCTGAATCTTTTCCCAACAAACATCTTTAATAAAACATAACGAGGCGTCAAAAAGACACATTTCTGCTCCACGACCACCAGGCTGATACTTCCTGCTTCCTTCCTTCTACTTTCTGTGAGGAAACGATGATGAGCACTTGGACACATGCACACCTTCTTCCTGCTGGGCAACAGAACCGCAGCAGAACCGCTACCTGGATCGGAGATCTGCAGACTCAGCAGAATATCTCCAGTCTGCATGCTGACACGTGACCTCAGACTGACCTCTGACAGAGGAAGACTCCTCAGTCCAACCCGACCGGTTCTGACCCGGCTCATTGACCCTTCAGCCTGTTGGAGCAACACCTGAACATTTGCCTCTGGGCTTTGTTTCATCACTTCCTGTTTAGCGTCCTCTCAGGGTCGGTTCTGGTTGTTTCCATAGAACTTTGCATCAAAAGTTCATTAAAAATGCATCACTCAGGCCAACCTTCAGCACTTCTCCATGATGCTATTGATTTCCTCAGGAGCTGCTTGGACTAAGCGCATGGCTCATTAAATATTCATGACAGCTATCACTTTGGCAGCTGTCTGAAGGCCTGGGTCCGGATCACAGCTGATGGTTACAACATTAATACGCAGAAAGGCATTTGGAGTTATTTTGCTCAAAACGAGACGCTTGGAGTGAAAAATGATAGAAAAATGGTTTTAGAAATCTGGGAAGGAAGAATCAGGAGTCATTAAAGAAGGGATGCGCTTTGTGTAGTGACATCTAGTGGCGCCGTTCTGTACTGCAATTTGGACCAAATTTTATATGGTCCAAATTTATTATTCAATAAAATAATTCAAAGAAGCAATCAAATTAATTTTTTTCAGTAATTGTTGCTCAATAACTGAAAATTAGCATAATGCTCAATAGCATGCTAGCTACAGGCCAGCTGCAGCCTGTAGCTAGCATGCTACAGGCAGCAACATGTTACAGGCTGCAACATGCTACAGGCAGCTACATGCTACAGGCAGCTAGCATGCTACAGGCAGCTAGCATGCTACAGGCAGCTAGCATGCTACAGGCAGCAACATGCTACAGGCAGCTAGCATGCTACAGGCAGCAACATGCTACAGGCTGCAGCTAGCATGCTACAGGCAGCAACATGCTACAGGCAGCAACATCCTACAGGCTGCAGCTAGCATGCTACAGGCCGCAACATGCTACAGGCTGCAGCTAGCATGCTACAGGCAGCAACATGCTAAAAGCAGCAACATGCTACAGGCAGCAACATGCTACAGGTTGCTGCTGCTGTGTCAATAGTCAACATCCCTGGAAATCAAGGCTGCAGATAACTTCAGGTTTCTGTCTTATTATTTTTACCTTCTTAGCATTTTGACTCATGATGAAAGAAATTCCTGCCTGCTGCTCATGGAATAAATCCAGTTTGTTGATGCTGATTTCGGTTTGCTGTGAAGTTAAACATCTTCAGAGTTTTCAGAGAAACACGCCGCATCCCTCCATAATGAATCTTTAGAAGTGTGATAATGAAAAAAATTTATTTTAACATGTTGCACCATTTCTGACCTTCACATTCCCTGAAGTAATTACTGTAGCGCTGTTTCTGAAGAGCACACACACACACACACACACACACACACACACACACACACACACCTGGTCCACAGCGTGTTCAGCCGCTGACGGAGAACATTCATTTTTCCTTGGACTGTAAGGAAATGAGTCCATGTCACATTACCCAGCTGTCACCTGAATCACTGGACTTTATTCATCATGTTGGAGGCAGAAATGAAAGAAACACATTCAGAGGTTAATGACCTTGTTTAGCACGTTGTTGAGCACAAAGTGTCTCCATCTGAACCTTTAAGCTTTAAACCGGAGATGGATGAACACTGCACTGTGGCTAAACTCATCTTCAAATGAAAAAACATGAGAAACTGCAGAATGACGCCTTCACGCTGCTGATGTCCTGTCACCAACAGTCCCAGCAGTCCTCCCAGTGCGGGGGGGTGGGGGGAGGGCAGTCCTGGTGTCCTGTAACTCTTAGACGTCTCTCTGGTCCAACACACTTGAATCCAACAGCTGAATCTTCTCCTCAGTGCAGTCAGGTTCTCCAGAGTCCTGCTAACGACCTCATTATTTGAACCCGGATATGTTGAAGTGGAGACACATCTAAAAGTTGCAGGAGGCCGGCCCTCCGGGCCTGGAGTTGGCCCTCCAGGCCCGGAGTTGCCCACCCCTGTCCCAGTGGCATGAATACCAGCACCAGTACCAGCCCAGCACAGTCCATTAGCCTGCAATACTCCCATCCAACAGGTGGCGCCAATCACTCAACAGCTGAGGAAAATGAAGATCTGCTGCTACCAGGAACCAAAGACAAACTTGCAGAAGTCTCCTTCTCCTCTCGTGCAGAAACCAGCACATTACTGCCCCCTGCTGGGGGTTTCTGCTCCCAACAGCAGAGATCAGGTTAGCCTTAGCCCTGAGATGGCTAGCGCATATTACATGCCATTATATTAATGCATATAATGGAATATTTGGTGTTTGAAAAATAAAATAGGCAATTTTAGAGGAGATCTGAGGTATTTGCAGATTATGCTTGATGCTGGGCAGCTGTGGCGAATGTCGCCGTTCAACCATTGTGACCTTGGCGGTGACGGCGGCAGGAGCTGGTGATAGAACCGACCAGTCCACGTGTCCAGAAAAAGTCCAGCCAGGTAATTAGAGGGTCAGCACATTTAGTTTGAGATCATCTGAGAAACAAGCTGCTTATTGAGTCACTTAGTTATCTTTGACTAGGACACGTCCTTTAAATCCCATTTCAAGCTGGTTTCCAGTACTTGATTCAGCAGAGAAACCAGTCAGTCCATGCATTTGTTCCCTGTTGGTTGAATTTGCAGGTTGACGCCTCCATGTACTCTGGACTGTTTTCTGCCCGATGCCGGGTCCAGGTAACTGGAGCCGACTCTCCTGTCAATCCTGGCTTGTTCCAGCCCAGAGGCAGAGCAGCGTCATGCAACCTGCCTCTGGCTTTCTGCAGGGTTTATCATCTCATGAAGACGTTTCTCTGTCTTCATGGCGTCATCTCTCTCTAATCTCCCTGCAGAGACGTGGACTGTGGTTACTATGGCGATGGCTGAGTTAATTATACACCATTTAACCATCGTTTACTGGCCGACCTGTGATGACTAATTAGTTCAGGGAGGAAATAGTTAAGTGAGAGACGGAGTTCATCCGTGACATCATCACTGTCCTCAGGTCTGTCCCCTTTAGTGTCCAGTCAGCAGACAGGCCTTATGGAGATGGACCAGTTTCCTCTGAAATAAAAACTGGTTCTGGTTAGGCGTGACCTCTGACCTCTGTGGTTGTTTGCGTCCGTCCGCCTGTCAGCAGCAGCTGCTGCTCCTGCAGAAATCGAACCGTTGGATCGATGCGACGCTGAGAAACAAATGGAAGCAGCTAATCTTGTTTAATATCAAAAACTTGTTTTCTGATTTCACTGATGAGCAGCGGAACCAGAACGCCTTCGATTTTCCTTCCCACTGAATTACATGTTGATTTGGAATAAATAAACTGATTACAATTTAATATTTGATGCCAAATAAATGAAATGATGTTTGCAGATGACTGGAAAGAGGATTGTGGGTAAATTGAGATGCGATCCAACATGGAGGGCGACTGGCAGTCGGGCGACTCCAGGACCCGTTTCCTAGGAGACCGAGCTGCAGGTTCTGGTTTCATTCAGCTGCAGACAGACAGACCACTAAGGACTGGTTCTGCTTCTGGTTCTGGTTCCGGTTCTGGTCACTGGTTTCACTGAGTAATGAACCGATATACACTGCTCAAAAAAATAAAGGGAACACTTAAACAGGTGTTTAACACTTAAAGTGTTCCCTTTATTTTTTTGAGCAGTATATTTTATGAGTGTGAACACACTACTGAGTTCTGGTTGCTTTTCACCGCGCTTCTTATTCTGCATACTTTGTGCTATTTTCACCATTCAACATTTATGCTATTCAGCTTCTTCTCCTAATGCCGGTTATATCTCTTGGTATTCATAACCTTTATACTTTTTATGATATTCAGCTTTTTATGAATTTTTCTGGCCCATTGAAATGAATGGAAAACCAAAAAAAATGCCGCTAAAACTTGCCTGTCTTGCAAACGTCACTACTTCCACATACTTTCAGCTAGAAACACCGTTCCACTTTTAAAATGTAGTGATATCCTTGGTCTACTTCTGTTTATTTCAGCTTCTTCATATCTTTTACCATTTTCATAAAATTCCTCTTCAGGTTCAGAGTCGCATTTTGCTCAGAATGCAGTTTTATAATGATTTTCAATGGTGGAATTCTTGGAGTGTGCGTGTGTGCGTGTGTGTGGGCGTGTGTGGGCGTGTGTGTGTGTGTGTGTGTGCGCGTGAGGTATCTGCAGGATGCAGAGGTCGGAGGTCAGGAGGTTTTGGTGGAGCGGCCTCCCAGTCTGGGTGATTCAACCTTCCTGGGAAAATATTAGTTTCTATTATTTGTAGATGAAGCGTTTTGCTCGGATCGGAGCGACTCGCCCTCGTCTCTAAGCTTCCTTTGCTTCACGGTGATTCAGCCGGTTTTCCGTCTTTGGTTTGGATCAGAACCTGAACCTATCTGGGACGGTTTGGAAAGTTACACAGTAGAAATAAACAATTTTGGGTTAGTTAGCCTGTCGCATTTCAGCAGGTTATTAATTCATTTATAACCGTCACAGTTTCAATCTAATTATTTAAGTCATAAGATAAACATTTAGCTTTGAATGAAATATTTATTTAGGAGGCTAAATGTTTAAGTTGCTAGCTAAGTATTTAGCTGGCTAGCCTGCTAGCTAAATCCTTAAATATTTATTTGTCAAGCTAAATATATAGTTGGTAGAATAAATATTTGCTTTGGAACGTAATGTTTCAATACTTAGCTTGAAAATGTAATACCTAGTTTGTAAATGAAATGTTTAGTTGGTTCAGATCATTTAGTTGATATTGAAATATTTAGTTTGAAACTGACATGTATAAATAAATGAATAACCTGGACGGAATCTGGCAGGCTAAATAATCCGGATTATTGCGTTAATGTTTCCCAGCTAGCAGGTGTTGATGGAGAGGAGAAGGCAGGTGTGAGGAAGGTTTGGTCACATGACGCGTCGGTCGGATCGGAGGTGACGGCAGCAGGCTCAAACTGTCACAGGCCGTTAGCGGCGGCGCAGTCTGCAGCTCAGCGGCTCGACGCGTCTCCACCGCCGCAGCTCAGCTGGAAATGATCAGCTGTGTGAAAATAATCTCACAGATTATTCTGCAGCCTGTCAGCAGGAAGCGGGGCTCTGTGAGACCGTCTGAGCAGTCAGTATCTGAGCAGCACTCAGGGACTCCAGTTGGAGAATCAGGAGAATATTTCCAAACTAACCGTTAACGGGCTCTTTGCACCTGCTGCGCTGACGTCACAACCGCATGCGCAAATGCGGCTCTCTTTTTTCCGCTTTGAGTTACCATGACAGCTAGAAAAGACTAAGTTATATTTCAGACGCAAATAAATCAATACTATGAACATTGCTGTCTTCCTAATATAATGGGCTTTTAAGTTTTCATGGATTTCCAAACGGTCCTGAATTAAGAAGACTGTGGCTTGTAAATATTAGTCGCTACCAGTTAAAGCTAACGCCGCACAGCAAAGTTTACAGCCTTCACTTCACTCTGGATCAACTTCTTCAGCATAAAGCAGAAGGTAAAGGAGCCTCCTGTGTTATTTCCATGGAATCACTTCTGTATTCAGCCTGAAAGAGTTTATGGGAACCAGAGAGCAGACCAGAGCCAGACAGCCGAGCTACTGACCCGCCTGTACACACCGCTGTAAACACCGTCCTGCTTCACAAGAAACATGCAAAACTAATAAAGCGAAGTAACACGGAGACCTTAAGGAACACGGCCATATTTTTCTAAAAGCAACAACTGAACCTGAACCGTCAGCTGAACTAGAACTGACACCAGAGCTGCTCTACTGTTAAGCTATGGGCTTGTTGTTCCTCAGGCTTCAGAAGCAAAAAGCCTGAACCGTAAAATCCCCGTTACTTGGTCTCTGACACTAACGACAATAAACCACGTAATATACTTGAACACAAGGTAAAAACATTGTCCGTTAATGAATGATGAAAAATGTTTAGATACTTAAATAGCAAATTTTTACAAGGAAAATGTCAGAGAATATTTCCTACTAGCATAAGCTAAAGCTAATGTTAGCCACAAAGTCTAAAGTAAAACTCACCTTCGTATCTGTGAATGTATAATGAGGCGAACATCTTAAAACCTTTCTCCAGCTTATTGTCGGGGCTTCGGATCGATGTTCATCATTAACTGTTACCTTGGACAAGCCCTGCAAACACCCAGTGGAAAGAGCCTTTTTCAATAGATGGAAAAGATTGAGCCGCTTTTCCCGAACGAGGAAGCTGAGGTGCAAAGAGCCCATAGAGCAGATTATGAAATCGTCTGAAACATCTGGATTAAAACTGAGCGTCAGGGAACCCGACATTTTGTTCTTCTCTAGGAACAGAATCTGAACCTGGAGCAGTGCTTAACAGTTTCTACACATTTTCAACCATTTTTATGTTTTTACTACTAACATCTTCTGAAGCAGTAAAACCTAAAACGTGCAGTTTGACATGTTGGTGAAGCCGCAGCAGCTCTGGAGTCACTTCTGCCTCTGCCCTCACAAAAACAATCATTCAAGTCAACGAGCTGCGGAGTGAGACGCTGGTTCTGCTCCGGCTGTTGGACCGCCGCTACTGCTGGTGATGTTTCACAGACGGAGCCGCTGGACCTCCAGACAGTGAACTCTCACACCGAGCAGCTGCTGAGAGCTGCAGCAGGAAACTTAAACACAAAAGATTTTACATACGTATTAAAACCTTCGCTGTCCTAACATAAGACAATCTCTGAAAAAAATATTGAACTTCTCTGCCTCCTCCTGTGTTCCCAGAATTACTGAGCTAGGTTAGAAACAACCAATCAGAGTATTAGTCAGCTAGCCAATCATAACCAGCATTAACCAGTTAGCCATGCTACCAGGAAGTTAGCCTCAGAGTGTGGCTAACTTTCAGTAACTCAGGATTGTTTATTTTAATCAACCTGCATTTGACTTTAATGAATGTTTCCTTTTTCTTCTTGATATTATTTGATATCTGTGTTGTGAGATTTATTTTACTCATGTATAATTTGTGGCTGAGTGTCAGGATCTGTGTTTTTCTGTGTTTATTTAGAGTTTTCTGTGTCCTTGAGTCTCTTCGTTGTCCTGTCCTCCCCTTGATTGTTCCCAGGTGTGTCTCGTTCTGTGATTACCCGCTGTGTATTTAACTCCACCTGTGTTCCTTGTTCCTCGTCAGGTCCTCGTCAATGTTTTGTCAATGCGTCTCTGTGCGAGCTGCCTGTTGTTTTGGACTGTGTTTTCGACATTAAATATCTGTATTCATCATACCTGGGTCCGCTGCGTCTGCCTCACCATCCCTCACCTCACCACTTCATGACACTGAGAGCCTTAAATTATTATTAATTATTATTTTACTGATTGCAGGTTTGTCAGTCCTTTTTACTGAATAGCTGCTGTTTTGTGCCTGCAAGTATTTTGCATGTTTTTTACTTAATTAGGTGAATTTATTACCAGATCATTTTTCCATTTTGCCAGATCACATAGTAGCATTTATACCTGAAGCGAAAAACGAACAGCCAATCAGGAGATCAGCTGTGATCAGAGCGTCTCTAGTTATTATTCATCCCTTTGCATCAGTCCTGTTGGGTTCTAGTATTCGTGCTTTTAGTTTCATCCCATGTTGGGTCGTGTTTAAACTCCAGCCGTGTCTTTATTTGTGGGATTCTCCTCCATTTCAGCTCCGTCGGTTTCCTGGGCTGTTGAAGGGTAAATCTTCATGGTGCCATGCTAGTCGCCGTTAGCATTCTGGCCTTCGCCAACAGGATGCTGACATCATAGAAAAGCAGAGATCAGCAGAAATACAGAGCAGATGCAGCAGAGCGAAATGGACCAGAACCAGGAGAGGCTCAGAAGCTGACAGGTCAAAGGTCGCTGTCAGACTGACTGCAGCTCTTCTGGAGAAGAACTCCAGGGTTATGGAGGCAGAGCGTGATGCGTCAACAGGGAGGAAGAGCTCACAGTGGAGCTGCTGTTTCCGGGTTAAACTACCAGAACCGAAGCCGGGTTCTGCTCCAATGAGGATCAGTCTAGAGCTGGAACCACTGCTGACCAGTCGTAGCTCTGTCTGCCCTACTGAAAAGCCTTTGACTAGGCCATCAGGTCATGGTGAGGCAGCAGGAAGGCGTCTCTCTGAGTGACTAATTGGTTTAATTCCTCGTATGTCGATTGCTTTGGTCTCGCTGCATCGATCGGAAGATTCGGAGCCTCAGAAACCCGTCTGCTGGGATTCTGTTCCTGGCACCAAACATGATGAAATATCCTCCTTTCAGACGCAACGTTACATGTTTGAGTCCCGGGGCCATATGCAGCAAAGGTCACGAGGTCACTGAGTTATTCTGATCAAATGTAATGGAGGATGCAGCATCTGAGGCGGTAGGAGGAGCTGGGTGGGCAGAACCGCTCGTGGACCGACCCCTGATTGGCCGGTTTGTATCAAACAGAGCTCCTGATTGGCCCGTTGTGTGGTTGCTACCACAGCATGCGTCTCCATTGGCTGAGAGGAACTCAGGATGTTTATGTTCAGTCGGCCATGTTCTGTATGTGGCCCTGCTGTTAGCCCATATGCTAACAGCCTCGCACAAATCTGACCTGAACCAGTGAACGCTCTATAAATAAAACCTACTAAACATTAAAACTATATTTATTATATATAAATTTCACTGGCAGGAAACTGAAAAAGCAGCAAAATAAAACGATGATGTGAACAAATCGGTTCTGAAACGGATTTAAAAAGAAAACATTCTGATAATGAGACGCTCTGTGTCTGTCCGTCTCTCCGAACACCCAGGACGTGTGTGTGTGTGTGTGTGTGTGTGTGTGGGGGTGTGTGTGTGTGTGTGTGAGAGAGAGAGGCGGCCATCTGTTAATGACTGCATGGAGAAGACCGCAGTCCATCCCCTGCTGTCTCTCTCTGGTTGTCGTCCATTTTCTGGTCCGACCTGCTGGAGGAGGAGGAGGAGGATGATGATGATGATGATGATGATGATGATGATGATCAGCTGCTGGTACCAGGAGGTTATGATCAGACCCTCTGGACCTGCAGTCTGAACTGGGTGTGTGGTGACAGTTTTACCTTCCTGATTCTAAACACTTCCTGTTCTCCAGCCTTGAAGGAGCCAATGAACAGACAGGAAAGGCCGAGTCAGAGCTCTGGTGACTTCCTGTTCCTGGCCTCCATTTTGAGACGCACGATGAACAGGAAGTGCTGAACAAATGGAGGAGACGCTGAGCAGCTGCAGCTGAACAGAAAGCAGCTTCTGGCTCTTCCTTTATCTCTCCTCTCTCTGTTACGTCCTTTCTGTTTCTGAAATCAATGCCTCTTCCTCCTCATCTTCCTCATCTTCCTGTTCCTCATCTTCCTCCAGTGAAAGCAGCGTTCTTCGTCCTTGGTTCAGCTCCTCCTCCTCCTCCTCCATCTCTCCTCTGATCTTCCTTTGCTCTGAATCTCTTTGGGTTTTGCTTTTATCTGCTCCAGCTCCTCTGGCCGTGTTTTTGTATAAATGTGTTTATCTAAAGTATACATTGCTGCAGCTGCTGCAGCAGCTGCTTCAATCAGTCGTGTTTCCAGTTTCTATGCATGGAGGTAAAATGGAAGAACAGATTTGTGTTACTTTGACTCCATAGACTTGTCTTCCTGCACAGCAGCAAACGGCGCGCTGCATCTGACCCCGCCCCTCACCCAGGGGATTGTGGGAATTCGATTCAGACTTTGTCTCCATCTGGGAGGCAGGCGGAGCTGCAGCAGCAGGCGGAGCTGCAGATTTAAAAAGCGGACAGTGAACTCAAACTAGTTGAAGAGAAATATCAACGTTTCTGTCTGACATCATTCTGTATAAGCCACGCCCACAACGTCCTGACCAATCACAGCCCGCCTCCCAGAGCTCAGCGCCGGAGGGCGGCGTAGCTTGGCTCCGCCCACCAGCTGTGTTCCATTTTGTGAACCTTGACCCCGGTGAAGTTCAGGTCAGCTTCTGGGAATTCAATAAAAACCAGCCGGTCGAGTCTCTTTTTCATTTGTTGTTTTCAGAGCATGCGCGTTCCAGTACATCTCCATGGCAACAGCAGATCGGTTTATTTTCATATCGGTTCTGAATCATAGTAAATGGGAATCACACCCTAGGTTGTTGTTTATAACCAACAACTAGCTTTAACTTTATAGAACTAGGTAGAAGCGAACAGAACCTTATTACTATTATTATTCCAGGATTATTATTGTGAGGGATGTTTCTCCTCTGGTCATGCAAATGTCACATTTTCATGATAATGTGTTTGTTTGTCCTCACTGTTCATTACCACACGCTCTGATCGGATCGGCTCTGGACTCAAGAAGCATCTTCAGACTGGAAAGAGGAGCTAACAGGCTGACCTAACGAAAGATGGAGGGCAGTGGTTGGAGCAAACCCAGATCCTGGACTGTTGCTGGGGCTAACCGTTAGCTTACCAGCTGTCGATCTCCAACCAATCAGATCCGCCATCTGAAAGGTGTGTCCAGGCCACACCTGCTGGACATTTCACTTCCAGGATGTCAGTCCTCCATCATGGCCGACGGCTCCACTTCCCGCCCTCTTCCTGTCCACTTCCTGTCCTCTTCCTCTCCACTTCCTGTCTGATCACAGTTTCTAGCCTCGTCTTTCCAAACAGATGTTCCTCTGTGATTAATGGCTGCCTTTCCTCTGCCTGACTAGATTTATAGCCGGGTCCTTTTTCTTCTCTGAGGACACGAAGAGGACATCTTTATGGTGTCCTCATCCCTAAGACGTCTTCTTTTTTTTGATGGAGACTGACTGGTTAGCCTCTTTTTTTCAGCTTTTCACAGTTTGACCTGAAAGGTTTTGGAGGTTCTGATGAGGACGTCGTCTTCATCAGAACCTGCTGGACCCGGGATCAGAGTGTTTCCCTTCGACTCGGTCTTCTCTGGGTGAAGCTGATGACTTTTCAGTCTCCATCGCTTCCTTTTCACTATCTGAGACGGAGCTTTTAAAATGAGAGATGAAAGATTGAATAAGTGGGAAACAATTCAGCTGAAGAGGCAGAAAGAGGTTTGGAGTGAAGGACCTGCAGCCGGTTCTGCAGCTCCAGCTGGTACCAGGCTGGTCTCCAGAAAGGCTGCCAGAGTCCAGCTGCAGGCGGAGGCCGGGTGGAGGAGGTCTGGCCCTGGCCGGGCATGTTGGGCTCAGCGCAGCAGGCTGCAACACAAACTTCCATGGAAAACCAACAGATTCATTGTTTTGCTGCTGAACTTTGACCTTTCGTGAGGGTTAGAACCCTCTCAACTTGTCTTCATCTGTCCCCTCCTGCTCTTCTTCCATCTTCTGACTTCTGGTTCTTCATTCTCTCTGGTGTTTCTCTGACCTTTGACCCGATCGTTTCCCTGAAGGTCGGGTCCAGCCGGCGGCTCCTGATTGGTTCCCACCGAGGCAGAGGGACACGGCGCCGCCTGCTTTCAGTCATCTGTCTAAAGCAGAGGTCAGAGGGGAAGATAATGCTCTCTGCCTTTCATTGTGTTGTGACCCTTGACCTTTCCTGCAGGTGGCAGGTGAACTGCCCACCGGCCTCAGACTGAATGAATGAATGAATGAATGAATGAATGAATGAATGAATGAACGAACAGCTCTAGAGTCCTCTAGACAAACCGGCTCTACTGCAGGACATTTTCTGCTTATTTGCATCATTTGCTGTATTTCTGATTCTGTGTGCTGATTGGTTAATTTCTATATTTCGCTCAGAAAACAAAAAGCTTCTTTCACTGACAGCTGCTAATCTGTGAATGCAGGGTAGATTAAATCCAGGCAGATTAATCTGCATGCAGCTCATAAACTTGTTTTTGGTCGTTTCTGTTCTTGCATTCATTTTCTCTCAGCTTCAGATAAAAATGGTGAACTCTGACCCCGGGTTCGCCCCGCACCTGGACCTTTGCTTGTTTGTTTGTTTGGCTCGTTAGAAGCAGCAGCTGGAGTCTTAACGAGCTGACTGGGGAACGCTGCGGACCAGAAACAGGCTGGGAGCGAGCGGAGTCCTGGTCTGAGTCTGACTGAGGCAAAAAGCTCAGCAGAACCTTAGGACTGCCTCCTTCTTCCCTTCCTGGTTTCCCCTGGCTCCGCCCTCTGTGTGCGTTCCCACTGGCTCCGCCCTCTGTGTGCGTTCCCCCTGGCTCCGCCCTCTGTGTGCGTTCCCCCTGGCTCCGCCCTCTGTGTGCGTTCCCACTGGCTCCGCCCTTTATGTGCGTTCCTCCTGGCTCCGCCTCTGCATTTTCCATAATGCTAACGGATGCTAGCATGCTAGATGAGCTAGCCTAGCCTTGTTTAGCGGTTGCTCCGACTCTCAGCCCCATCAGCTCATCGTCGCAGACCAAGTTCACTTCCTGCTCTCAGTGAAGTGAACTTGGTGACCAATCGCTTCCTCTCTGACCTCTGACCTCTGCTGTTGTATTTTCTGGATTCCTCTGAGCTGTACATCATGGATCTTCTCAGCTGCTTTCTGAACCAAATGGATGCAGTTTGCTCTGATCCGACTGGCCAGAAAACGTCTGAGACGATTCTCAATAAGTTCCCTCCCAGCCCAGCACTGACATCATCAGCATGTTCCAGATTCACAGCAGCTAATGCTAACCTCATGCTAGCCAACCAGTAAGACCTACTTCACCAGGTCTTACTTTCATACTTCCCCCTGTTTGTCCCAGTAGCAGTGGCCATCCTAGGGGATCTGTGTAGTGAACAGAACCCGACCTGATGGTGGTTAGCAGGGTTCTGATGGTTCTCTCCAGGCCTGATTCTTCTTCTCCTTCAGCGTTAGCGTCGTTGTTAGCGTTGTGAGCGCCCTCTGGCTGAACGAGGATTCAGACGTTTTGCTGCAGAATGCTGCTTGTGTTTCTGCTTGTAAACTGCTGCATCACAAACAGCTGCGTTTATGATTAGCTCCAGGCTAACTGCAGCTAAAGTGAGACGTGATGCTTTGATGAGAGAGAAATTATGGGATGGCGTTAGAAACAGAACTAATAAAATCATTTATCCACCAATCAACCTGATCAGCTTTTCTAAACAGAAACCAGCAGAAAACATGAAATTTGCTTCAGTTTATATTAAGGTTTAGTTTTAGCCGCTAACGTTTTCACTCTGATCATTAACTACAACGATTCTAACGCGTTAAATCTTTAACGCAGTTTAAAGCTTTAAAGCTTTGAAACCACCAAACAGCAGAGATGAGTTATGACTCATCATGACCTCGTGACCTCATGACCTCGTGACCCTGCTGAGGTTGAACTGAGTCAGGCATTCGGATCAGCAGCCTGCTGAGGTGTAGCATCCGCCAGAGAAGCCATGTTGGATTAGCTCTACTTCCTGTTCTGACAGGAAATGGATCATTGTTTGATTTTCTGGTTCTGGTTCTGGTTCTGCTGCGCTGCTGGTTCTTGTTGACCTGCTGACCCTCCTGTCCTCAGCGTGTTTGTGGAAGCGTTTGGAGCGATGTCCCCGTTTGCCAACTGTCCGTTTCCTGTCCAGTCCTGAACTGCAACGTTTGAACAACACAATAACCTCGTTATGCACACAAAGCTTTATTATTGATCATCAAGCAAAATGAGACGCATCACAGCCAAACATTTAAAGGCATAAAAACACAATACACAGAAATATTCTCCATAGATGATGGCGAAACATTTTGGAGGAAAATTAGACGATTTGAGCTGCAGGTTTCTGATTCGAAGGCTGCGTGTCACAGTCTCCAGTCTGAAATGTTTTGTTCTTTTTGGTGTTTCTGGCTCATCAAAATGAGTTAATTAATAAAAGATGCTGCCTGTTTCCACATTAGCATGAAGTAAACAGGCTCTCTGCTGAGATCTGATTGGAGGTTCAAATGTCACATTCATTTAGTTTGTTGCTTCTGCTTTAAAGAATTATGTAAAGTTATTCCAGACTGTAAAATGTTTGGCTCTCAGCAGCAGCTGATTGAACATGCAGATCAGCTAACATGACGATTATTAATATTCATTATTATACCTTAATAATAACCAGCTTGGCTGAATAATCAGAGAGTGCAGACGAGTTCACCGTCACTGCTCGGCTAACGCATCAGAACCGGTTCAGTTCTGACCCATTGGGTCAGCCAAACATTTCTAAACTTTGGTTAGAAAGAAGCTACAGAGTAGCTGATGTTAGTCGCTTCATCAGATCTTCATCAGATCTTCATCAGAGGCCTCATGCATAAAGCGGCGTGCGCACAAAAAATGTGCGGCGCCATATTTTACGCACAAGTCGGCATGTATAAAAGTGTCAACGTTACCGGTACCGGTACCTGCTTTAAGTTCTGCTCAGAGCTCCAGGATGATCAGTCTGGATGAATCTAAACGCTCAGAAACCAGCAGATCAATCTGATCTCTGATCAATGGCTCCATGTTCTCCATCAGAGCCAAAGCTCCTCAGGTAGCGGCTCACCTTGATGCAGCTACTGATATACCTGGGATTGTCTCCACACCTGATCACCTTCAATAATCAAAGCGGTCCCGCTGCAGCCGCCCGCTATGTGAATGCTCCTTCTGGACATGAAGCATCTAGTATTTACAATAATCGTCCACATTCCCACTCAGAGACTCTCTGACTGTCTGTCTGTCTTTAAATCCGGCTGAACGTTCTGCTGCTCTAACAGCCATTTACAGGATCTCTTCATTTTTTACTTTTTTAATTTGGATTTTTTTTTTTCTTTAAAATGTATTTTTATTTTTGTGAGGTGACATTATGTATCCTCAAAGCACCTTTTAAATAAAATATATAATAATTATTATTATTATAAATATTAATACTGCTACAAACAAAGACGTTGCCATGGTTACTGCTTCACGCAGCGGCAGACTTCCGGGTATTTATACTAATTTACATTAAGATGTATTTATGGAGGCGACAGGCGGAGCAGCAGCTGCTCTGTTTCCGCAAATCAGGATTTATAAAGGAAAGATGCGCAGCCGCGGCTTTATGCATCCGATTTGTTTTGTGCGCCGCACTTTTCTATGTTCTTCCGCACGCCAAGTTTTAGTGTGAAAACTGCAAACTGTTTTAACATGAGGCCCCTGGTCATTTATAGTTCAGCTCATCAGATCCCCATCAGATCCTCACCAGATCCTCATCAGATCCTCACCAGATCCTCATCAGATCCTCACCAGATCCTCTTCAGGTCCCCATCAGATCCCCATCAGATCCTCACCAGATCCTCTTCAGGTCCCCATCAGATCCTCATCAGATCCTCTTCAGGTCCTCACCAGATCCTCATCAGATCCTCACCAGATCCTCTTCAGGTCCCCATCAGATCCCCATCAGATCCTCACCAGATCCTCTTCAGGTCCCCATCAGATCCTCACCAGATCCTCTTCAGGTCCCCATCAGATCCCCATCAGATCCCCATCAGATCCTCATCAGATCCTCACCAGATCCTCTTCAGGTCCCCATCAGATCCTCATCAGATCCTCACCAGATCCTCTTCAGGTCCCCATCAGATCCTCATCAGATCCTCTTCAGGTCCTCTGTGTTTCCTGATGCTTGAATCTCCTTCAGCCTTTGAATCGAGCAGGTTGTCCCTCGTGTTTCTGTAATTGTCCTCAGTTTTTGTTCCCTGGCTGATGATCCTGTTTGTTGGTAGATGAGCGGTGATGATGTCATCGGGGGTCTGAGGCGACGCGGCGTCTCAGTGGGAGGAAATCACCTGAAGTTTTTCTGCCTGGGATTCTTTTACTGGAGGGACGGGAGTGAAGGTGTGATGATGAACACATGAGGAACATGAACTCCCCATGAACGTCGCAGCAGGGTGCTATGGATTCTACACAGTGAGACATCTGTAATCAATACGCCCATCTCTGATGGAGCTGCAGCAGGGATCCTAGGATCTCCATGACCTCTGACCTTATTCACATGTTCATGAACACATAAATGATGTTATTTTTATTTATGCTGATTGTTACATATTTGATGTTTCCAGCAGAAACCAGATCAAAGGTCAAAGTTCAGCCTGCCTTTATCCATAAGAGCTTCAGTTGTTTGTCCACCTGAGCAGCTGCAGCTCCTCCATCTTCAGTAAATTATCTCTTTCTGTTTTATTATGACTTTATTTGCTGATGAAGATCTGCTTGTTAAAATAATCACCACTTTCTGATGTTGTAACCACGGCAACAGTCCGGTGAGAGGAAAGCTCGTCCCGTCGGACAGCGACAGAGCGCCGCCATCTTCCTCCTGGAAATCTAAAATGGATTGGGTCGGAACCGGACCTTCCCGCACATTTCCTTCATCTGAATACACACTTCCTGTTCCGTACCCTGGTTCCACACACACTTCCTGTTCCGTACCCTGGTTCCACACACACTTCCTGTTCCGTACCCTGGTTCCACACACACCTCCTGTTCCGTTTCCTGGTTCCACACACACTTCCTGTTCCGTATCCTGGTTCCACACACACTTCCTGTTCCGTATCCCAGCAGCGTTTGATTGTTTCACAGCTGTAAATAAAAATCTTCCTGCTGTTCTTTGCCATCGACCGTTTCTAGTTGCTGCTGAACAACTTTTCAGAGTTACAGTGATTTTGGTTGCATAGGTTGTTCCTGTGTGTGTGTGTGTGTGTGTGGGTGTGTGTGTGTGTGTCCTTTCTCTCCCTGTATGAATTTATTCTGGTTCCTGCTGAGCTGCACTCAGAATCAACTGGAGGGAAATCAGTGGCAGCGTTTTCCTTTGCTGTGTTTACAGGGAAAATTCAACATTTATAGGCCTGAAAAATCGATGAATTTATGAATCTTGACATCAGGCGCTCTCGCCTCGCAGCGCAGGAAGTTTCATCCTGCAGGTCCGGTTTCCTGCAGACAACAGCAGCAGCTGAACCAGACGACTCGTCTGGAAAACCCGGAGTAATGAGGAGGAGAAAAGTTTCTGATTAAAACGTCAGGGGGCGTCCAGCTGAGCGTCCGCCACCACCGTGCTTCACCATGTTGATGTTTTGTGTTCTTGGTCTTCATGATGCTGGACGTTCTCTAAAGACGCCCAGGACCAGAACATCTGCAGCTGGATCCAGGTTGAGTGAAGTGAAGGAACGTGAAAAGGTTCCTGTGGTATCAGATCAGACCCACCTGTCTTTGTGCTGCAGGGAGGAGTCACTGCGTCGCTATGGCAACCCTGACCTATCATTCCTGGTGGTTAGCAGGATTTCCCCCATTAGCAGCGCTAGCTGAGAGAGCAGTTCAGTATCTGCAGAAGATTCTGCTGCAGCCCGGTTCCAGTCCGGCTCCGGTCCCGGCCCCAGCCTGGCTCAAGCTGTGGCCTGGTTCAGGCCCGGTTCCACCAGATTTCAATGCTTTATGGAGTCTGATGAGCTGCTGAACCAGGGACATTTTCCAGAACCTTTGGTCAGCTTGCTGATGAAGCAGGGTCGGTTCTGATTTCTGTCCGTCTTTGTGTCCACAGGCGGACAGACACCATGGACGTCCTCTGGCTCGTCCTCCTGTCCTGCCTCCCGTCCTGCCTCTGCGACATGCTCTGTCCGAAGCGCTGCACCTGCCAGAACCTGCTGCCGTCCTACACGGTGCTGTGCGCCAAGACGGGCCTGCTCTTCGTCCCGCCAAACATCGACCGGCAGACGGCCGAGCTCCGGCTGATGGACAACTTCATCACCACGCTGAGACACCGAGACTTCGCCAACATGACCAGCCTGGTGAGTTCTGGAGGCAGAGTTACACGGTGAGCGGGGCGGTCAGTCAGTTTGGAACATGATGATCAAAATGGAATAAATCGATAAATGTGACGGAACAAAGAAATGATCTGGAGTCGTTGATACTCAGACAGATGAGATTCCAGAGTTAACCCAGTGCAGCTCTTTACCATCATTAGTTTGTCGTGTTTTATAATAATAAAACATGTTTATTATTATTAACTGGTGCAAAAAACAGATTGAAAATCGATTTATTCACTGCATGTTTGTCTGTTAAGGTTGAGATGGAGCTGAACATGAAAGCAGCTCTTTAAACCATTCAGACCAGCAACACAGAGACACAATCAAAACTGTCAGATGATTTATTACCCGCGATAATAACTCAAAAATAGTCCATAGTAGGATGTATTTTTATTTCTTTCTTACTTAGGGGAAGTTTCTCTTTATATCACAGGTTTGTGGTGTCTTTCTATCCTAAAGAAAAATATATAAAGATATAAAACTTCAGATATTTCACAAGCAGATATTAATATTCATAGAAAAATCTCTCATAACCTTTTATGAAAGCAGTAAGTACGGCAGCCTGTAAGGCTTACAGGATTCAATTATGACACATAACTGATCAGTAGATTACTGCGAAGGAACGCAAAATACATTTTTTACCCATGTCCCTTGGAAGCCTCCGTAGATGTGGGCCAAGTTTCCTGTGGAAAAACTATTTGGTGGATTTGTTTTCAGCCGAGATCCATGAAGAACCAATCTGACCTCTGAGCCAATGAAACGTGGCACAAAACTCGCTTAAAAAGAAACACAAGAAAGTTATCCAGCGGATTTTACATCTTTTTTATAGATTTTTATTCCCAATTACGAAATAATAGCTAATTAAACATCGCCACATAGCTGCAAATTTCAATTGCTCATAATTCGGAACCATCAAGAATTTCACAATTTCCTTCGTATCTCCAACTACAAGCAGGCGCTGGAAAATTGTGACATTTGCTACGCAATTGCAAAAATGGCCAAACTTTGCAAACTTGGCTTCCATATTGAATATGGTCATGGTTGGATGAAATATGGGAGCGTTATTAACAAAAACGTGACAAAATCTTCACCTGACCTCCAAACTTTCAAAAAATTCTAAAAAAATCACACGTTCATCCAAATGAGCTCAAATTTTCAGGACAGTCAGTCAACATATATCAACTTTAATGCTGTAATCCACACATTGGATTATTTAATGCTGTAATCCACACATTGGATTATTTAATGCTGTAATCCACACATTGGATTATTTAATGCTGTAATCCACACATTGGATTATTTAATGCTGTAATCCACACATTGGATTATTTAATGCTGTAATCCACACATTGGATTATTTAATGCTGTAATCCACACATTGGATTATTTAATGCTGTAGTCCACACATTGGATTATTTAATGCTGTAATCCACACATTGGATTATTTAATGCTGTAATCCACACATTGGATTATTTAATGCTGTAATCCACACATTGGGTTATTTAATGCTGTAATCCACACATTGGGTTATTTAATGCTGTAATCCACACATTGGATTATTTAATGCTGTAATCCACACGTGTTTTGTTGTGGTTGACCAGCACACATTCACAATGAAGGTTTTTTATAATTTATCCCAAAGTAATGCAGTCCTCAGCTCTCAGAACTGAGACGAATCCCTTCTTTCTGTTTGGCTGTGTGACTAAAGTGCTGGACTCTGAGTCAGAAGGCTGCCGGTTCGATTCCGGGTTGAGTCACGTTTTAAAGCCCATGGCGGTGCCTGGCCAGGAACCCATTATTATTCTTCTTGTCACTATGGTTACTATGATTTGTGAAGTTTGAGCTTTTTTGCTGCTCTGAACTTGTTTTTCTTTCTGCAATCAGGATTTTTGGAATCTGGAAACTCCAGTTAATCAGTCACTAAATTAGGATTATTTCAGTAATTAATCTGATAAATCGCTTCGGTCTCATCTGAACCGAGTTCTACTCAGTCAGAACCTGAACAGGATCTTTGGGTTTAGCTCTGCTGCTGGGAAGCGTTCACCCCCCACTACCTGTTGCTAATAAATGAAGGGTCTGAGGACCGGCGCTAACTGGATCCGTTACAGAACCACTTTCTGACTCCAGCTGTGGTTTGATTCTGGTTCTGAATCTGCTTTGGAAAAAATCCCTGGATGAGCAGCCAGGGGTTCTTTCTATGGGAAGGGAGGCAGAGACCCGCCTGACAGGTGGACTCAAACTGGGAACTCTGGTTCTGACTGAGTCCATCATCTGGACTGCTGATCTGTCCTGTAAGGAACCACGAAGTTTCATTAACTCAACAATTTCAAATGCAACAGAAAGGAAGTGAAAATGTTGCATCATCTCTACCTGAAGGTCTCAGGTTTACAAAGGAAACTAATCAGGCCTTTCACCAATATTTCATTTTTTACAACATTTTAGCAGAACCGGCTCCGGTCCAGACGGGTTCTTGTTTCCTCTGGTTGTGATCCTGTGTTTGTTGGTGCAGATCCACCTGACCCTGAGCCGGAACACCATCAGCCAGATCAGACCTTACACCTTCGCCGACCTGCAGGACCTCCACGCCCTCCACCTGGACGCCAACCGCCTCACGGTCCTGGACGACTCGCACTTCCAGGGGCTGGTGAACCTGAGGCACCTGATCCTGGCCAACAACCAGCTGCACAGCATCTCAGAGGGGGCCTTCCAGGTAGGAGCGCCTCAGCAGAGGGCGTCCAGGTAGGAGAGCCTCAGCAGGGGGCGTCCGGATAGCAGAGCCTCAGCAGGGGGCGTCCGGGTAGGAGCGCCTCAGCAGGGGGCGTCCGGGTAGGAGAGCCTCAGCAGGGGGCGTCCAGCTCTGGCAGCGTTCTCTCTGCTGGTGTTTAGTGAGGTGAACAGAAGAGCCTTCATCCGGTCCAACCTCATCTTCACTGAGTTGTCTGAGTGTTGGGAGCGTGGAGCTTGGCTTTGTCAGAGGAAAATAAAATAATGTGAGGATGAATTTTGAAAGCGCTGCCGGCGCCGTGCCAACGCTCTGGATGCGGCTCAGCAGTCAGAACCTTTCCATTCTGCCAACAAGTGTTATGAATCATCCGACCTCACAGTCGGACGGCCTCTGCCAACAATCCTCTGCTGAAAACTTATTGAAAGTCATTAAAAGCGGCTCAGAGTAGCTGTGGTGCTGCGGGTCAAGTGGTTCCTGGCTCCATCAGAACCAGCCGGCCCAGCTGGATGTCTCTGTAATGACCCGAGCAGCACCGAGTGCCGCTGCTGCAAGGCAGCGTCGGAACCGGCAGCGGGACGAGCTTCAGTACGTCCCTGTCCTGTCCTGTCCCCTGCAGGACTTCCTGGAGACGCTGGAGGACCTGGACCTGAGCTACAACAACCTGGTGGACATCCCCTGGGACACGGTGTCCCTGCTGGTGAGCGTCAACACGCTGAGCCTGGACCACAACCTGATCGAGAGCGTCCCCGAGGGAATCTTCTCCAACCTGCACAAACTGGCCAGGTACGGCTCTGTGCTCAGGGCGGCAGCAGCCAGTTCCTCTGGTTGGATCTTCTCCAGTAACTCCAGATTAGCTGGTTCTGGTTCTAAAGGCGTCAGAAGTTCTGGTTCTGCTGCATCACCGATAATCAAATTTATCTAAACTTCTGGGCCCAGAGGAGAGAAATGATCTGATTGTTTTGATTTCTTTTTTTTTATTATTATTTCTTTTTATTTTTTTCCTGATTGGTGGAAACAAAGTCACCATGGCATCTGGTCACTTCCTGTCGGTCGCCACGGCGTCTGGTCACTTCCTGTTTGACCAGTGTCTCCCAGCAATGGAAACGATGCAGACTGCATTAGCATTCCTGCGCCGCCACGGCAGCGCTGCGTCCTGATTGGCTGAAGGCGGCAGGTGTGAGTGGGTGTTGGATCCAGTTGGATGGAGGACTGGGCCGAGCCGTTTGCTGTGCTCCTCTCTCTATCTCTGCTGATCCTTGGCCTCACTCTTCCTCCCTCCTCCTCATCCCTCTTCCTCCCTCCTGATCGATCGATTAGCCATCTGCTCCCACCTCTTCCTTTGGCGCTAAACGCCAGAAAGCCGTAAATATGATTTGGGATTAGTGAGTCAGCCTCCTCTGGCCTTCCCCTCTCCTCATCTGTCTGGACCTGCCGCTTTTATTTTCTAATAATTACGTCCTCTGGGCTCATATTTACAGCAGCAGAAACTGACTTCACAGACATTTGTCCTTCCTCAGAAAAGACGAGAAGAACAGCCGCTTTGTTTTCATGGCTGCTTTTTTAAATTGCCACCGAGGGTGCAGTCATGTTGCTCTGACTTCAGATGTTACTGGGATGAAATATTCCCTGGAGGTCAGTGGGGGTCTGTGTCTCTGTGTCCACCAGGCTGGACATGACGTCCAACAAGCTGAAGAAAATCCCCCCGGACCCGCTCTTCCTGCGGATCCCGGTCTACGCCAAGATGAAGGGCTCTCCGCTCACGGCGCTGGTGCTGAGCTTCGGGGGAAACCCGCTCCACTGCAACTGTGAGCTGGTGTGGCTGCGGCGGCTGACCCGCGAGGACGACCTGGAGACCTGCGCGTCCCCCAGAGACCTGGCCGGGAAATACTTCTGGACCATCAGAGAGGTTCGCTCGCTAACACACTTCCTGCTAACGCTAGCTGCGCCATCATCAGGCAGGAGTAACATCAGCGCTGAGCAGGATCCCCAGTTTATCCGTCCAGGCCGCTGGACTTACTGTTCACCAAACTCAGGTTGCTCAAGTTGCTCAGGTTGCCCCAAATCCAACGAAACACTCAGCTGATAGCAACTGGAAGTGGACTACCAAAATAAAAGCTGGATGAACCATTCCAAACATCAGGACGTTTCCTCACAGATCAGAACAATTCAGTCTGACCAGCTGGACTTTATAGCTCCAAAACCCAGCTTTTATTTTGATAGTCCACTTCCGCTCAGCAGCTAGTCAGTTAGCATATTCAACATTTATCTCCAAACAAGCTGAATATTCATTTTGTAAACTAAACGTTCAGCTAAACATTTCTAACCAACAACATGGTGGGAAAATGTCTGAAACACGAACCGCCATGTTTCCTCCACAACCCAGATTACTGCAGATTAAAGCTTAAAATCCCGGCTAAAGGGAATCCACTAGTGGGAGAGTGGTTCTGATCTGGTTCTAATCCGGTTCTGATCTGGTTCTGACTCAGTTCTGATCCAGTTTTGATCCGGTTCTGATCCAGTTCTGACTCGGTTCTGACCCGTCCACCCAGCTCCCAGCGATTCTCTATGAGCGTCTGATTCAGATGACAGTGTCGATAAACTGGGATTATCTGGGATTAAGAGGAAGCTGCGCTGCCGGCGTCTTCCTGCAGGAGGCGCTGCAGCGACAGGATTGGCCGCTGCTGTCGGGTCATGTGACCTGTTGCTCTTCTTCTCTCAGAGTCAGACTGGTCTTGCTGTTTCTGATTCGGTTCTGGATTAGAAACCGCACCTGTAGGTTTTAGTGAGGCTGCTGCAGGAAGCCTAAGAGCTCCTGACCTCTGACCCCTGCCGGGCTCCACGGTTTGGACCGGATCCACTCGGTCCGAGCCTCGGCGGCCATGTTGTGAGCCTCTCTCTGTGCTGCAGGAGGAGTTTGTCTGTGAGCCGCCCATGATAACGCGCCACACCTCCAAGATGTTTGTGATGGAGGGTCAGGAGGTCAGCCTGCGCTGTAAGTCCATCGGGGATCCGGAGCCGTCCACGCACTGGGTCAGCCCGGACGGGAAGCTGATCGGGAACACGTCCAGAACCGTCTGCTACGAGAACGGGTCGCTGGACATCCTGAAGGCGTCCGTCAAGGTGGGCGGGGCTTCGCCGATTCTGATTCTTCCTGAATTTCTCTTCCACTCTTCATGAGTTTCTCTTGTTTCCTGTTCCTAAGGATTCTGGGAAATTTACGTGCATCGCGTCCAACGCAGCCGGCGAGGCCACCGCTCCCGTCGAACTGGTCGTCAACGCCTCGCCACACTTTGGGCCCAAACTGGAGCCGGACCCGGGGCCCTCAGACATCCCCACATCCATCAAATCCAACGTGAGCGGGGGCCAGCCCAGGGCCGACCCGCAGCGGGTCAGCGTGTCGGACCTGACCTCCAGCTCCGCCGTCATCCGCTGGCCACCACAGAACCACATCCCAGGGGTCCGCATGTACCAGATCCAGTACAACAGCTCCACCGACGACATTCTGATCTACAGGTGAGGAGTTTCAGGCGATTCAGGCGCAGAGCGGACGGTTCCTCCGCCGCCGTCTGGACTTATCAGAATCAGAGAAACAGGAACGCTGAGGCTTTCTGGAGCAGATTCTGAGTTTTGCTGTGTGGATGTACCGGACAGATTAATAATCCATGATCATCCTAAAAGCTTCAGAGTAAAACCATTTATAAGAAGCGTCGTCACACTGTGTGAGTTAGCTATTCCATTCCACAGCTCTGGAGCGTGTTTAATGAAAACACTTCTAGCTGTCCTTTGGATCTTATGTTAGCAATTAACACAGCTAGCATTGCTAATGGTCAGTGGTGGACACCGCTAACTACAAAGGTTGTACTAACCTTAATGATAGGTTTATTTTAATTCCTAACTTGCAAAGATTCAACCAGACACAATTTTCTTTTCTGCAGAAAAGGAGAATTGAAAACAGACGCGAAGAATCGCTGTCAAACACTGTCTGGGATCAACTCTGCCAAATCTTTCTTCTGCATTTGGTTTTATTAGAAAATACAAGGAAGAGGTTGGGCTTTTTCACATAGTCACACAAAGAATTTGACCAATGACCTTTTTCTACAGGGTGTTCTGGAACCTTCTGTGGACATGCCCTTACAAGGGCATGTGGCTGACCACAACTAATCAGTTACATATGGAGCTGATACCACAGGAATGTGCAAACGTCTCTAGCCTCCAGGCAAACATCCTAAAAATGGTTAATAGTGTTTCACAGAAGAAAAGGAGTCAAGTAAACTACACACAAAATAATAATATGAAAACATAACCTTTCAAATAAACTCACAAGTAAATGAACTTAGATAATTATTCTAACACTTAATGTGCTAATCATAAGCATTAGCTAACAGTTTAGTTTAACAGTAAAATGCCATACCACCTTCCTCTTAGCTGCTGAGCTTCCACTGAAAACACTTTCTCTTCTAGAAGCTTCTTACATTTCCTGCTTTGTCAGACGGACACATTGAATCTTTTTCACTGAGTCACATCTTCCACACTGAAGAGAGTTGCTTCTTGTCCTACAGTCTCACAGCAGAAGCAGGTAGTCCAGCTAATGTTTCTACAAACCGGCTCTGACTTCAGACGCCTGGGTTCATTAACCGGATGGAGAAAACCACTGGGCTGGAGGTCAGCTGCTGCAGCTGCTGCTGCTGCTGCTGCTGCTGCTGCTGCTGCTGCTGCTGCTCCAGCCAGTTTCTGCTGCAGCTTCTGCTGCAGCTACAAAGGAAAAGCAGCTATAAAGGAAAGGAAATCAAGTTTCCAGAGCGCAGAGAGAGAGCATTAAGATGGTTGTGAAGCAGTAGGTCGCTGCTTTCATGAAGCAAAGTGCTGTTGCTGCAGCAGCTGTTAAATTTAACGTTAAAGATTAATCCGAGTGGTTATCTTACACAATATTCCTATCTCTGTAGGAATGAGCTGGTTTAATAAAATGGCTCATAATCCAGATGTGGCTTTGAATAAAAGAGCAGCTGGACCCGTTTGGACTCTTCTGTCACCAAGTGTTCGTCCCAGCAGAGGCTGGCATTGCTAATGCTTGGCGCCCTGGGCAAACCGCCTTTCCGGTCCCAGTGGCCCCGCCAGTCCCAGTGTCTCGTGGGTAAACTCCATCGTCCCTCATGTTGGGACGTTTCCTGTTTTAGCTCCTGATGCGACAGCAGGCAGTGTTTATGGCCCGGGTTCCTCCAGAACCCAACATCCCGTCTACAGAACTCCATCAGGACGTTTCCAGTATCAGTCTGGGTTCTGGTTCTGACTGGGACGGGCTGGATCAGGTGGATTCTTTGGCAGAGGTCAGCCATTAACCCGACACACCTGCCGTTTCAATCCAACTTTAGATCCGCTCTGGGTCAGAACCGATCCTGTTGGGATTAGTGGAGAGGAAATTTCTGGGTGAAGCAGATTTCTGCTTCATCAGGACCGGATGCCTTCCTGCCCACATCGTTTTACCGCCTTCAGCTGACCATCCGGGAGTCTCAGAGATATGTGACTGCCCCCTGGTGGCCAAACCAATAAATATCAGCTGAAATCACTCGCTGCAGCCCAGTTGATTCAAAGTCATGTTTGGACTCACTGAAGTTTGAAAGTGTGATATGAAGATCCACATGCTGGGAGACTGAAGGAAGCTTTTCCACAAAATGTTCCACCAGAAACCAGCAGAGGCTGTCCTGGAGCTGCCTGAACAGAAATCATGGTTCTAACGTCTCCCACAGCTGCTTGGACAGAAGCTGCTCCATCTTTCATATTCCACTTCTTTATTTATTTATCATCTTCTGATGTAGAGGGCAGTATTGTAATGAAATAAATTTATTTTTACAGTTGGAAATACTTAAAGGAAAAACACAATTCATTAAATTTTGCACATTATAATTTTTTCAACCTCTTTTAGGAATAAATATTCCACAAGGAGAAAAAAAAGCTATAATATAATTCAATCTAGACTGGAAGCTAACAGGAAGCTAATGTAGCGCTGATCTGAAGGCACTTTTAATGCTCCTGCATTCAAATAGCAGAAAATAGTCGTGAAAAACAGGCTTTTCTCCTCACAGTGCTCCACAGCGCCTGTTTAACCAGGAACATCACTATTTTCAGCACATGGATGTAGCATTTTCATTAGCGATGTTTCATGTAGCATAAGAGCAGCTAAATAACTGCTAACACAGTTCCATCTCTTTTTAACAAAGTTTAAGTGCTCCAAAGCACATTATTTTACAAGAACAGTAATAAAACTATCACTTATTATACTTAAAATACACTTATTGAACACAGAAAACAAAACTTCATACCTTCTCCGACGGAATCCGAACAGAAAGAGCGCGAAGGAAAAGCCTCCACAGACTATAACAGTAAAATCCGTTAATTTGTCTTTTAAACCCGAACTGACGCTCAAAACTACAATCCATGAACTCAATATGTTTAACAGTAAATATAATAATTCACATTTTCATTCGCAACACATTAAATTTGAATAAAAATAATAATTTTGAAACAGGAAGTTGCCCGCTGTTTTGCAATGGATCTGTCTTTTCAAAATAAAAGCCGCCAGTGCTCATATAATTTCCTACCGGAATAGCTTCTCATTTTAGCTTCTCAAGAATATAGTGTAATAACATCACACTGCTACACTAACAGGAAGTAAACTGGAAACTAACAGGAAATAAACTGGAAGCTAACAGGAAGTTAATGGGAAATAAACTGGAAGCTAACAGGAAGTGTGATACTGCAGGAGGAAATAACATTTCAGCTGCCTCCTGCAGAATCTCTTGGCGGATGCTCTGGTTGCTAAAGTTAGACTCTGGAGGAAGAGGAAGAGGAGATGTTTCTGCCTTCCTGCTCCTCTTCTTCCTCTGGGCCAAGAAAAACCTGCCCAGTTTCCTCCTTCACCATTTCCCGATTCTCCAGACCAGACAGAGTTGCCCTGTGAGGAATGAGCATCAGGAGAAGCTCTGCCTCCGTCAGCAGCAGGAAATGAAGAAATAGATTCTTCCTCCTTTAATATTCTCTGCTGCTCCTCTTCCTCCTCTGTCCCACAGAACTGGATGCTTGTGCTTTCATGAAAGGCTTTCTGTTAGCGGGTGCATCTGAATGTGAGTGTGTGAGTGTGGGGGGGGGGGGGGGGGGGGGTCTGACTGTGTGTGTGAGAGAGAGAGAGACTAAAGCAGGGGGGGAAGGCGGCTGATGAAAGCTGTGAGGAAGACTCAGATGATGCAGAGATGAGAGGAAGAGGAGATGACAGCTGATCATATTCTGCTGAGGTGATGAAGGCATCAGCTTTCCTCTCCTACTGTTCTCCACTTAATGTCACCTTCCTCCTCTTCATCCTTCCTGTCTATCTGTCCCAGCAGTCAGAAGACAAAACGTCCAAGTCGTCCTCTCCCCCAGAGCTGGAAACACCGACCATCTGGAAGATCGGAGACCCGGAAAAAAACTGTCTCTGTTGGACGGGTTTATCCCAGAACAGTAGCAGAAGAAGAGTTTATCTCAGTAGAAGAAGAGTTTACCTCAGTAGCAGCAGAAGAAGAAGAGTTTACCTCAGAAGAAGAAGAGCGGTGAAGATGGCGTGACTGATCCAGCTTTACTGTGGCTCATCGATGGTTTCTGGTCGCTCAGCTTAGCGATCCGATTCTTCTCCAGACGCTGCTTCAGAATATTCTGATCTGATCTGCCAGCAGGAAGTGATGGACAAGATTGTCATTTTCAGCCAATCACGTCACATCCATAATTTATTTGGATTTATGAAATCAACAAGAAGTAGAGAGTTATTGCTGTTAGCTTTCATTAGCAACAAGCAGGTAAGGTGATGGATGGATCGATTGATTGATGTGCTGCTGTTTTTCCTTCTGCTTTTGGATGCAGCTGCAGGGTTTTTGTTCCCGTCTTCCATTCGGACAGTTGCTATGGCAATGGTGTATAGTTTTTACAGCTGGCAGCAGCTGATTAGTATCTGAAATAAACCCCAACGTCTCTCCGCTCTGAGCGATTCGCTGCGTTTCTAATCTGAGCGGATTAGCAGAATTCACTTTGCTTCTGCAGCAGAACCAGGAAGAGCGGCTGTCACAGAAAAACTCCCATGATGCCTCAGATTTAGAGCGCCGCCTGGTGGAGCCTCGGCTCTATATCATCCGCATGAAAGATTCAGCGATGTGGCGGCCATCGTGGCTCCCAACATGGCCGCCGTTTTACTCACAGAGTATTCTGCTGGCCCGGATCTCTGGAGCGGTTCTGACCCGGTCCTACAGTAGGGCCGTTATATAATGTTATTGGTTCTGTTGCAGTTTGAATGGAAATGTGTTGAGTTGATACAGCTGTAGCCGTGGTTAGCATTAGCATTCCTCTGGACCCAGAGCCAATCATCTGTCTCCGTCTGTCTGCAGGATGATCCCGGCCAATCACAAGTACTTCCTGCTGAGCGACCTGGCGGCGGCGCGGGACTACGAGCTTTGCGTCCTGGCGGTCTACGACGACGGCGTCACCACGCTGACCGGAACCAAGATGGTGGGCTGCGTCTCCTTCACCACCGACTCAGAGTATGGCCGCTGCCACTCCATCCGGGACCAGGTCAGTGCTCCGCCTACCGGGACACCTACTGGACCCAGTTCACCAAACTGAACGGTACCACAGATCCCAGTTTACTGATCTGGTCACCAGGTCCAAATCCATCAGTCCCCCTTCATTCTGAAAGCCCAGAGGTTCTGGTTCTGGTCCTAGAGGTTCTGGTTCTGGTTAATGGACGTCCACCTAGACAGACCAAAATTAACACATCGATTCAGTGAAGCATGGTGGTGGCAGCATCATGCTGTGGGGCAGCAGGAGAGCTCAGACTGGGGTCAAGGTTCATCTTTCACCATGACAACCGTCCTAACACCCAGCCACAGATATTAGAATGGCCTAGTCAAAGTTCAGAGCTAAATTTCTGTGGCAGAACCTGAAAACTGATGTTCCCAGTGGTGCTGAAAATAAATGCGCTCCACACAAATCAGTCAATCATTATTAATCATTGCTCATTGAACATAATCAGGTTGCATCATCATCAATTCACGTTTATTTTCTGACTTTGTTTCATTCAACCAATAAAATAAACTGGACAGAAGTTTAATACATGAGCCTGCACCTGTCCTACTTCCTGTTCCTCCTGTCCACTTCCTGTCCTACTTCCTGTCCCTCCTGTCTACTTCCTGTCCTACTTCCTGTCCCTCCTGTCTACTTCCTGTCCTATTTCCTGTCCCTCCTGTCTACTTCCTGTCCTACTTCCAGTTCCTCCTGTCTACTTCCTGTCTTACTTTTGGTCTCTCCTGTCTTACTTCCTGTCCCTCCTGTCCTACTTCCTATCTCTCCTTTCTTTCTTCCTGTCCCTTCTGTCTTACTTCCTGTCCTACTTCCTGTCCTTCCTGTCTTACTTCCTATCCTACTTCCTGTCCCTCATGTCTTGGACGTGTCCCTGTCCATCTCTGTTGAATTAAAGTGTTTGTCCTCTCTGTACGGCATCCTGTTAGTGCATTTAATCAGTAACCTCCTGCTCCTGTAGACAGCTTCTTGTTGTCGTGGAAACCAGGTCACAGCAGCAGCTTTCCTCCACCCTAGCGTCTAACTTCCTGTCTGTCCCTCCAGTTCCTGGGCGGCACCATGATCATCATCATCGGCGGGATCATCGTGGCGTCTGTGCTCGTCTTCATCTTCATCCTGCTGATGAAGTACAAGCTCCATAGCAACCACTACAAGCAGAAAGCCGCGGCGCGTCACGCCAACGTCTGCTCCCAGACCAACGGAGGCGGAGGGGGCGGAGCCAGCGGCGTCTTGGCGCTGCCTCCGTCCGCCGCAGGGGGTGCAGGTAACCGACCCGCCGAGCGGCCGGTCCGGTTCTGACGGCGTTCTGACGGCGTTCTGATGTCTTCCAGGCGCTAATAAAAGCTGCGCGCCGGCAGCAGAGGGAGGAGCTTCTCTCAGAGGGACGACCGTGGTGGACCTGAACCCAAGTCTTGACGAGGACGCCGCGTCCCAATAACAGGAAGCCGGACGCTCAGCGCCGACTCCCCTTCCTGTTTGTTTCACTGCGTTTCTTTTTCTGCTCCGTCCTGGAGTCAAACTGGACTTCCTGTGAGGAGCAGCGGCACTCGGCGGTGAGTCCCACTCCCACTCAGGACACCCCACACCAAGCTAAACCTTTAATTTGAAGGGTTCCGTTCTGTTCAGTCGCTTTACTCAGCTGATGGCATCCAATCATGGACAGTGGAGAGGAACAACTTCCTCTTTAACAGGAAGTGACCTCACCAGAACCTGACTCAGTGTGGTGGGGGAGGGACATCCCATAATAAAACTTTCATGCTGCTTAATATTGTGATAATTAAAAGCAGTGCTAGCGGCTAATATGGGAGCTAATGTGAAGTGTTGTTGCTAACTTTAAGAAACATTTAGCACTCTTAGCGTCCCATAAAGGAATTTTTCAGAATAAATTGTGAAGCGCTAATTTTCTTGACTGTTTTATAAACTTTCAGTTGAATAAAATTTGATGTCTATGTTGAAGTTTTGAGAAAATGGAACAAATACAGCAACAAACTGATGGGAATTTATCCTGGAGGGGAAGCTAAGGGCGCTAAACGTTCTCAAAGTTTGTAAAAATGCTAAAGCATTAAACAGTTAGCTGTGCTAATAGCTTCTTAGCCGGTTAGCAGCAGTGTGTCCAACACAAGGTGATCTGAGGTCACATGATCTGGTCTGTAACACACAGAAATACATTTCTGTTTTCTCCCAGCAGAGTTTCTATGTGTTTCTAGACGATTCTATGTGACAGATCTGTGTTAATTACATTGTTTGATTTTATCGCCTCCTGCCACCAGATTGTGTTTTATTTTTTACTGTTCAGAAACAGTTCATGCTGGACCTTCATGGAAGAAGAGGAAGTAATTGTTTAGAGCAGGGGGGCCAAACTCCAGTCCTGGAGGCCCGCAGTCCTGCAACTTTTAGATGTGCCTCTGCTGCATCACCTGAACAGAATAATTAGGTCATTAAGGTTCTGGAGAACTGATCTACACAAGGAGGAGGTCATTAAGCCATTTCATTCCAGTGTTTTGTATCTGTGGCTCATCTAAAACCTGCAGGACAGCAGCTGGAGGCCTGGAGTTTGACTCCTGTGGTTTAGAAAATGTGACTGCAGGTTTGCATCCAGCAGGAGAAAACACAGGAAGGAGGTCAGTAGAGAAAATGTTTTAAACAACCTGAAAACATGACGAAGCTTCAGATTGAGAGAGAAATTCTTCAACAGATTTCCCGTCCCTTCCTTCACTATTTGATAGAAATGTTAAATCTGCCGCTCCAGCTTGTCTCTGTCAGTTTCATCTGATGTCCAGAAACAGACCGGAACCCTGATCCAGCCAGAATAACACCAGACGCCTCCTTGTGGTTGGTTGGTGTCACAGCAGCTCTACTTTTTTTTTTTTCTAAGATGGCGGCGCTCGTAGACGCAGCGGCTTTGTGCTCTCCGACTCAAAGTTTGTCTTTTCCACTTTGCTCGGTTAGAAACACCTACAACCAACAAAATTTACTGGCCATTGGTCAAGCAATCGGGGGAAGTCTGTCACAGGAGCTTTTCCGTGTCCACAACAACATTCCGGTCGATATTGCTCGGACACCGGGCTCTCCCTGGATTACAACCCCAGTATCTACGACAGGACGACGGCGCAGAGATTGTAAACAAAAGAGGGGGTGTCGCAGCGGCGTGTTAGCGAGGCTCAGGAAACAGCCACACAAACCACCGCTACCAAGCATCTTTCTCTCCAACGTGAGGCTCTCGCTAACAAACTGGACGAATGTAAGCTGTGGATTGCAACTGACAACCTCATCCGGGAATGCTGCATTCTGTTGATCACGGAGACGTGGTTAAATCCAGCCATACCGGAGCCGGAGATCGAGCTAGCAGGCTACACAGCACATCGACAGGACCGATCAGCAGCTCCGGTAAGAAAAGAGGAGGTGGACGATGCGTTTCTGTAAATAACAGCTGGTGTACGAACTCCACAGTAGTTGTTAGCCACTGTTCTCCAGGCGTGGAGTTCTTCACAATTACATGCAGACCCCGATACCGCCATTCTACTCACTGCGGTTTACATAGCACCGGATGCTAACGCTAGCTCGACCGTGGGGCTCCTGCATGATACTATCAATAACAACCAGAACCAGAACCCCGAGGCTGTTCACATCGTCTCTGGGGACTTTAATCATGCTGATCTGAAATCAGTCCTCCCCAAATTCCATCAACACGTAAAGTGCACAACCAGGGGTGATAAAACTCTGGACAAGCTGGACACAAACATCAGACAAGCATACAGGGCTAAACCCTTAGCACACCTTGGCCAGTCTGATCACGTGTCCCTGCTACTGATCCCTTCTTACACCCCCCTGCGGAAACGTGTCCCCAGTACAACCCGGACTGTCACCATCTGGCCTGAGGATGCCTCTCACCAACTACAGGACTGCTTCCAGAGAACTGACTGGGAGGTTTTTGCACATCAGGACCTGGAGAACTACACCTCAGCAGTCTTGGACTACATCAGGTTCTGCACGGACAATGTCACCAGGAACAGACTCATGAGGATCTATCCGAATAGGAAACCCTGGATGACTAAGGAGGTCCGGGGCCTCTTGAAAGCCAGGAACGCTGCTTTCAGGTCTGGGGACAAGGCACTCTACAGTTCTGCAAGAGCCAACCTGAGAAGAGGCATCTGCCAAGCTAAGGCATCATACAGAGGGAGAATAGAGAAGCAGCTCAGGAGCAACAACATCAGGCAGGTGTGGCAGGGTGTCCAGCACATTACAAACTACAGATCCAGCAACCAGCCATGCACGGAGGGAACCACTTCCCTGGCAGAGGAGATGAATATCTTCTTTGCCCGCTTTGAGGCGACACCTACCACAGCTCCATTACAGCTGCCTGTCCACAGCAGCTCTGCTCTCACAGTAGAGGAGTGTGAGGTGAGGCAGGTGATGAGGAAGGTGAACCCAAGGAAGGCTGCGGGACCTGACGGTGTGTCGGGACGGGTGCTTAAAGACTGTGCAGACCAACTGGCTGGAATCTTCACAAAGATTTTTAACCAGTCCCTGTCTCAAGCCACTGTCCCTCCCTGCCTAAAGTCCTCTACCATTGTCCCCCTGCCGAAAAGAACCAACATCAACACCCTGAACGACTACCGTCCAGTGGCACTCACACCGATCATCATGAAGTGCTTCGAGAGACTGGTGCGGAGTCACATCCTCGCTGGCCTGCCTGCTGAGCTGGACCCTCTCCAATTTGCCTACAGAGCAAAGAGGTCCACAGAGGACGCTGTATCCACTGCACTTCATGCTGCCCTGACCCACTTAGAGAAGCAGGGGAGCTACGTCAGAATGCTCTTTGTGGACTTCAGCTCAGCATTTAATACTATACTTCCCCAACGTCTGGTGTCCAAGCTAGCAAACCTTGGGCTCCCATCAGCCACCTGCAGTTGGATCCTGGACTTCCTAACAGGTCGCTCCCAGAGGGTCAGACTGGGCCCCCACACCTCCACTGCTCTGAGCCTGAACACCGGATCGCCACAGGGTTGCGTGCTCAGCCCACTTCTCTACACCCTCTACACTCATGACTGTGTCTCCAACCACCTCAGCAACAAGATCATAAAGTTTGCAGATGACACGACTGTTGTTGGTCTCATCTCAGACGGGAAGGGGGAGCTGGAGTACAGGGATGAGGTGAAGCGGCTGTCAGAGTGGTGCAAAGTCAATAACCTGCTCCTCAACACCTCCAAAACAAAGGAGCTGGTGATCGACTTCAGGAAGAACAAAACGGACATCCAGCCTCTCACCATCAGTGGGACCTGTGTGGAGAGGGTCCCAGTGTTCAGGTTTCTGGGCATGGAGTTGGAGGACAAGCTAACCTGGAGCACCAACACCAAGGAGCTGTTGAAGAAGGCACAGCAGAGACTGTACTTTCTGAGAATACTCAAGAAGAACCGTCTCCCCTCAGACCTGCTGCAGGCTTTCTATCACTGCTCCATAGAGAGTGTGCTCACGTACGGTCTGTGTGTCTGGTACGGCAGCAGCACATCCGCGGACAAGAAGGCGCTCCAGAGGGTTGTTAGGGCAGCAGAGAGAACCACAGGCTGCCCCCTCCCCACTATGGAACAGATTTACACTTCCAGGCTCCACAAGAAAGTTTTGGACATTTTAAATGACTCTTCACACCCTGGCCATGGTCTCTTCCAGCTGCTGCCATCAGGCAAGAGATACAGAGCAATAAAAACCAGGACAAATCGCCTAAAAAACAGTTTTTACCCGATGGCAATCATGGCACTAAATTCAAAGGCATAAGAACTTCTGCTCTTGACACCACTTTGTTAAAAATGTAAATTCTGTTGCGACACCTCCAGGCGCTGCAACCATCTTCTGATGTCTATTTATTTCTCATTTTGTACTATTTATTTCTTTATCTTTTTTATGTATGTATATGTATATTGTATATTATGTATATACACATAACCTGCATTTTAACTCGAGTCGAGCAAATCTCAACCTGTAATCTGTTGATGACAATGACAAATAAATCTTATCTTATCTTACTTGAAATGATCAACTTTCAGTTTCAAAGCAAGTAAGAAACATCAACAGCACGAAAAAGACGCCAGAACTAAACCCGGAGGATCTGAGCGTTGCCCTCTGACCTCAGAGAGGTTTATGGGTCGTTGCAGATGTTTCCACCAACAGGTTTTCACCCTGCTGGTGGAAACATCTGCTTTTCATAATTCAATAAAATAATGAGCTGCTCCTCATTATTTCGGCTGGTCAGAGCTTCAGGTTCTACATGTTGAGCAGCAAACTGGATGTTTGTGTCAGAATGAAGGAATTCATGCACAGAGGTCACAGAGGTCAGAGCAGCCGGCGGTTCCTGCGGTCTGATGGATCGTCAGGCCGGTTTGGGCCCGGCCGGATTCCTCACGCGGAGCCACAGTGACACCCGGTGGCCGGTCGCTGCGCTGCGGATTTTATTTTTATCCCGATGTATCCGGGGAGAAGAGAAGCGAAGCCGTCTCTCGGCGTCGCTGAGCTCAGGATGCTCTCAGGTGTGAGGAGAGAACAAGACTGGGATTTCTGAGCAGGAGGAGAAACTTTTTCAGAAATCTAAATAAAAAGATGAAACATTGAGACGCTTCCTCTGGAGCAGAATCCTCAGAGTCACAATTCAGTTTAATGAGGAACGTCTCAGTGGGAGAGAAGCAGATCCTCAATGTCAGCAGCTGAAACTCTTCCACAGAGAGAGGACGAGACCCAGAACCGGATCAGAACCAGATCAGTGTGGGTCCAGTCCAACACCAGACGGTTGGTTCTGGTTGTAACTTGCTGTTTTCCTGTTGGCGCATCAGATCGGATCGGCTCTTCAGACAGAACCGGTTCTGATCCTGACGGTGATGCTGAGATTCAGCGTATGGTGCCACCATGTGGGGGCAGTATAAACACTCTGCAACGTTACTGCAGGGCGGAGATGGAGGCAGTGCATCATGGGAGTTGGAGCGTAGAGCTCAGCTGGATGTTTGTAATCACCAAAGTATTCTAGGATTGGTTCTAATAATAATAATAATATCTATAGTGATGTCATGTTGCAGTGTGCAGACTCTCTGTCTGCACCTATGAAGTCTGACTCAGCCTGCGTGGAGAGGCTCCAGTGGGCAGGCAGTTCGACCGCTTCTGAGCGGCTCAGGTCCAGAACAGTTCTTCATACTGAATCAGTTCAGCTCAGATGAAGCATTCAGGTGAACATCAGGCGCAAGGCCGACTTGCAGACAGTTAGCTAGCGCTAGCTCTGGTATTCGTTTGTCGTCTGCTGCTTCAGTTCTGTACAAGGCTCACGTGAATCACGCAGCGCCCCCTGCTGGAGCCGTGGCACAGAGAAACGGCGCGTCTTGTTTGCTTTACATCTGACTCCTGCATAAAGAGAATGGTCTAATCCAAGGCCGGTGCCTCTCACATCTATCCCTTCCTCCAGCAGCTGCCTGAGAAAAGCCACAACTAAAATGAAAGCTATTCAATCTCCTCTGGGGATGAACATGAGGAAAGAAGACAGACGGACGGACGGACGCAGCCAGAGTTCAGGAGGAAGAGGAGGAGGAAGAGGAGGAAGACTGATGGGCTGCAGAGAGAAGCAACCAGACAAACGTCCAGATGAGTCAGAGAGACGGAGGGATGAAACACCAGCTGGAGGAGGAAGAGGAAACAGTTAGACTTAGACTTAGACTGACTTTATTGTCATTTTGCATGCACAGGGTGTATACAGAACCAAATTTTGTTGCATACGGCTCAGAACAATGTTTGAGGTTCCAATGTTGTGAGGTTACTCCAGAATAAAATAAAATACAGTATAAAATATGAATATAAATATGAATATAAAATATAAAGTGCAGGACTGACAGTAAAATAGAAGTTATTTAGCTCTGTACATGTGCAAGGTATGAAGTGGAGACCAGTTTTTGAGTGCAGTCCAGTTAAGAGTTCAACAGTCTGATGGCAAGTGGGAAGAAGCTGTTTTGGAACCTGGTGGACCTGCACCGGACGCTGCAGAACCTCTTTCCAGAGGGCAGCAGGGAGAACAGTCCATGGTGGGGGTGTGAGGGGTCACTGACGATGTTTCGGCCTCGGGACACGCAGCGCTGGGATGAAATGTCCTGAATGGAGGGAAGGGGGGCCCCGATGATCCTCTCTGCTGTCCGCACCACTCTCCTCACGTTCTTCCAGTCGGAGGCGCTGCAGCCTCCACACCACACAGAGAGGCAGCTGGTCAGAATGCTCTCTATGGTGCTTCTGTAGAACGTCTTGAGGATGGGCGGGGGCAGGTGTGCTCTTCTCATCCTCCGCAGGAAATACAAACGTTTCTGTGCCCTCTTGGCCAGAGACGTGGTGTTCACAGTCCAGGTGAGGTCGTTTGTGATGTGCACCCCCAGGAATTTGGTGCTGCTGACCACCTCCACAGCCGAGCTGTTGATGAGCAGTGGAGCGTGGCTGGGCCGGTTCTTCCTGAAGTCGACGATCATCTCCTTCGTCTTGTCAACGTTCAGGATCAGGCTGTTGTCTCTGCACCAGTCCACCAGCTGCTCCACCTCCTCTCTGTAGTCCAGGTCGTTGTCGTCTCTGATGAGGCCCACCACCGTTGTGTCGTCCGCGAACTTCACGATGTGATTGGTGGTGAACCTGGGGGCGCAGTCGTGTGTCATCAGAGTGAACAGCAGAGGGCTCAGGACGCAGCCCTGAGGGGAGCCTGTGCTGAGGGTGATGACATCGGAGGTGTGTTGTCCGATCCGGACTGACTGAGGTCTGTCGGTGAGGAAGTCTAGCAGCCAGTTGCGCAGGGGGGTGCTGAAGCCCAGGTGACCCAGTTTTCCTGCCAGATGCTGTGGGATGATTGTGTTGAACGCTGAGCTGAAGTCCAGGAACAACATCCGCACATGAGTGTTCTTCTCCTCCAGGTGAGCCAGGCTCAGGTGTAGGGCGGAGGAGATGGCGTCCTCAGTGGAGCGGTTTCGGCGGTAGGCAAACTGGAACGGGTCGAATGTGGAGGGGAGTCTGGAGACGATGTGTTCTTTTACCAGCCTTTCAAAGCACTTCATCATGATGGGAGTCAGTGCCACAGGCCGGTAATCGTTGAAAGAGGTGACTTGAGGTTTCTTTGGCACCGGAATGATGGAGGCAGTTTTGAGACAGGCTGGCACTGTGGCTTGGTCCAGTGAGGTGTTAAAAATGTCTGTTAGGACACCAGCCAGCTGACCTGCGCATTCCCTGAACACCCGCCCAGGTACGTTGTCGGGGCCTGGGGCCTTCCGTGGGTTGACTCTTTTCAGAGTCTTCAACACATCGGCTGTGTCCAGGCAGAGTGCCTCCTCTTCCTGGTGGGGAACAGTTTTCTTTGCCGGAGTACTGTTTGGTGCCTCGAACCTCCCAAAGAAGTTATTGAGTCCATTGAGAAAGTCAGCATCAACTTCGCCCACTGGGGGGGAGGATGGATTGTAATCTGTGATCGCCTTTATGCCTTGCCACATACTCCTGATGTTGCTGGTGTCGTGGAAGAACTCCTGTATTTTCTGACTGTGGGTTCGCTTTGCTAACCTGATAGCACGGTTCAAGTTGGCTCTCGCTGTCCTCAGTGCCTCCTTGTCGCCAGACTTGAAGGCTGAGTTCCGTGCTTTTAGCATTTCCCGTACCTCCTTAGTCATCCAGGGTTGTTGGTTGGCCCGGGTGATAATGTTCTTAGTGATGCTGACGTCCTCTGTGCACTTGTTGATGTAGGCTGACACAGTCATGGCGTACTCATCGATGTTGATCTGGTCGTTGTAAGTGGCTGCTGCCTTGAACATCTCCCAGTCGGAGCACCCAAAACAGTCCTGGAGTGCCTCCATGGCCCCCTCAGTCCACACCCTCACCTGCTTCACTGTAGGTTTTGTTCTGATCAGCAGGGGCTTGTATGCAGGAATTAGCATAACAGATAGGTGGTCTGAAGAGCCAAGGTGGGGGCGGGGGGCTGCTCTGAATGCTTCTTTGATGTTGGTGTAGGCCAAGTCTAGAGTATTTCCTCCCCTGGTTGGAAAATCCACATACTGGTTGAAGTGAGGGAGAACAGTCTTCATGTTGGCCTGGTTAAAATCCCCAGCAATGATGAAAACGCCCTCTGTGTGTGAGGATTGTAACTCACTGATGGTCCGGTAGAGAACACTCATAGCCTCTTTAGTGTTAGCACTGGGGGGCACATACACAGCAGTGATGCTAACAACAGTAAACTCCCTGGGCAGGTAGAATGGTCTGCAGTTAACAGTCAGAAGCTCGATGTCCGGGGAGCAGTAACTGGCGACAGTCATGGCATTTTTACACCAGTTGTTGATGTAGATACACAGCCCCCCTCCTCGGGTTTTACCGCTGAGAGCGCTGCTCCTGTTGATTCATCCACTTCCTGTGTTCTAGACCTCTGTGTTCAGACAAACAGGTGACCTCTGACCCCATCCGCCTCATGACCTCGGCAGGACTTGTTGGTAAATGAAAGTTGCACTCAGTCAGATTTCCCATCAGAAATCGTGAGGTCTTGTTCTCTGGTGCTCCCTGCTGGTGAGTGGCGGGAACTGCAGCTTCCATGTTCTCCAGCTGATGTTGAAGTCGTGCTTTTATTTTGAAGTCAGGAAGGACAAAACAGTTTTTCCTCAAAAGAGCCTCAAGGCTTTCAGTCCAGTGATTCATGAAATAAATAAATTCACTAAATTTATTCAGTTAAAGTTGAAATGTTGGAATTAAAAACTTCACATTTTCAATTAAACTCAACGGTACAGTTTACAGTGCAGATCTGATGACTGAAGGTAATGAGCTCTGACCTGAATTGGTCAAGGTTTTCTGAACGTCAGGACATGATCAATCAATCAATCAATCAGGTCTCTTCATGGAACTCTACTTTTATACTTTCTTCTGTTTTTCAGATTTTTTCACACTCAGAGTATCAGAGAGTAGGAAGAGGTGAAAACACACACACACCTGGACAGGTGAGCTGTTGTTTCTGAGTTTGAACACAGCCTGCTGCTGCCACCACCAGGTGTGCAGCAGCAGAACCAGGCGGTTCTGGAGGTTCTGGTTTCTGGTTCTGGTGAATTTCAGATCTTTTCTCTGATTGTGAAACTGAACGTTTTGATTCTTAATAAATCTGTGGTGCTGGGCGGTGCGCCCCCTGCTGGCGGCGTTCAGTCCACAGCTCAGCAGCTCCGTTCAGCAGGAAATCGAAACTTATTTTAGGAAGCCAGTGTTGCCATGGCAACATGGTGGCATGAAAAAGTTTTTCAGGCCTCAGACGCAGGTCTTCCTCTGGGACGGTCCAGCAGCAGAGGATGGGCTCAGGCCGTGTGAACGGGCTTCACAGCCCATCAGACACGTCACTGCTTCATTTTGCATGTCGGCTTTCAAAATAAAAGCACGATGAGCCGTGGCTTGGTCGCCCATTAGAGGAGAGTTTTTGTCTTCAGCAGTGGCTGAAATAAAAGGAACATTGAGCAAAATATTTGATGCTCATCAAACTGTAATGTTGTTGATGATGATTTTATATCTTAATGTTTTCTGATGAAAAGCCCTTTGAGCTGCATTGTGACTGAAATCTGCAATAAACTGAAATAACTGAAAGGAACCTTGAAGAGGAAAATCTGACGTGGAAATACTTAGAGATGATCGCTCATATTAAGATTCTTAAATAAAAATAATGAACTTGTCCACCTGCTAAATTCTCACCTGCACTGTAATTAGTTTGATCAGCGAACATCTAAACCGAAAGAAAGAGTGAAAGAAACAACACAGGAAGCAAATGCAAACACAGAGAAATCCAGCTGCTCTCCCAGGACACGGAAACGTGGCCGCCGGGTCAGTCTGGGTCAGTCAGGGTCAGTCAGTGATGAGGCCTTTTCAGCAGCAGGTGGCGCTAGTGAGTCATGAACCTTCAGGCGAAGCAAACGGCTGGAGGCTTTCTTTGGTCATCGCTAGAGACTGGGGTCAAAGGTCGCCGTCTGGCAGGATCACCACCCTGAACATGCAGCCAGACATTATGGGATGGTTTAGATTCATGGGTTTGAACGGCCTAGTCAAAGTCCAGTCTGCAGACAGGCAGGTTCTGAACATTTAGGGGTGTGAATACTTTTTCCATCCTGTTGCTATGGAGACTAACCCCTGCCCCTCTCCTCCAGGTGTTCTGGCTATGATGAAGGGAACTGGGACCGCCTCTGGTCCAGATCCGGTCCGGGTCTCAGCCTGCTGATGTTCTGGACCCGGTGAGGTTCTGGCAGAACTCCGGGTCGGTCCAACCAGGAAGTTGTGGTGCCGCTGCTCCTCTCCTCATTATACGGTCACATGATAAGGATTACTGTGGGAGCAGCGCCTCCTGCTGGACACCTTGGCCTGAGAAACAAGCGATGGGAGGACGACCTCTGACCTCCAGACGTTTCTTCATCCCTCCTCCCTCTCTCTGTTTTAGGGACAAACGGTTTGCGTCCGTGATGGACGCTGCTCTGTGTGGGACATAAAAACTGAGCAGCGCCTGAAACGCCGGCGGACTGAACCGACGGCGAATGTATGAAGTGGTTTTAGAAGATGGCCGCAGATGTTGCGTTGTCTCCTCCCTCCCCTGTTGCTGTCTGACAGTGTCTGTGTTTGTATGTGACATCCACCTAACAGTCTTCAGAATTTACTTTAACCATAACGAAACAAAAGGAGAAAAACAACTGCAACGTGAAATGGGAATTTTATGCTTTCATAGACACAAATATGTGGATTTATAATGAAATAAAAAGTATTTTTCTTGGAAAATGTGACTTCTGGTTTTCTTTTTGGTTGTGATGTTCACATGAAAAAAAGAACTATCAACACATTTGTAGTTATTGTGCTGGTGGGAGCAGCCGGGTGGAACCATGGTGAACACATCGATGTGCATTACTGCACAGGACAGCGTGTTAGCCGCTAACGCTAGCCACAGCTACCGCATGTGCCACTACTGCGCAGAGTTATCTCCAACACAGGGTGAGCAGGAAACTGTCGCAAAGATGTTCGAATCGCCTGCGACAAAATGTCTTGCAGCTGAGGAAACTGGTGATGTTTTGATAACTTTGTTTCCTTCCCAGAAACAAATCTATGATCTCTAGTTTGGGTTCTGTTACTTCTTTAAGTTGCTAAAGATTACTAAATGAAGAAAGTGCTGAAAAAGAGGTGAAGAACTCAAAACCACTTCACCTCACACGCAAACTCGTTGCCATGGCAACCAGTTGACAACAGTTCTGCTAGCCAAAGTAGCAAACGTTACGTTCATGTGTATCAGAAACATCAGTGCCAAAAACATGCAGAACATTCAGTCTGCTAGTTGCTAATTGGATGACATGAACAAAGCAAAGGCTGATTAGCGCCACCATCTTTCCCACTCAGACCAGTTCAGATGCAAATGAACTAGAAACATGTTCATTCGGCTGAATGTTCTTCAAACGTTTCAGTTTTTAGGACTCGTATTTAATTCAGAATGTTTTTATTTATCCTTTGTTTCATTCATAACTCCGCCACATCTGAACACGCCTCTCATAAAACTAACTCTTTATTGGTTTATTCTCAGTAATGTCTGAAATTTGCTCAAAGTTGTATTAGCTGTCAACTAAAACATAAATCAAAGCACTCATTTTAAGACATTTTATTAACAGAAACAATAAATATTAAGAACAATACGTCGTCTAAAACAAACTATCAAAGCCCCCTGTAGTCATAATCAGTCTTTCTGCTCTGCTGCTCAGAGTAAGACGCCCCTCCCTTCAACATGGACTCTTGTGTGTTTGTCCAGATTTCCTTTCTGGATGAATCTTTGTCCACAAAAATCGCAGGAAAACGGTTTCTCTCCCGTGTGGAGCCTCATGTGTATTTTTAAGTTGGACTTGTAGCCAAACCTTTGTCCGCACACTTCGCAGGCGAACGGCTTCATCCCTGTGTGCGTCCTCATGTGGATCTTCAGGGACTCCTTGTGGCTGAACCTTTGTCCACAAACATCACAACCAAACGGTTTCTCTCCTGAATGCAGCCTCATGTGGATTTTGTGCGATTCCTTGTGGCTGAACCGTTGTCCGCACAGATCACATCCGAAGGGTTTCTCCCCAGTGTGGCTCCTCCTGTGCTTGTTCAGGTTGGCCTGTTGGCTGTATCTCTGCCCACACACGTCGCACTCAAAGGGTTTCTCCCCTGAGTGGCTCACTGTGTGCCGGTTTAGATGCGCCTTCTGGCTGAATCTTTTCCCACAGACGTCACAACAGAACGGTTTGTCTCCAGTGTGAATTCTGGTGTGCTGGTTCAGATGGGCCTGCTGGTTGAACCTCTGACCGCAGACGTCGCAGCAGAAGGGTTTCTCTCCTGTGTGGATCCTCATGTGGATCTTCAGATCGGTTCTCCTGGTGAAACTTTTCCCACAGTCACAACTAAAATATTTCAGCGCAGTTTGATCTTTACTTGGTGAATTGATGCCTTTCTGCTTCCGCTTCTCGTTGCAGTTCAGAGAGCGAATGATGGAATGACCCGTCATGTGTCTCTGGAGGGAGCGCTTGCTGGCGAACTGGTTGCTGCACTCGGAGCAGCTCAGGGTCTTGTTTCCCGGAGGAGTCCAGTCGTCTTCGGCTCCGGACTCGGAACCCGATAGGGGCTTCAGGTCAGCTTCGCCACGCTTCGATCTATCGTACTCCTCACTTTCCTCGGTCTCTGAAGAGTTGAGCGCCTCTGTGTGAATGTTGTGGTCAAGCCTTCTGCTGGACCCTGCCACCTCACCGTCCTCTTCATCACTTTCTGCCTTCGTCTGATCAACTGAGCTGCTTGGAAGATCTTCATCTTCTGCTTGATGACGATGTGAGAACAAAGGTTTCTCTTCATCGTCGTCTTCGTCATTCTCACCCTTCACAATGACTATATTTAAAGGGAAAGCGTCTTCAGTGGGAGGGAGCTCCTCCTCCTCCAGGCTGCTCCACAGCTCTTCCTGTTCCTGCTTAATGCAGACGGCTTCTGGATCCGGTTGGTCCGCATCAGAACTCTGGTCTTCAGGAGGATCTTCCTCCACCAGCAGCATCAGCTGAACATCTGCAGAGAAGATGGCAGAACTCGGATTAGTTCACACGAAGCCATGTCCGAGCCGTGAAGGAGTCTGCAGTCCGAGAAAACAGGCTGAAGGTTCTGTGATCAACCCAAATCAACCTGCAGATCTTTCTACGGCCTCCATCCTTCAACGACCCGAGCGTCCAGGTTGGCTAACAGGATCAACGTATTTATTACGCAGAGAGATCAGAGAAGTGTCCCTGAAGATAAAAAGAAAATATTCAAACAGGATTTTACATAAACAACAAGAAACGATTTGGACCCTTTTACTCCAGCTGAGAAAGAAAACCTTAAATGATTATCAGAACGTGGGAGACAGATATTTTGACACAGCCAATGTGATCCAGCTGCTCATGGATCTTTGGAACATCCCATGGTTCTGGTCTGCTAGTCCAAACCCCCTGCTGGAGAAACAGATACTGCAGAGGAAGCTCCGTTCAGCCACCTGGAGGGAAATGCACTGACCGGTTCTGATCCACTTCCACCTGGAACAGTGAAAAAGCTCATTGCATGTATAAAATCTTTCTATGCTGCGATCAACAACCGATGATCATCCACCGTAACGCTGCCTGAACCCTAACCTGAAAAGATTTGCATGTACAGTATAATGTAGATTTTGTCATATTTCAATCGTTTCATCTTGAGATGTTTCTAAGTGTTTACCCATCCTGTCTGCTTCAGATCCATAACTTGGTTTACTAGATTCTTAATCATTAAAGCAATCTTGCCTTGGTGGACAGAGATTTAAACACAATGTTCCAGTAAAAGTTTCATGTTAAATGTGATTCAGTTGAAAATTTTGTGCACCTTAAAAACATTAGCGGCCCCAGTGCAACCAGTAAGAGGCCTGAGTTGAGTCAGCTGCAGCCTAGCAAGCTAACTGCTACCGTTAGCTCTTCTTCTTTACTTTAAACGGTCAGAAATGTTTGATTAAAACTCTTTGCGAGAACTTAAAGGAGAAACAGAAAAACACAAACTAGGGATCATGTAGCCGATCTCTAACCACAGCATGTTTAACAACTGAATGGTTGCCATGGAGATTAAAGAATCTCTCAAACATGAAAGAATCAGGATAACACTCCATGTTTGTTTTTGAAGAGGGAATAACAGAACAGCTCAAAAAAGTGGATTTTACATAATGCCCCTTTAAAATACTGGGATGTGTTTTAATTACGGTAAAACTTTACTCTTAAAAAATACAAACATATTATACCATCCATCCATCCATCCATCCATCCATCCATCCATCCATCTTCTTCCGCTTATCCGGGGTCGGGTCGCGGGGGTAGCAGCTTCAGAAGGGAGGCCCAGACTTCCCTCTCCCCGGCCACTTCTTCCAGCTCCTCCAGGGAATCCCGAGGCGTTCCCAGGCCAGCCGAGAGACATAGTCACTCCAGCGTGTCCTTGGTCTTCCCCGGGGCCTCCTCCCGGTGGGACGTGCACGGAACACCTCACCAGGGAGGCGTCCAGGAGGCATCCTGACCAGATGCCCGAGCCACCTCAACTGGCTCCTCTCGATGTGAAGGAGCAGCGGCTCTACTCTGAGTCCCTCCCGGATGACTGAGCTTCTCTCTCTAAGGGAGAGCCCAGCCACCCTACGGAGAAAACCCATTTCGGCCGCTTGTATCCGCGATCTCGTTCTTTCCGTCACGACCCAAAGCTCATGACCATAGATGAGGGTGGGAACGTAGATCGACCGGTAAATCGAGAGCTTCGCTTTATGGCTCAGCTCTCTCTTCACCACGACGGACCGGTACAGCGCCACTTGATGGCAGACACTGCTCCAATCCTCCTGTTGATCTCCCGCTCCCTTCTTCCCTCATTCGTGAACAAGATCCCGAGATACTTGAACTCCTCCACTTGGGGCAGGACACCCCCCCTGACCCGGCGAAGGCTCTCTACCCTTTTCCGGCTCAAGGCCTCGGATTTGGAGGCACTGATCCCCATCCCGGCCGCTTCACACTCGGCTGCGAACCGCTCCAGCGAGAGCTGCAGATCACGGCCTGATGAAGCCAGTAGGACCACATCGTCTGCAAAAAGCAGAGATGAGATCCTAAGGCCACCAAATCGGATCCCCTCAACACCTTGGCTGGTCTAGAAATTCTGTCCATGAAAGTGATGAACAGAATCGGTGACAAAGGGCAGCCCTGGCGGAGTCCAACTCTCACCGGAAACGAGCCCCACTTACTGCCGGCAATGCGGACCAGACTCTGACACCGGTCATACAGGGACCTGACAGCCCGTATCAAAGGGCCCGGTACCCCATACTCCCGGAGAACTCCCCACAGGGCTCCCCGAGGGACGCGGTCGAACGCCTTCTCCAAGTCCACAAAACACATGTAGACCGGTTGGGCGAACTCCCAGAACCGTCCAGGACCCTGCTGAGGGGTTATAAACATATTACACAATATTTATAAATTCCAAGATTCAAAACTGATGAGCAAATCTAAAATATAAGACAGAAATATGAAATTTAAACAGATTTTAAGTTTTAATTTGGAAACCAATTTACTAGAGAGTTTTGCAGTTATTATTATTGTGTTTAAATAATGCGGCCAAAATGTCTTGTAGGATTACCGTGAACAACGGCGCCCCCGAGTGGTCAGGCTGATGTGTTCACGTAAACAGAAATGCCACTCACAACATGGCGGCTACGTTGACCTGCTGTTCGGACGCTCGTGCGGCTCCAACCTGCTGTCCGCAGCTAGCAGCTGCTGAACAGCAGCAATGAGACCTCCGAGCTTTCCAGACACGGTCCCTGACTAGACCAGTCCACCCAGTTCACTGCTGATAATGGGAAAGAAAAGGCACCAACCGGGATGTTCGGGGCTGAAAGCAGCATCCAGTATTTCGTGTCTCTGCTCCTCTGCTGCATCCAGTCGCTGTTTGACCTGCTGTCTCCACATCTCTGCTAGCTTTTCTCTCTCCAAACTTTCCTTTAACAGTTACTGAGCAGTTCCAGCTGAGCCTCAAACCGTTTCTCTTCTTTCCAGAGTTCACCAACTGCTGCTGTTTCTGTCTTACAGCTTTATTAACTCTCCCGCTGCTGCTCCGTGGACAGAAACCCGAGAAAACACGGAGGACGGCGCTCCAACTAGCTCTGCTAACTGAACAGTCACGAGTCTGCGCACTGGGGTTCATGCTAGCCTCGGGGAAACGAAACACCCGGAAGTCCCGCCCACACAGGACATCAACTAGACGTCAACATGTCCGCCATATTGGGAGGGAAATGCGTCCGATGTATAATTTAGTAAAGATTAGGAGCGGCTTAAGCAGTTTTTAAAGCTCTACAGTTCACTCTTCACAAATAGCTTTAAGTTTAAATATCAGAAAAAAGAGACAGATAATTAATAACAACGTTTCTGTATTTCAGTAACAAACATTTATATTCACTCAGATTAGTGTCCCTTTAAACAACCTGGTTAAGGTTTGGCTCTTTAAGCTTCTGATATGTGGAGAATTTTCTAACCACAAGGTTAAAGGTCAAGTACAGATGGGTCTTCCAGATGGACAATGGCCCTCAGCAGACCACCATGTTAGTCAGAAAGTCACTGAATGAGAACCACTGAATGAGAAGTCCATGTTCTGAAGCAGCCGTCACAAAAACTCTTAGTTTCACAGTTTTGCCCTTTCGACCTCTGAACACTTTGATGCGTTCAGAGACTCTGGGCTCTCAGCTGTTGAGGGATGATTGCTTCCTGGAGGAGTGGACTGTGTTGAGGTTTTAAATTTTACCCAATTGCCAATGTTTGCCCGCAACGTTTGTAAAGCGCCAGTTCGATGCTAAGAAACGTACCAGATATGACCCGCACTGCAAACAGCCGTCCTCCTCTGCAATGAGAGAAGAGCCAAACGAGGCGACTGTCCATGTTGGTTCAATATTTGGAGTGTGACCAACACGGACTGAGCGGCTTCCTTCACTTCCTCCTCTGCCATTTCTAAAACTACAGGCAGACCACAGTTATAAACAGAGCAGAAAATCCGCGTCATGGTTCATAGTGTAAAATTAAAGCAGAACTAATTTCATCAAGAGGGTTCTTTCTAAGGATCAGGTAAAATATGTTACAGCAATTGGTTTAATTTAAAAATAAAATATTCAACCTCTTAATATGGAATTTGTTGATTTTTAGCAACAATGATTTATTCAAAAACCATAATACTAAGAAATAATAATAGTTATTCTGACAAATAACAGATCAGTAACCAAATATCCCTCAAAAATAATATAAGGTTAGATTTAAATCACTCAGTTTATGTCAGCACAAAACAGAAATAAATAAATGTCCACAAATTTCAGTTCATTTTAATCAGAATAATGTCCACAATAGAGTCCCATAGCCTCATACAACAAAGTCCTGCAATATTCCCTGTTTCAATCCAAAATGAAAAATTCAAGATGACAAAATCCCCCAAAAATGATGAGAAAAAATATTGGTGGCACCAAAAACCTGCAGAAAGAACAAATTCCAGATGTCGTTCTTCCCCCTCGGTGCCGATCCAGTTTCCAGACACACCGTCTGTGGCGCAGGGCGAACCCTGACTGCCGTTTATGTCTTTTCTTTCTCTTCTTCTTGTTTCAAACGTTCATAAAGGCAAATCTCCTGCCGTGCGCGTCTCCCTCGCCGGTTGCGCCGCTTTTTATGCTAATCTCAGCCCAGCATGATGCTGCCCAAAAACCCGTTTTAAACAGTGGAAACTTAGAATCATTCAACAGCCAAGTAACGGAAACTGTTCTACAAAAACTCTGATATATTTACTTTATTTAGTCAAAGGAAAACAAACACAGTGGTTTTGTTACAACTGCTTAGCTTCTACCTCCCAGGTCTGAGTCCAGAGGAGAAAGTCCAGACTGCTCTGGAGGTGACCGACCCAGAGGACATTCACCCCTTCACCCCTTCACACGCCAAGCTTCCTGACTGTGGAGACGAGGCTGCTGTGCACCGGGAATTGAACCAACAAACTCCCACCATCATCCCAGCTGCGAGTCTTCTAACAGCTTTGAGGTGGTTAAATAAGAAGCTTCCAGAAATGTTTCATTTAAAGCTGCATGTCAAGTTTTAACCTCTGTGTATAAAATGCTTCGTGCTGCTTTTCTGTATTTCTATTGTAGAATCTGATTGATTTGCCCACTGCTGTCTTTTCTGGTGTAAAGGTTTAATTTTGTAATTCTCATTTTAGGGAAGATGTTTTTTTTGAAGAAAGCTGTTTGAATCAGTTACTTTAATTACACATTTCATAAGTTCCTTCTTTTATTTTATTCAAACCAACATGAGTGCTTCTTCTGAGGACGTTTTCAGTCGATGCGTTCGGCTCATTTGCTACACTTGGCCACATCAGGTGGAGCATAAAAGCTGCAACGCTCCACCTGTGGAAGTAAATCTGCTGATCCTCACCTGGACTCTGACCCAGTCTCTCTCTAACCTGACCAGGTGACCTACACTCTTCTGCAGATTACACAAAGGCTTCATGTAGGCAGAGCGGGGAAAGGAAACAGTCAAATGGATGTTCAGCCTCTGTTAGCGTGACCATGCTAACTGATGCTAATCAGGATGTTGAGAATTTGTTTTGGGTTTAAGCAGGATTTGCTTAAGACTTATTATTTGGGATATTATAATTTAATATAAGTAACTATTTTAGTTGCAGTTGTTTCATAAATCTAGTTAGCATTTGATAGTTAGCATCTGGTTCAAAACTGACTATTGTGGACCTTTAACAGAATGGACTCTATATCCCATGATGCTTTAGAACTAGTAGAAGAAGAACTTGAGGTTAGAGGAAGAAGTGAACTGAGGACCGTTGGTTTCCGAGAAAAGAGTTATGTTAGCTGAATGCCTAAACTCTGTACGATTCGGTCATCCTTTTTTCACTAAAGTTCACCTGAATAATCCAGCCGATTCCTTTTCCTCTTTGAATTATTCAGATGAACTTTAGTGAAAAAAAAGGATGTTTGGTTCTGATGCAGAACAGAACAGAACCAGAACCAGAACCAGCAGGTTGATCCAGCAGCAGATCTTTAATCTTTCAGTGATTTATAAACTAGCAGCAGATTAAAGTCTCAGTGAAGGAATGTAGAACTAGATGATGTAGAACTGGGTGATGCTAGCATCTAATGAATGAAGGAAATAATTTAACAACATATTCATATATTTAACTTGTATATTTTACCACTAAACAACAGATATATGCAATAAATGAATATTTCTGAGGAATTGTATTAAGTGGAGACACTCATTAAAACTGGTTTTTATTTAGAGCTTTAAATTTTCATAAAGGTGTAGCAGAGATTATATCAGTGACTCTGAACCAAACTAAACATTTACATTTTAGTTTACTGAGAAAAACATGTTAAGCATCAGCACCACTTACAGCTTGGACACATTAAAACGTTTTACACCATATTTCACGTTACGTTTCGCTGTAACTTTGCTGCTCTTAAACAATTTGCCCCCAATAATCAAATGGATTTCCTCCCTCGATCAGAAATAAAACAGGTTCAAGTTCTGTAATATTTTATGAGTCTAAATTGTCTAAATTTAATAATGTGAGAAATAAAAATTTCTGTCTATTCAGTCAGTGTTTCACACAAAAAATGTTAAAATATATATGACGTTCCTTTTTTAATTCAGTATTTTATGAAAATGTAGCCCTTGATGGAAGGAAAGACAGCCCAGCCTCTTCAAGGCAAAACTCAGGATTTTAAGAAAATCACCACTCATCAATGAACTGATAGTCTATCAATGAGATCAATCAACTTTAGTTCAACTCAATCAATAACCTGCATCACAAAATACTTCTGTTGGTTTAATAAAGGGTGAACATTCCTGCATTGTCTTAATATTTATAATTCTTCCTTTGTGGATCTACATGTGATTTTTTACAGCCTGAACTGCCATGAGACTCGATAAATCCTGTTCGTCCACTGCATGGCTTTTTCCATATCTGTCCATTATTGTCTATACAAAGAACATAAAGTGTGCGGACACAAAGGCAGTTTAGAGAGACGGGTAGCCATGTTTTTAGACCGTGGGAGTACCCAGAGAGAGCCCGTTCTTGAAGGGCAGAACAAGCATTTCTTGTTCCCTAAGCAGTTTCTCCTCCAGTGTGGATCCTCATGTGATTTTTTAAGGTGGGTTTTGCAGTAAATCTTCGACCACATACATCACAACCAAATGGTTTATCTCGTCTGTGGATTGTCATGTGACCATTTAAAGCAGACTTCTGAAAAAATCTTCGTCCACAAACGTCACATCCATAAGGTCTTTCTCCTGTGTGACTTTTCACGTGTCTGTTTAGATTTGACTTGAATCGAAATCTTTGCTCACAAACATCACAACTAAACGGTTTGTCTCCTGTGTGGATTCTCATGTGGCAGTTTAAATGAGAATTTTCACTGAATCTTTTCCCACAGACATCACAACCAAACGGTTTATCTCCTGTGTGGATTGCCATGTGACGGTTTAAAGCAGACTTTCCGATAAATCTTTGCCCACAAACATCACAAATAAATGGTTTGTCTCCTGTGTGAACTTTCATGTGACTTTTTAAAGTTGATTTTAACCTGAACTTCTGTTCACAAACATCACAAATAAATGCTTTTTCTCCAGCATGAATTCTGATGTGATTGTTTAAAGTTGACTTATTACGAAATTTTCGTCCACAAAAGTCACAGCTAAACGGTTTGTCTCCTGTATGGACTCTGATGTGTCTGTTTAAACTTGATTTAACTCTAAATTTTTGTTCACAAACCTCACAACTAAATGGTTTTTCTCCTGTGTGAATTTTCATGTGTCGATTTAATTTAGACTTAACTCTGAATCTTTGTTCACAAACATCACACCCATAGGGTTTCTCTCCTGTGTGGCATTTCATGTGTTTGTTGAGATAATCCTTCTTGTTGAAACATTTACCGCAGTCAGGACAACCATACAGCTTCAGACCTGCCTGGACCTCACTGGCTGAGCTTGAAGACGTTGGTGCTGAATGATCGGCCATGTGACTCTGAAGAGAGCGCTTGTTGTTAAACTGCTGGCCACATTCAGAGCAGCTCAGGGATCTGTTGACCCCTGAATCAGGAGTCCTGCTGTCCTTCCACTCATCATCACTGTCTTCAGTTTCAGACCCTGAGTCAGGCTGCTCCACATCATCATCCTCTCCATCATCAGTGACCTCAGGCTCTGAAGAGTCGGCGGCGTCTCTGGGAGTGTTCACATCTTCTGCATCTTCCTCTCCTTCAGTTGTTGCCTTCATCTGCTGAGCTGAGCTGCTGCTTGGCAGTTCATCTTCTGTTTGATGAAGATGAGAGGTCAGAGGTTCCTCTTCATCATCTTCGCTCTTTATGAGAACAGCAATGACTGGAGACCTGGAGGCATCAGCCTCCTCCTTCACGCTGAGCGGCTCCCCCTGCTGGCTGCTCCAGGGTTCCTCTTCTTCCTCCTTCATGTGGACGGGTTCTGGGTGGTTCTGGTCCAGATCAGGACTCGGTTCTTCTTTAACCAGCAGAACCTGCTGAACATCTGCAGGCAGCTCTGAAACAGATTACAGATTATGAACAATTGTAGCTCCTTAATAATTCTGTTATATTTCAAACCCAGAAATGTGTAACTAAATGAATCACATGTATTGATACTCTTTCCCAACAACCTGTGAAGGCAGCAGCTCCTCCTGGTCTCTTAGTCCTTCCTTTTGAAAGTCATTTGATCATTTTCAGCTCCTGCATTTTCTCTCACAGCTGGAAAACTTCAAATTACCTCCAAATCATCCTGAAGTTGTGCTGCTGACGGTAAAAACATCCAGCTGTAGCTCTGTTACTGACATCTTGACTTTTTTCTCTTACAGTTTTAAATTGCTCAGTTTCTTGTACAGGGTTCCCACTGGTACTTAGAAAAACATTCCAAGACTTTTCCATGACTCTCCATGACTTCAGTGTAACTTTCCATGACCCACAAACAGCAAGTTCACAAAGAAAAGTGTGACTGCAGACCGAACGTCACCGAGCTGAACGGGAGCGAACATGAACAGGTGATTCAGACGGGGAGGAAAAATAAATGATGAAAATGTAGAAATGAAGCTCAACAGATAGGCGAGAATCGAAAAGTGTCAAGATATTAACTGAAGAATCATATGATGATGATGTCATAAAAACATACAGCAGTAAATACAAGATTGTACATATGCAGAACTAACAGACAGGAACACACACCACAACACTACTAGTCTTCAACTGGAGGCTTATTTGATGATTAAACAAATATATATTGTTAATAAAATAGAATAATATCCACTGCTGTGTGCACAGAGCATTACCAAAACAAAAACAATTCTCACTGAGGACCAGCTCTTTGCTATCGTTCACAGTAAAGAATCGTTCAGAGGAATCGGATCATTCTTAGGAGGGCGTGGGCCCCCGGCCCTGAGCCAATGTGTGGCCCTGTGCAGTAATCAGCCACTGTTTCCTGTTGCTCTGCCAAGACAAACCAGGTCAGCTCTCTATTTGCACAGTTTACAGTCACCCCAAGTTAATGACTTTTTTCACTATATTTCGCACACACACACACACACACACACACACACACACACACAAATCAGCTAGTCAGGTTTTTTAAAGATCGGTGATCGGCCAATAAATTGCAATCGGTGCACTGCTGCTTTCTTTTTAAAATTGTGATCTGACTGTATGTAACAGAGTTTAGGTTGTAGAATCCCACTTGCTTTATGTATCGGTGCAATGGAGAAATAGCGCCCCCTCTCTGTGTGGCTGCAGGGTTTCCACCAGTAAACCTGCTGAGCTGTTAGAGGTGCTGATGGTTTTAGCAGCAAGAGGGGCCCCTAGGTCAGATTCTGCCCCAGGCCTCATGCAGCCTGGGACCGGCCCTGCAGGATGAGTTCAATCTGCTGCACTGAGCAGAGATGAGCAACAAACTGAGATTTAATTCAATGCTGCTAATGAGGCTTTAGCAGCTCTAACATTTCTGTCTGTTGAGTTTTAATAAGAGCCACAGAAACTGTTTTGGTTGGTTCAGTTTCTCAGATCTCCGCCCTCATTAACTCTGACTAAGTGGACAAAACATTTGGTATGGGTTGGTGCTTCATGTAACCAGAAAAATTATATAAAAATAATAATAAAATAATATAAAACCAGCGTGAAGCTCCTCACCGGCTGAACCTGCATGATGAGGTTAGCGCTGGTTCGTTAACCGCTAACGCTGCGACCAACCGGGACACAGACATGAACTTTACAGCGCAGACAGCGCCACACGCTGGGCAGCGAGATGAGATGGAAACGACGCTCCTCTGAAAGCGACTACAGTTTATTCCTGCGGTTCACATAGAGCTGCGCAACCAGAGCGCAATCCACACTGAGGTAACTTTATCCAGCAGCTGCTGCAGCGCGAGGAAAGGCGCTGAGGCTCCAGCGATGTGATTGGTCCGACTTTAAATGCATAAGCTATAAACCTATCTTCTATAAACGTATCTTTTAGGAATAATTCTGGTCCACCAGTGAAACGCTCAGAGCAAGAGACGCTTGCAATGTGGCTTAAAAAAAAAAAAAAAATCCTAAAAACATAAACAAGAAAGGCTTAGCCTGGCGGTGGGGCCAGTAAAGCATGGCGGGCCACCAGGCCTAATATACTGGGGGAAACCCTGAGTCAGCATCTCTATTTCTGCTAAACAGGATTTTCCTCTGGAGGAGCCTTACCGTAATACACGGTCTATAGGAGAAGCTAAATTCCAGCGCCACATAAAAACCTGAAGCCCCAGAAGCTGAGCTACCAACATGTTCTCCTGGAGAACCCAGCAGCTCCCGGCCTGCAGCTCCCATCCCTGATGAAGAAGGTAAATCTCCAAACCTGATGTGTGCAGCCGATGTTCGGGGCTGAAAGCAGCATCCAGTATTTCGTGTCTCTGCTCCTCTGCTGCATCCAGTCGCTGTTTGACCTGCTGTCTCCACATCTCTGCTAGCTTTTCTCTCTCCAAACTTTCCTTTAACAGTTACTGAGCAGTTCCAGCTGAGCCTCAAACCGTTTCTCTTCTTTCCAGAGTTCACCAACTGCTGCTGTTTCTGTCTTACAGCTTTATTAACTCTCCCGCTGCTGCTCCGTGGACAGAAACCCGAGAAAACACGGAGGACGGCGCTCCAACTGCCGCCATTGTACCGGAGAGAAGCACGAGTCTGCGCACTGGGGTCAAAGGCTGGACCCGCCAATCACGGAGTAGAACACCAGGAAGTCCCGCCCACACAGGGCATCAGCGAGACGCTAACATGTCCGCCATATTGGGACTGAATATGCAAACGTAAATAATGTTAGTAAACACCAAAACTGCTTTTAATGTTCCCCATAGATTTAACATCAAGTTATAGTTTAGTTTTTATTTTTATAAACAAAAACATTTGGAAAGCTTGTAGGTCATTATCTAATTTAGCAGAAAATTGTTTTGATCTTTAAAAAAGATTAAAATCTGATCTCTAAATTAGACTTTGCTCATAAACTTTTGACATGTAAAGAATCTGATCACACAACTCAACATGGATTTGTTGTCTTATTTTATATATTTCTAGTAAAATAGTCAAAAGCATAATAGTCAAAATAAAATGGAAATAGATTTTTTTGTCGGATTAGTTTAAATGACATAGTTAACATTATCCTCATGTCGTTATGACCTCTTCACACAAGATAGATTTGAGGTTACATGTTAGTTTAGTTGTGATGAAAGAAAGAAATAAAATTATGTAAAAGAAATTCTCCTCCATGGGCTGCCACCTTATCGTGGTGGAGGGGTTTGAGTGTCCCAATGATCCTAGGAGCTATGCTGTCTGGGGCTTCATGCCCCTGGTAGGGTCACCCAAGGCAGACAGGTCCTAGGTGAGGGACCAGACAAAGAGCAGCCCAAAGACCCCAATGATGAAGGAAAACTTTGGACTTGGTGTTCCCTCGCCCGGACGCGGGTCACCGGGGCCCCACTCTGGAGCCAGGCCTGGAGGGGGGGCACGATGGCGAGCGTCTGGTGGCCGGGCTTTTACCCATGGAGCCCGGCCGGGCTCAGCCCGAAGAGGAAACATGGGCCCCCCCTCCCATGGGCCCACCACCCGTGGGAGGGGCCAAAGGGGTCGGGTGCAGTGTGGGATGGGTGGCAGCAGAGGGAGGGGACCCTGGCGGTCCAATCCTCGGTTGCAGAAACTGGCTCTTGGGACGTGGAATGTCACCTCTCTGGTGGGGAAGGAGCCGGAGCTAGTGCGTGAGGTCGAGAGGTTCCGGCTAGAAATAGTCGGTCTCACCTCGACGCACGGCTCTGGTTCTGGAACCAGTCTCCTTGAGAGGGGCTGGACATACTTCAACTCTGGAGTTGCCCAAGGTGAGAGGCGTCGGGCAGGAGTGGGCATACTTGTTGCTCCCCATCTCGGCGCCTGTACGTTGGGGTTTACCCCGGTGAACGAGAGGGTAGCATCCCTCCGCCTACGGGTGGGGGGACGGGTTCTGACTGTCGTTTGTGCTTACGGGCCGAACGACAGTTCAGATTACCCACCCTTTTTGGAGTCCTTAGAGGGGGTACTGGAGAGTGCTCCTCCTGGGGACTCCCTTGTTCTGCTGGGGGACTTCAACGCTCACGTGGGCAATGACAGTGAGACCTGGAGGGGCGTGGTTGGGAGGAACGGCCCGCCCGACCTGAACTCGAGCGGTGTTCTGTTGCTGGACTTCTGTGCTCGCCATGGATTGTCCATAACGAACACCATGTTCAAGCATAAGGGTGTCCATATGTGCACTTGGCACCAGGACACCCTAGGCCGCAGTTCGATGATCGACTTTGTCATCGTTTCATCGGATCTGCGGCCGTATGTCTTGGACACTCGGGTGAAGAGAGGTGCGGAGCTGTCCACTGACCACTACCTGGTGGTGAGTTGGCTCCAGTGGTGGGGGCGAAAGCCGGTCAGACCTGGCAGGCCCAAACGTGTTGTGAGGGTCTGCTGGGAACGTCTGGCGGAATCCCCTGTGAGACGGAGCTTTAACTCCCATCTCCGGCAAAACTTCGAACACGTCCCGGGGGAGGTGGGGGACATGGAGTCTGAGTGGACCGTGTTCCGTGCCTCCATTGTCGAGGCGGCCGATCGGAGCTGTGGCCGCAAGGTTGTCGGTGCCTGTCGCGGCGGCAACCCTCGAACCCGCTGGTGGACACCTTCGGTGAGGGATGCCGTCAGGCTGAAGAAGGAGTCCTATCGGGCCTTTTTGGCCTGTGGGACTCCGGAAGCAGCTGATGGGTACCGGCGGGCGAAGCGGCATGCGGCTCGGGCGGTTGCTGAGGCAAAAACCCGGGCGTGGGAGGAGTTTGGAGAGGCCATGGAGAAAGACTTCCGTACGGCTTCGAGGCGATTCTGGTCCACCATCCGGCGTCTCAGGGGGGGGAAGCGGTGCAGCACCAACACTGTTTATAGTGGGGATGGTGTGCTGCTGACCTCTACTCGGGACGTTGTGGGCCGGTGGGCAGAGTACTTCGAAGACCTCCTCAATCCCACCAACATGCCTTCCATTGAAGAAGCTGAGCCTGGGGACTCTGGGTTGGGCTCTCCAATCTCTGGGGACGAGGTCGCCGAGGTGGTTAAAAAGCTCCTCGGTGGCAGGGCCCCGGGGGTGGATGAGATCCGCCCGGAGTTTCTTAAGGCTCTGGATGTTGTAGGGTTGTGTTGGTTGACGCGACTCTGCAATGTCGCATGGACATCGGGGGCAGTTCCCCTGGATTGGCAGACTGGGGTGGTGGTCCCCCTGTTCAAAAAGGGGGACCGGAGGGTGTGCTCCAATTATAGAGGGGTCACACTCTTAAGCCTCCCTGGCAAGGTCTATTCAGGGGTCCTGGAGAGGAGGGTCCGTCGGATAGTCGAACCTCGGATTCAGGAAGAGCAGTGTGGTTTTCGTCCTGGTCGTGGAACGCTGGACCAGCTCTACACCCTCGGCAGGGTCCTGGAGGGTGCATGGGAGTTCGCCCAACCAGTCTACATGTGTTTTGTGGACCTGGAGAAGGCGTTCGACCGTGTCCCTCGGGGAGCCCTGTGGGGGGTTCTCCGGGAGTATGGGGTACCGGGCCCTTTGATACGGGCTGTCAGGTCCCTGTATGACCGGTGTCAGAGTCTGGTCCGCATTGCCGGCAGTAAGTCGGGCTCGTTTCCGGTGAGAGTTGGACTCCGCCAGGGCTGCCCTTTGTCACCGATTCTGTTCATCACTTTCATGGACAGAATTTCTAGGCGCAGGCAAGGTGTTGAGGGGATCCGATTTGGTGGCCTTAGGATCTCATCTCTGCTTTTCGCAGACGATGTGGTCCTTCTGGCTTCATCAGGTCGTGATCTGCAGCTCTCGCTGGAGCGGTTCGCAGCCGAGTGTGAAGCGGCCGGGATGGAGATCAGTGCCTCCAAATCCGAGGCCATGGTCTTGAGCCGGAAAAGGGTAGAGTGCCTTCTCCGGGTCAGGGGGGTGTCCTGCCCCAAGTGGAGGAGTTCAAGTATCTCAGGATCTTGTTCACGAATGAGGGAAGAAGGAAGCGGGAGATCGACAGGCGGATTGGCGCAGCTTCTGCCGTGAAGCGGGCGCTGTACCGGTCCGTCGTGGTGAAGAGAGAGCTGAGCCAAAAAGCGAAGCTCTCGATTTACCGGTCGATCTACGTTCCCACCCTCATCTATGGTCATGAGCTTTGGGTCATGACCGAAAGAACGAGATCGCGGATACAAGCGGCCGAAATGGGTTTTCTCCGTAGGGTGGCTGGGCTCTCCCTTAGAGATAGGGTGAGAAGCTCAGTCATCCGGGAGGGACTCAGAGTAGAGCCGCTGCTCCTTCACATCGAGAGGAGCCAGTTGAGGTGGCTCGGGCATCTGGTCAGGATGCCTCCTAGACGCCTCCCTGGTGAGGTGTTCCGGGCACGTCCCACCGGGAGGAGGCCCCGGGGAAGACCCAGGACACGCTGGAGGGACTATGTCTCTCGGCTGGCCTGGGAACGCCTCGGGATTCCCCCGGAGGAGCTAGAAGAAGTGGCTGGGGAGAGGGAAGTCTGGGCCTCCCTTCTGAAGCTGCTACCCCCGCGACCCGACCTCGGATAAGCGGAAGAAGATGGATGGATGGATGGATGGTAAAAGAAATTTGAATTAACATTAACAAACTCTACTTGTTAAAGTCTAGCAAAGTTAAGATGATTTGCATATGTGTATGTTAACATGATTTCAAAATATACCTTTGATTTTTAAAAATACACAAAAATATGTTTAATCAGAATCCCACAACACCGAGGAGCTCTAATCGATGCAAAAACAGACTACAGTGTTAAAAACATTTCCATAGCTACCAAAGTTAGCAAAGACCAACAAGCATCAAACTCAGAACCTTTTAATCTCTAACAGAACCAGCTGAGCTGCGTTAACATGCCTGAACAGGTGTGATGTCATCACCCAGTAGAGCAGTTTCTACAAAATGTTTAGCGACCTAAAAGCCTGTTTTCATCCACTGATACATCTGAATATGTTGTCATATTGACCTCTGTTCTCTCAGCTCTGAGTCTTGTTGATGCATTTGGTTCCAAGGGACGGTCAGTATGAGACCGGGGAGTTCTGCTGGAGCAAAACATCTGCATCTCAACAGATGTTTCCATCCAAACTCCATGAAAATTTCTAACAAACTTTTAAAATGTCCCATAAAGAAGAAAAAAGAAAATGCTATTAATGCATGTTCCTCCTGGTTTGGGCGGAGTCAACCAGGTGACAGAGCGTGATGTCATCAGATGAAGTTTTGCCTCTGGTAAGACTCAGACCCACCTGAGGATGGGAACGTTCGCTTTATCAGATCGTATTTGTTAAATGTTTCTCCATCTTTAGCACGCCAACTCGGTTTTGGAAAAGTTAAAAAACCGCCTCAAGTGAGCGTAAAAACATTTTTGCGAATTTGAAGAAGTTATTTGGAATTTTGCTGTTTCCGTCGACCTTTTTCTAGTGACTGATTGGTTTCTCTTCTTCTTCAACTTCTGTTTAACAGCAGTTGGACAACAGATTAGTGGAGCATTAGTGCCACCATCTGGTAAGAAGTGTGGACCAAATGTCATAAAAAAGAAAAAAAGTTCAGTGTCTTAAAACTAGAATCTGTCCTGGCAGCCTTATGTCTTGAGTTTTTCTGAAATAGATGTAGCTTTGATTGTTTGTATCTGGTTGAGACACAAATCAGAATAAGACTAAAACTAAATCCTCCCCCAGTGACGGAAAGAAAAACGAACTGATCACTGAATCCAGACTGGAGTCAGAAAAGTCTGTCATGATGATGAAATTAAAATTGTCAACATATAAAGTCTGCGGTTGGCATAAGTCTACCCACATTACAGACAATATAACTATAGACTTTATTTACAAAGGGACAATGTGCAGCTCAAACATGAGCATTTCACCATTTGATGCACTGTAACATATTAGAGAATTGGCTAATTTGCTTCTGCAGTCCATTGACAGATTATAAAATAAATATAAAAAATGAAAGAACAAAACAGCCACTTTAAAAAAAACATCTCTTCTTTCTGTCCTCCATCTTCCTGCTTCACACACTCAGGTTCAATAAAGATCCTACACCCAACATTTAGTGATGTTAGCAGCTCTCTGAAAGCAAGAGACGCTTTGTGAATCATTTTTATCTCATTGAGGTGAAATTCTGGGGGAAAAAACCTAGAATTTCAGAGATTCTAAGAATGTTCCTAAAATGATGTTCTGACAGCTACTTTGTCTGTCAGGATTCTTTTTGAATGTGAGGCCTGGTGCATAAACCTGCTCTCCCAAAACACACATTCTTCAAACACAGGGCCTGGAACTCCCTGTTGTTAAGCTAACTCACACATGAGAATCTATGGCAATAAAATCATAACCATATGTTTCTCTTGGGTGTGAATTCTCATGTGGATGTTTAAACTCGCCTCTTGGTTAAAAGTTTTTCCACAAACATTACAAAAAATATGAATTTTCATGTGTTTTTTTAAAGTTGACTTATCGTTAAAGCTTTTCCCACATATGTCACAGCCAAAGGGTTTCTCTCCCGTGTGGATCCTGAAGTGTTTCCTTAAACTGGAGTTGTCTTTAAATCCTTTCCCACAGACATCACAAACAAAGTGTTTCTGCCCTGTGTGCTTTCCCGTGTGCAGATTCAAGGTGGACTTTCGGCTAAATTTTTGCCCACAAACATCACAACCGAATGGTCTCTCCCCTGTGTGGGTTTTTGTGTGCATATTTAAAGCTGACTTGGCACTGAATTTATGTCCACAAACATCACAGGAATAAGGTTTTTCTCCTGTGTGAATCCGGATGTGTTTGTTTAGAGACGACTTGATGCTGAATTTGTGTCCACAGACATCACAACCAAACGGTTTCTCTCCCGTGTGGACCCTTATGTGACTGTTTAAAGTTGATTTAATGCTGAAACTTTGGCCACACAGATCACAGCTAAACGGTTTCTCTCCAGTGTGAACTCTCATGTGTTTGCTTAGATGACTTTTCTTGTCAAAACTTTTTCCACATTCATCACAGACAAAATATTTCAGAACCTTACGGGCGTTCTTTGGTGGCTCCACAGGTTCCTCCTCTCTAAATAATTTCCTTCCTGCTGAATGATCGGCCATGTGACTCTGAAGAGAGCGCTTGTTGTTAAACTGCTGGCCACATTCAGAGCAGCTCAGGGATCTGTTGACCCCTGAATCAGGAGTCCTGCTGTCCTTCCACTCATCATCACTGTCTTCGGTTTCAGACCCTGAGTCAGGCTGCTCCACATCATCATCCTCTCCATCATCAGTGACCTCAGGCTCTGAAGAGTCGGCGGCGTCTCTGGGAGTGTTCACATCTTCTGCATCTTCCTCTCCTTCAGTTGTTGCCTTCATCTGCTGAGCTGAGCTGCTGCTTGGCAGTTCATCTTCTGTTTGATGAAGATGAGAGGTCAGAGGTTCCTCTTCATCATCTTCGCTCTTTATGAGAACAGCAATGACTGGAGACCTGGAGGCATCAGCCTCCTCCTTCACGCTGAGCGGCTCCCCCTGCTGGCTGCTCCAGGGTTCCTCTTCTTCCTCCTTCATGTGGACGGGTTCTGGGTGGTTCTGGTCCAGATCAGGACTCGGTTCTTCTTTAACCAGCAGAACCTGCTGAACATCTGCAGGGAACACAGAAACACTTTATGTACATAATGAACAACTGTCTCGCCTCTAAAACTTAGATCATCTGCAGCACGTTTCTGAACATCAACAGCTTGCCATAGAGTCACATCAGATCCTCTCTGAGCTTCTTTGAGGAGGTAAAGAGACATAGGTCACCTCCTATGGCAAGCAGTGTTAACATTTAATAACAGAAGAAGAAATTCTCAACCAATTTTGAATAAATTAATTCTTACAAGCTACAAAGAAGTTTTCTATCTAAACGCTATTCCACCCAGAAAAACGTTCTAGATAATCGAATATCGATAACTTTAACTTTGAATCACAAAAAATTATTTCATTTGTCCAGGATTAATATCAAAATTAGATACAAGTGTATTCTAGATTAAGCAGCCTCCTTCCTCCTCATGATGCTGAATTTGTGTCCACTGACATCACATCCAAACGGTTTCTCTTCCGTGTGGACCCTTATGTGACATCACGACCTTTTACCGTAATGCACCTTGAACAGGCGAGGATACATTTTATCAGTGAGCTAACCAGCAGCTCCCGGCCTGCAGCTCCCATCCCTGATGAAGAAGGTAAATCTCCAAACCTGATGTGTGCAGCCGATGTTCGGGGCTGAAAGCAGCATCCAGTATTTCGTGTCTCTGCTCCTCTGCTGCATCCAGTCGCTGTTTGACCTGCTGTCTCCACATCTCTGCTAGCTTTTCTCTCTCCAAACTTTCCTTTAACAGTTACTGAGCAGTTCCAGCTGAGCCTCAAACCGTTTCTCTTCTTTCCAGAGTTCACCAACTGCTGCTGTTTCTGTCTTACAGCTTTATTAACTCTCCCGCTGCTGCTCCGTGGACAGAAACCCGAGAAAACACGGAGGACGGCGCTCCAACTGCCGCCATTGTACCGGAGAGAAGCACGAGTCTGCGCACTGGGGTCAGAGGCTGGACCCGCCAATCACGGAGTAGAACACCAGGAAGTCCCGCCCACACAGGGCATCAGCGAAACGCTAACATGTCCGCCATATTGGGAGGGTCATGAAAACAACTGTAGTAAGTAGAGAATCAGTCATTTTATCCGATTTAAAGAGAAGGACCTCGCTGCAGCAAACAGAAAGGGGCGGGGACGGACCTTTCCGTCAGTCCCATACCTTATTTGGAAATGGGACTATTGCATTCCGGAAATGAAGGGGGCGCTATTTTCATAATCACTAGTATAAATACCTTAAGACGCGGAGTTAAGAGGAACAGAAGAAGAAAGAAAGAAGTTTGAGGTTCTTCCTCTGGTGTTCTGCACACGATCAACAATGCAAAACTCACAAAGTCAACAAAAGGTATTTTTACCTTCTTAAATTTTTTCACATAGTAAATCAATACGCTTTTCTAGATTAGGTTGAAAATATAATTAAGAGCTGTAAACTAGTGAAATTCGTAATTCATACAGGGGAAGGCTAATTTTAGCATGTAGCATAGCTAATTATTATCCCGCTGGGCACCATTAGATAAAAATAGAAAAGTAGATAACATGTATAATTGAGAAATGTATTTTATGCTCCAAGTTTATTTTTTATTTTCATTATACAGATCCACGTATCTATTTGCAACATGAACGATAAATACTGCTGTTCCCTTTGCTAATACAAGCTACAGAACCATTTAGCACAAACTGCTATGGTTCAACATAACGGTATGTATAACTACACTTGAAAAATATAAAACATGTTTTACATACTTACCAGTTTTCTAGTGTTTCTCTTTTATTTTTAAAGGTTGATCTTTTTTAAATATGTTTTGTACACCAATGTTAAATTTCTGGAAAGTCTAATATATTTTATAAACTAACAGCAGCCATTATAGTTGGGTGTAGTACCCAGATGTGATACTCTAATGACGAGTAGCACAACTTCAATATAGTTTTAGTAAGTAACTGCAATAAACTACACAAGTAAGAGTAACAAAGTATTTGGTGAAATGGCTATTATTAACTACTGTTTTACTGATCATAATGTGCAATGTGATTTTTTATTTTGTTTGGTTTTTTGTTTTTTTCAGATGCCTCTGAATGTTCTTGAAGCTGTTCTCCAGGAGGTGGCGCTAGCACAGGGAGACTCAGCTTACCTCACCTTGGCATTGACCTGCAGGTGCTTTGAAGCCGTTGAGTCTGAGCCAGTTTTCAGGAAGAAGACTCACTTTGCTTGGCTGGATGGTAAGGAAGGACCTTTGACTTTTTTCACCTAAAACATGTGAAATTAGATTTCAACTACATGAAATCGATTTTTCATTAACAGGTGAGATCAACTGGGGAACATTTTCAAAAACATTCACGGCAGAAAACCGGATTCCTTTTGCGGTTGTAACGTGTTCTTCCTGCCACCGGTAATATAAAGACTGTGGGCTTCACCGGCGATGGAAGACGAGGAGAGTACCCTGGTTACTGCTGTGATGGCCGACCTGGACACTGCACTGACTGTCAATACTGAATGCAAGGAGAATATTAGTTGCTTTCCTCAGTCTTTCACACATTTCAGTTGTCACACATTGTTAGTTTTTTTTGTGACATGCCATTTTAAATCATTTCTGCTAAATAATATTTGCCTTTTGACTTGTGCAGTCATCCTTTTTTAATAATGTGTTCTTTCAATATTATTTACGTTTTTGAATGTTCTTTTTGTTGTAGCTCAGTTGATTTACATTATTTAGTTTTCATAGAAATGGTGCCGTTTCCACACAAAGTTACATTGTGGCTGTAATTTGTTGGAGAGAGTAGAACCAATAAAGTAGTTGTAAATATATTGGAACAGCGTTATTTAACAATAGGATAACCTTGTTTTAAACATTTTAAATGCAAGCAAAGCTAATAACTTGCAATATTTTATATGTGTAAATACAATGTTTCCTATACATTTTGAACAATGACTGGAATCAATACAAATTTTCTTTACAAACCTGACATACAGCTAAGTTTATGTTTTAACAGAATCAACTGTTGGTTTTTTTTGTAATAAAGTAAGCACATACAGAAACATATTGTTCGGTTACAAAGTCATAATACAAACATAAGATTAAAGGTATCCTGAGCCGGACTTTATGAAGAGAGATGAGCCCGGCGCCGTTAGGCTGGGATGGAGACACATGATCAGGTGATTGGCTGAGCAGCTGAGATGAAGACAGTTATAGTTAGAATTTACACACTGGTTTAATTTATGTAACCAGTGACTTTATTCAAAAAGGTTTTCATATAGAACAAAGATCATTCTCTCTGGCAGTTACCAGCGCAGTGTCTACTGCCGGGGTCCGAGGGCCAAAGATTATTTCTTGTCAAATAAACTTTCTAAAACTTTCTCTCTGTGTGAGTCTTTCCAGGTTGAAGCTACATTTAAAGTTTTAATTAATCTCTTTGGGTTTTGCAACAATTGGATATTTAAGGGCTTTATTTTATGAATCGATTGCAATTGATAGAATTGATATGGAATTTCTAAATGGAATAGTGGGACACCAATCAGTTTACTGGTTGAACTGGAGTCCTTATAGCAAAAGTTTCCAATGAGACATTATGGTAAACAATGATAACAGTTGAGCCAGGTCACCTGCAACCAAAAATATTCTAGTTTTCTGAATGGCACTTGTTAGAAGTTCAGAAGTCCTTTGGTTTGTTTGTAAATTATATTCACAATGTGAATAATAAGAAAAATATTTGGCAAATAAACAACAAAAGTGCTCTGTGAATGGACGTACTAAGTTGGCCAAAATTGTTGACTAAATGTTTTACAGACCAAACCTCTTTACCATCTAGTTCTTATTTAATAAGCCAGAGGCTATGATAGGTTTATTTTGTCATAACCTGCAAAGAATCAGCCAGAGACAGAGATTAGGTTTCTTTTAATTTCTTTTCTGCAGAATAGGAGAATTGAGAACAGACGCGACGAATCGCTGTCAAACACTGTCTGGACTCAATTCTGCCAGTTCTTTCTTTGCATTTCTCTTTATTGTATAGAAAAAGGAGGTTGGGCTTCTTCACACAGTCACACAGAGAATTGACCAACCGTCTTTACATTCTGGAACCTCCTATGGACATGCCCTTACAAGGGCATGTGGCTGACCACAACTAATCAGTTACAGATGGAACTAATAACACATGAATGTTTAACGTTTTTAGCTTCCAAGCAAACATCCTAAACAAAGTTAATAATATACTACAAAAGAAAGAAAAGTTAAGTAAATATAAAAAGAAGAATAATATGAGAGTAATAATATAAAAAGAATAATATGAAAAGAATAATATGAAAACATAACTTGTAAAATAAACTCATGAGTAAATGAACAGGAGGATAATTTTTCTAACAGGCTATTATATTTTAGATTGTAACTTATTTATTTTAAGAGTACCATTCACAACATCAAAATATATTATTTGAACTTCATTTGTTTATATCTGTTTTCTTAATCTGCGATGGACAGGCGATCTGTCCAGGGTCAGCAGCCCTCATGACCCACTATAGGGATAATTCATGATAATTAATGGATGGATAAATGTGCTCTTAATGTAATGTACATTTGTCTCCAAAATATTGATTTGATTTATGTTTTATTACTTTTGTTTGAGATAGATTGGGTGTAAGGATACATAAATACATCTCCATAATGTTTCCTTATTGTTGCTTATTCTAGATTGTTTGTTACTAATATAATTTTAAATAAAGATTTAATAAAGATTTGGAAATAAAAAAGTGACTTACCACGTGACAGACATACCACGTGACATATCACGTTTTGTAGCCATTTCTTTACTATTTAATTTGTATTTTTAATGTTGAAAGTGTTCTTGGGTGTTTTAAAAGGCGTTGTCAAATAAAATACGTTATTATTAGTATAATTATTATAACACGGTCGGTACAGGAAATAGTGTCACTAGCGCCCCCTTCATTTCCGGAATGAAATAGTCCCATTTCCATATAAGGTATGAGACTGACAGTGGTCCGTCCCCCCTATTTCCATATAAGGTATGAGTTGTCCGTCCCCGCCCCATTCTGTTTGCTGCAGCGAGGTGTACTTGGATTTAAAAGCCGTTTATAGTTTCTGTTTCATTATCAAATAGAGGATGACAGTTAGAGAATTATTCTGTCCTCTGAAAGAATATTTTTCTGATCAGTCAGTTGACAGATTAGGAAATTAAAAGACGATATTAAAAAGATTAAAAAGATTTAATCTTTCCCTGACTATATATATATATATTTTTTCCCTTCTCACCCACCGCGGGTGGTTCTTATCCTCTGAGCTCGGGTCCTCTACCAGAGGCCTGGGAGCTTGAGGGTTCTGCGCAGTATCTTGGCTGTGCCAAGGACTGCACATTTCTGGACTGAGATGTCTGATGTTGTTCCTGGGATCTGTTGTAGCCATTGGTCCAGTTTGGGGGTGACTGCCCCGAGGGCCCCGATGACCACAGGCACCACTGTGGTCTTCACCTTCCAGGCCCTCTCCAGTTCCTCCCTGAGGCCCTGGTATTTCTCTAGTTTCTCGTGCTCCTTTTTCCTGATGTTGCAGTCGCTTGGTATTGCTACATCTACCACAACGGCTTTCCTCTGTTGTTTATCCACTACGACAATGTCTGGTTGGTTCGCCATTACCATTTTGTCTGTCTGGATCTGGAAGTCCCACAGGATCTTAGCTCTGGCATTCTCCGCCACCTTTGGGGGTGTTTCCCACTTTGATCTCGGGGTTTCCAGTCCATATTCTGCACAGATGTTTCTGTACACTATGCCTGTAACTTGGTTATGTCGTTCCATGTACGCTTTCCCTGCCAGTATCTTGCACCCTGCTGTTATGTGCTGGACTGTCTCAGGGGCCTCCTTGCACAACCTACACCTTGGGTCTTGTCTGGTGTGGTAGATCTGGGCCTCTATTGCTCTGGTGTTTAGGGCCTGTTCCTGGGCGGCCAGGATGAGGGCCTCTGTGCTGTCCTTGAGTCCAGCTTTTTCCAGCCATTGGTAGGATTTACTGATATCAGCCACTTGGGTTATTTGCTGGTGGTACATCCCATGTAGGGGCTTGTCCTGCCATGATGGTATCTCTGGCACCTCAACCTCCGTTCCCTGTTGTCTGAGATAACTTGCACCATTGAAACCGACGTTTGGCATTGGCACGAGTGACCAAAGGTTTGGCTACAGCAGCCCGGCCGTGTATATTGACCCTGTGGAGCTCCCGACGGACAGTTTTGGTGGAAACAGGAGAGTTGAGGTGCACATTTAATTCTGCCGTGATTTGGGCAGCCGTGGTTTTATGTTTTTTGGATACAATCCGGGTTAGCACCCGAACATCCCTTTCAGACAGCTTCCTCTTGCGTCCACAGTTAATCCTGTTGGATGTGGTTCGTCCTTCTTGGTGGTATGCTGACATTACCCTGGATACCGTGGCTCTTGATACATCACAAAGACTTGCTGTCTTGGTCACAGATGCGCCAGCAAGACGTGCACCAACAATTTGTCCTCTTTTGAACTCTGGTATGTCACCCATAATGTTGTGTGCATTGCAATATTTTGAGCAAAACTGGGCTCTTACCCTGCTAATTGGACCTTCACACTCTGCTCTTATTGGTTCAATGTGCAATTAATGAAGATTGGCCACCAGGCTGGTCCAATTTAGCCATGAAACCTCCCACACTAAAATGAGAGGTGTTTCAGTTTCATTGTCCAACCCCTGTATATATATATATATATATATATATATATATATATATATATATATATATATATATATATATATATATTGTAGGTTATCCTGCAATAGTCAGCCCCGCCCTCTCCTCACAACTTCACAGGGCTGCCTACTGACCAGTTCTCCGTCTAACAGGTCCGGAAAATCTCTGAGACCTGGGTATTACCCTAAAAGTACTCTATAAGAGATAATCTATTTAAACTGGTGGCGAAAGTGATTCGTCTAGCTCTAACTACCTCCAATCCAGAAGTTATGACCCTTTACAGTTAAGAAACAATCAGCTGAGTAGCCCTCGCAGCTGCATAATTCCAATAACCACACTGTTAGACCTTTTATTGTAATTTTACAGTAACTTACTGGCAACACTGTTGCCAGCAAGTTACTGTATTTACCATTCTACAGTACCCTTACTGGCAACAGTGTTGCCAGTAAGTTACTGTAATTACCATTCTACAGTACTCTTACTGGCAACAGTGTTGCCAGTAAGTTACTGTAATTACCATTCTACAGTACCTTTACTGTTATGATATTTCACAGTTAATTTTTTACTGTGAGTGTGCTTTACAGTTATAACTGCATTACTGTAAATGTAGTTTATAGTATAATACAGTAATTGTATTTTATAGTAAAGCTGGTCTACTGTAAACTTGTTTCACAACATAATGTCAGAGTTTTACTGCAAATTAAAGTTTACATTTCTTTAAGATAAGAATATTTTACCATAAACCGAAAAATTTCATAAAAGAAATTTTAGTCCAAGTACTGTGAATAACAGGCATTTATTTTCAGCAGATTTGTAGAAATAAAATCCATTTACATATTCGCAATGTCATAAAAAACAATGTCACAATACAATATAATGTGCTGTAAAACAACAAAACCATAGAACACATTTCCTACATCAGAAGAACTTTTATTCCATTCGTCAAACAAAAGCAGTGGGATCCATCTTGTGGAAGCTGAACTGTAAAGAATAAGACAGACAATGTGGGAGGTCATGAGATGGTCAGGAAGTTATCTACATTTTCAAATCGACAGGAAGTTGACAAATTAAGCTGAAGTGACAATGTTCACATGCATAAAATCTTTGTCATAAAGCAGCATTAAGTTGATAATTTGTTTTAAAGAAAAAATCAATTGGACTGAAGTGATAATAGAAGCTGCATAAAGAATGAGCAGGACTGGCTTCACTTCAGGTTTTTGGATTGTTTATGGCAAAAGCAGTCAGTCAGTCAGTCTTCAGTAATTCAAAAGATTTTAGTCATTTTGTTGGTGCTGACGGATTACTGCAAAGGTGTGCCTAATAAACTGAAAACTGCATAGTATAAAAATACACCACACTTAAACGACTACACACTTATACATTTCTGTGATTTATTAAGGGATGCAGCGACATCCACTTTTTACCACGGACACAGAAACGATGCAGGCTACTCTAAAGGGCTATTGTGTAGGAATCACATGCCATTTATAAATAATCATTAAAATCATATTATAAAGGCTAAAGTAAAGTCAGAGCATGCAAGATAGGAGGAAAAGACAACAAAATAATAAACATTTACATTTGGTAAAATACTTACCTAGTTGGAAGTCCTCCATTCAAATTCAGCAAGTTGTTGGAAGAAGGTGGTGATCTGGGAGTTGACACTGACTACTTTCCTCTTGACAAGACTTCCCGTCTTGCAGCTTGTACCGACTTTGGCTGTGCATTTGGTACCAACATCTGGATTGATCCTCACAAAGAATCTTTTAACAGAAATAAAATATATTAATTGTACTTTTTTAATGAAGACGTACAATACAGCAATCAGCTATGGTTCTTCATCATCAGTCAAACTGTCATTAAATTTAATTCATAAATGGCTTGGTGTAGAGTACTTACCGTTGTATCATCTCCAGCGTGGTGGATGCTGACTCCTGATACTCCAGATTGAAGACATAATATGACCCAAAAAAGACAGCAAGGACGCTGGCAAAGTCATGTAGTTGCTCAGGCTCGAAAAATACCTTCTCCTCCATACTGACCATCCACCGGGTTGCAGACATCAAGCTATTTCCTAAAATAGACAAACCCTTGTCAGGCTAACGCTAGTGAGTAAAAGTACAGACTACCATAACAATTACATACATTGCTACGAAAAAATTATAGTGATAGAAAATATTCCTCTTACCAAGCATGATTACCCTTGGTGTAGTGGGTAAGGTCATTTCCTGTTCAACAGACATCTTGGTGGAAGATACCTTTAAAACATAAAAGGAAAACTCTCTTAAATATGAATTACTGGTAGTAATTTATATTTAAAGGGCCAGTTCACCCAGATTACAACAGGTTTTTGAGAACCTCATCCCGGAGACTAGACTAGATTTTACCCCTACATCCTGCTACCACTCTGAAACAGCGGATGTGAATGACAGTTTGTGGGGCTAAATGCATTTTTTAAAGCATTGCATTCCACAAGTGTTCAGTCTGACTTCTGCAATGGCGGTGACTCCTGTGCATGTGGGACCTGAATGCAGAAAATGTTCTGAAGGAAGCAGGACATTGCTCTATTCCACATGCAAACCGATAATTAGCTGTGTGTTGATGTTTCTTCACATGACTACAAAATTCTGTAAATTCTGAAGTACAAATGCTGCAGAATTTACACCTGTACATAGTTGCACCTGTTAGTACTGACTTAACTTTAAATTTGCAGGAGCATGGTTTAAACATGTGAACAGTCCTTATGTGTAACCAGGGTTGGAAATTAACTTTTTTGTCCACCTGCCACTGTGGCTGAACAAACTCAAAAAATAACAGAAACCACTTTAATGTTTTTCACCTTTGTCCTCATTTACAGACTCTTATACACTATGTTGGAGATGTAATGGTACTTTAGCAGGCTAACCAGCTGTAGCAAGCTCAAAGTTATAGATTAGGTTAGCTGCTCCTCTACATTTCCAGACTATTTTGTGGCTTCAAATATGTTTGAAGAGCTGTCTTTTTACCTGTTGTCTTGTCTTTTGAAGAGATGAAGCTATGTTAGCAGTCAGCAGGACAGAACTGCACAGCCACTTGGAGGGAAAAAGCTTAGGAGTTTAAAAAAAAGGTCATCTGAAGAAAAGGAAAAAAAAGAACAAAGTTAGAAATTCATCCTTGCTGACCTACGTAGCTAATCTGCACTTTTAACATTTGCAAGATCATGGTTTAAACAAATGAACAGTCATTAGATGTAAAAAAAAAAAGAGAAGGGGGGGGATCAATTATCAGTTAAGGTTATATTGTTCGACAAAGGATGTAGCAACAATGCTAACAGACACTCAGCACTGAGCTCATCTCAACCCAAAGCCGCCCGAGGAAGATTAAGCGGTAAAAGTCAAGCTAAAACCTTCAACGGTAAAATTAGCACCTTAGCTAATGTTAATTCCGAACCAGCTCAAAAAATAACACCATCATATTTTCCTTTCTTTCACCTCATTTACAGACACATAACTTATAAGGTTGCAATATGCCAGTTATATAAAACACCAGAGTTAGTAACGTAAAGGTAACGTTATGTTACCAGGCTAACCAGCACAAACCAGCTATAAGTTAACGTGCTATAAGCTACGTTAACTCCATCTAAAATGTACATTTCCAGACTAGGTTTTGGCTTCAATCAGTTTTCTAAGAAGTGTTTTTTTACCTGTCTTGAAGAGCTGAAGCAGTGTGAGCCCACAGCACGGAGACAGAGCTGCACTTGCACTTGGAGAGAAAAAGCTTCGGAGTTTAAAACAAACGTCATCAGAAAACAGTTGGAAGCGAAGCCACGCTTGATGACGTAGCTAGATAAACTGCATGTTAATGTTAGCTAGGATGTGAACAAAACAAAAGTACATGCTCTCTTTCTGCCTTAAAAATATGTTAACCACTAAAGGAGTAAAAATACAGAAACAGGGAACCACGATGAAGCAGCTATGATGACCGTTGGAAATCAAATATAATTCTTACTGTATATGATAAGTACAGTACCACTACTGTAATGTGTAAACAGTAAATTACTGCAAATTCAAAACATACAGTAAATTACTGTAATACTATGTACTATACCCATAATGCAATGCAAACTACAGTAACTACTTGTAAAGATGTCTTATGGTATGGTGACCAAACGTCCGTATTTCCCGGGACATGTCCGTATTTCACGTCCTGTCCCGGGCGTCCCGGGTTTTTTTTAGAAAGTGAGGAAATGTCCTGTTTTTTAAATTACCTTCATTGGACCATTATATTTACAGGCACTAGGGCACTGCGCACGGCCCTGCGTGTGACGTAATCCCTGAGCCGCGTCAGTGCGGGCAGCCCTGTTCTTAATCAGAAGATAGATAGCGTGGCTGTCAGTACGCCAACAACATACGAAAGCGCAAATGTATGTTTACCTACTATTTACAAAAGAGTTTCCCCGCTTTCAGACCCCCCCTCGCTACAACGTGTCCTGGTTTTCCCAACTGAAAATATGGTCACCCTATTTATGGTAGTTTTACTGGGCATTTTGTGGTATTTAACTGTAATAAATACAGCAAAGGCTAACAGTGTATGATGACCGTTGGGAATCAAATATAATTCTTACTGTATATTATAAGTACAGTACCACTACTGTAATGTGTAAACAGTAAATTACTGCAAATTCAAAACATACAGTAAGTTACTGTAATACTATGTACTATACCCATAATGCAATGCAAATTACAGTAACTACTTGTAAAGATGTCTTATGGTAGTTTTACTGGGCATTTTGTGGTATTTAACTGTAGAAAATACAGCAAAGGATAACAGTGCACTTCTGTTAACGGTAGCCCACTTTCTAAATCATAACTTGCACTTGGAACCGGCTAGATTATGTTTAGTGACTTAGATGTAAGTCCCAGGGTCATTATTTACTCTCACCAAAGGAAATTATGAAGCCTCCTATTTACTGGAATCATGTACGTTAGTTTTACCTTGATTAAAAGAACTGGACACAGATTAAATGACTCTATTAATTCCAATGTCCACCAACCTCATTAGAATTTTGTAGTATAAATTTATTAAGCAAGCTTAAGCAGGGATATGCGACATACAAATCAATTATCAATCGTATATAGATCAAAAACAGTGTAATAAAATTTACATGTACAATCATACTACTCTGTCTCCTTTCCCTAAGAGTTAAGTCGCAAGTTCTGAAATAGAATTTCAATGGGCAGATTCAACTCATACCCAGACGATGGTGGATCTTTTGGCAACAGGAATTTCTTGCATCCTTGGTTGAGGTCTTTGCCTTGTGTGGAAGGATCCTCCTTAGAAAGGAAACAAAGTAGAACGGGTCCGAATCCTTTTGCAAGACCCAGTTCTTCCTCCCCGTGGGACCTTTGTCCTTCCTCCAAGTCTTGTTGCAGAGTTTGGGAATGCGGGGTTGAGACGAGACCAGCGGTCGAATAAAGAACCAGAGATGGGGCGATGGAACCCAGTCCTTTCTTAGCGGTGTGAAGTCCGAGCTTCCCCGTGGTTCTGAAGTGTGGTCCGTAGCTTAATCTGCTCCTCTGTGAGTTGTTTCTCCTTCTGCGCCGCCGGACTGGGAACAGCTGGTTCCTCTTTTCAGCCCCTTTTTATGCCTCTCTCCACCATGTATGTGTATGGGGAGGTTTGGCCTACGTGACTTTCTTCACGGCCGCTGTCTCTCATGAAAAAGTCCCCCCCATTTCTCAACCTGCTTGCTGACCACAGTGGAATTTCCCGTACTTCTCCTTTCTTCCTGTGCTCCTTGGCCATCTGTTCAGAACTGCTTGCGACATTTCCTGTTCTCAGAGCTGTACTGCACATTCGTCTCTTCTATAGTCTATACTCACTTTATCTATTAAAACTCAGCAAACACATTCAACCTCTTGTTAAATTGATTTCAGATGATTATAACTTCATATTCATTGACAATACATCACATCTTTTCCTTGTTGGTAATTATTAACATAATCATTACATATTTAAATCATTACAGATCATTAATCAGAGATGCTTTGCAGAAAGTTATTGAGTGATTACTTATATTCATGTTATTCAGACTTATTCAACTTAATTAACTTTTAATCAAACTACAGGATTACTTTATTTCTTCCAAGCCATTATGCATCTTTTTCTGCGTGTGCCTGGAAAGATCTCATACCCTTATGCCAGTTTTCTTGACACCCCCTCCATGAGATCGGACGGTGCTGCGCAGAAAACACAGAGTCCAAAGTCAAAAGAGATCAAGTCCATCACCACAAGTGGCAGTGAGGATGTCCCGCTCATAGCAGGTAACCGGAGACGATGAAGGTGTCCAGGAATCCACAACCTCATACTCCGACAGATTGGATGGCGGAGAAAGCCAGTGTTCTGCACCCAAATCATTGTCAAGGGTAGTTTCACCTGAGACGGAAAGGGTGGAACGCTCCAGCGGAGGTTGCAGAGGCGAAGGCAAGTCCATGCCAAAGTCTGGCAGCGCGGACGGGTTGTTGCAGTAGCCTTCCAATTCTGCCAGCAGATTCTGGAAATCCATATCACTTGGTGATGGAGATGAAGGGGAAAGGATGTCCTCAGGCTGGCATGCTTGGGGAGATGAACTGAGGTTCTCAGTTTGGGTACCTCTCTCGTTAGTTGCACTGCCGGCTTGGCATCCGACGTCGATAAACAAATCCGGAGACCCGGGACGTGTAGGCGGAAGGTAGTCGCCCACCGCCACAATTCGGCCATCCAACAGATGCAAAGTAGGGAGGCATTGCCGAGTAATTTGGTGTTCCCATAATTTATGAATCACGGGCAGCCGTAGTCCCGTATACAACGGAGATGTGGTGAAGTCGTCGTCGTCTAGGCCAAACGCAGAGGTCCACACGATTTTGTGCACCCGTTCCAGGGATCTAGAGGTGGAATCCGCTATGTAGGGCAAATCCTCCAGCCCTGTGGCGCAGAGGATTGCCGTTACATTGCTAAAATTGGCGCTCACGCATTTGTGACACCAGCGGGAAGACGATGTAACCCAAATGAATCCATAAGATTCTGCAGTGATCCCACACCCCACACAGCAGGTTGATGCCTGAGGAGAAACAGTAACCCAGGTAACTTCATGATCAGTGGTTATTGATTAACTACATTTACTTACAACGACGAAACTGCAGAAGCGAAAGCTGAGAGAATAGGCTGGTTTAAGCCCGTGTGCCGGCTTGTTTTGCGAGCCAAGGTGAATTAATCACAGGAGCCGGAATGTCATGATCCGGAGCGGGTTCACCTCGATCATAGACATGAGCTGAATCATGGAATATTGCCGCGTAGGTCATCAGCCATACAACAATGGCTAGGTCCGAGGTCTCACGGAGCCAGTAGAGGACCACCAGGATCCCCCAAACCGTTGCCCAAAGAGCCAGAATTATCCATTTCTGCATCCAAATTCGCCTTCCCCGACCCTTGATAGACAAGGCCTGGCGCGCTAAATAGATGAGGATAGATACTGCGAATAGCCCTTCTAGAATAGCTGTGAGGATCTTAAATGGGGCGGCTCGGGTAGCTTGTGTGCCCCCAATGACCAATTCCAGTATCAGGGCTATGGTGTCGGTGATGAGCCATAGGCAGACCACAACACCCCTGCGCCAATTAATGCGGGTACGGCCCATCAGATAACAAGCGAAGAGAGATGAAGCCAACCCCCATGTGTGGAGCACTAATGGGCGGAGGATAAGTTTGGCATATCCCTGTAGCGCGACGAAGATCCTCATCGGATGTTCCTTGGGCCAAGGACCGGTGTGGCAGAAGACTACCCAGGCCAGGGTAATCCCTAAATGCTCAAGGGTACTCACTTGAATCGGTGCAAAAAGTGAGTTGGGATTTGATGAGTTGGTTGAAGAGTTGGATGAAGAGTTGGTTTCCATGATGTCCGATGATGGTTGCTCTGGATCAGGTCTTCTCAGCAGCTGCGGTGAAGGTTGAATGGCTCGCAGGCACACGGCAGCTCTCTCTTATGCAGAAGTAGGCTCCTCCTTCGGGGGGAGGGGCTGGTAGTTCCTCTTTTTACAACGACACAGTGCCTTTAGCCACGCCTCCAGGACGATTTTACCGATGATCAACGCCACAGCGACGCCCAGGAGGCCCAAGAGGTATGGCCACAGCAGACTCAAAGCACTCATCAACCATTGTTCAACAATGTTGAGGCCCTCTTCCACCACATGAGCAACTTCTTCCGCAACCTCAGAAATAGCGGCCACCAATGTTGCCCCCATAGTCTCGTACCAGTAACAATCATGTTGATCAGGGCCTTCGCCACATTGTTGCCAATTCTCTGTAGTGGTTGAGCAGGTGAGATTGGAGTACAAAAGGTTGGGTCCTACCCAGTCAAACCCTGAATCTATGTTGCCATCACACAGACTTTTACGGAAAGCATGTCCTTCTGCGATGGCTATAAGGGAGTCTGGGATGAACGGTACAGGAAGACCAAGTATACTCTTGCGCTTCTGGAGATGATATCCTAGAATTGCATCGGTGCAGGTTCCTCCGCTCACTATCGCCCTTCGCCATGTGCCATTGAACTTTCGCCAAGTAACCTCAGAAGAGTGAGTGTCATACTCGCCTGCATAGTGGTCTTTGCAGTGACTTTCCCAACCTCGGAGCTCTCCGCAGGGTCGTCTGGCCAAACCTATTACACATTCAAGGATATTTCTGGTGTTGTTTTTACAAGTCATGCGCCAAGGTCTTGGGCTGACGTAACTGGCCGGTCTCCAAAAAATCCCAGGCCAAATCATGCGTTCCTTAGAGTAGACCGTAGCGATGTACTGGTACTGTACCCAATAGTTTGTTGATTCTCTAAGGCATGGTGTTACCCAGGCTTCAACCTCATGTTGTTGGAGTCCCCACCATTCATAGTCCCACTTCCGGTAGTAATCCTCGTACCAGGCTCGTAGGGCCCATTTAGCCGTAGGAGCTTTATCAGGATCAGGGCAGTTATACCTCCAGGTAGAGTGCAAAGCGTTGCCAACCTGCCAGAGGTCGCACCGTGGTGATGAGAGGGTTTTCTTCCAGCAGGTGTCATTTAGGCTCTCAAAAATTCTGTTTGCAACACACTTGTCAATTTTTGCAAAGTCCGTTTTAGGAACGGTGAGAAGGTCATCAGGAGTCGGAAGGCGCTGCGTACGCAAGTTGGCAATGTATAGATCCGTTAATCCAGTGTGAGAACGAACTGTCCCCTCTGGGAAGTCTCCCATAAAGAACGTTTGGTCTTTGGCTATGTATGTCCACGGGAACGTGTTGTTCAGCCAGGGTTCAATTTCTGTACGGTGTGGACGTGTAGAGTGCCAAAAATCAGCCCAGTACTCTTCTATGGCTGATACTATATAATTCTGTCCTACACATTTCACAAACTTGTTCCAGAGGCAAGGATTTAACCAAAGAAAGTGGTGTTTGTAACAGTGCTGTTGCTCGTTGTCATACATAAACCGTCTAGGTCCTTGTCTGATCAGGAAAGCCGTCATGTTAGTCAAATTGGCTGATGTAGGCGAAACCGTTGCATTGACTGGAAGAGCGCCTCGGGAGGCATTTCGGAAGGTCCAGTTCCCCGGTGGTGCAGTTGGGATGGTGTCATCCACCCTGCAATTCAGGTGATAATCTCCCCAAAACTCCTCTCGGGGAAGCCAGGCTCGACAGCCTGAGGCCCTGTGTGGGGCTGGGTATACTACTTCTGTATCCCAGTACCCTTGATTTGGCAACAGTAGCAGCGACCTACAGGCCATGTTGCAATGCCATTCTGGCATACCTCGGTCCGGGTGAATCCAGTTGCATCTGACGGTCCGTCGCTCTTTATTTTGCAGAACCCGTATCCAGCAGAGCACTCCGGTGTCGAGGAAGTCATAGTTGTAGATCTCCCAGGTGCGATTCAGAAGGTCGTCCAGAGTGGAGTCGTTCAATCCGAAAGCTCGGCGTTCCACGTACTTTTTACCGTTGTCTTTGGCGAACAGTCCGGTTCGATTCTGGACAGAAGTTTCGTTGTCCCATGGTACAAAAATAGCCGTGGTGTTTGTGTTCCAACAATTGAAGTTGGCGTACTTGGAATGTCCGTAGGTGACTCTTGTATGCGTAAGATACCACGGTCCAACTCCGATGAAGTAGAAGATAGTAGCAAGAACAGCAGCAGCAAACAGCAGGGCAAGAAGCGTTAGCAGCCCTCTCAGGCATAGGGATTTTCCGGTTATCGTAGTCGTTTTCCGTAGCAGAGGTTCGTTAGAGGTTTCCGAGTCGTCGTCAGTGTCAGTAGAGCTGTCTGATTCCGATGTAACATCCAGCAACTCCGGGTCTGTAGGCCGGCGCTTCATGCCGATAGCATCCATCCTGGCCAGACTAGTGCTTCTCTGGGGTCTAATGTATCAGGCTTTGCGCAGACTTTCCTCAAAGCCTTGAGGTGGCCCTGGTTGGCAGGGTTCTTTCCAACCCGTCTGGTGGCCCTTCTCTGCTGCAGGGCTGTAAATATGGGAGAGGGGTAGGGTAAATCAGGCTCCAACCCCCTCCACACCCACTTCCAGTGGAACACCCTCCAGTAGTCCGGCCGAGGAAATGGGCCTTGGGCGGTGCCAGTCTTCAGCGCCTGGTCATACCAGGATTCGTGTTTGTACCCTATTGGGGCAGGCACTGAGATGTAGGTGTACAATGATTGTCCATGCAGAGTTAGCCTGGTGCGGTACCCCCAGGATGACGGAGTATAAATCCTCTGGTGTGGTGGATTGGGATAGACCCTGTCAATTTCCAATTTCAATGGAAGCTTGGTGTTATTAAATATATAACATTCTGGATTCGTTTCCCTCTGTATTATGGTTTTCGCCATGCTTGGTGATGTGGTCCAAATGATCATGTCATTAACTGTAATTTCACAATACAGTCCTTGCAGTGGTTCAAGATAATGGGGACCCCACCTAACCCGCAGCTCGATCCCCCGTACCCTGAAATACACTGTATTAAAAGTCCATGGTAGAGATCTTGGACACATAGGGGAGATTGATGCAAAATTAACCGTGTTTTCAGATCCTCTTCCTTGCCAAGCAGGCGGTGCGGTAGGGATAAATATATGTGGCTTCGTGGGAGGGGACGTCGTGTATTCTTCACTTTCCTCCACCTGTTTTGTGTTTTGGAAATTGGTGGGTCGGAGATATATGAGATATTTGAGAAAATAGGCCTCGGTAAGCGGATTGGAAACAGTGAAATCTTCTCTTGGCATATCGAGTAGAATGGAGGTGGTAGGGAGTCTTAAAAACGGGCCTCTGTCTGATAGTCCCGATGAGACTCCAACCCCCACTTTGAACAATCTAGTCACAAAACACTGTCTCCCCTTTCGCTTTTTGGTTTTTTGCTGACCTTTAGACTTGACGACTCGTTTTTCTCCTTCCGGTGCGTCCATCAGTTTTGGTTTGTCTTTCTCCATGGAAATGCTAAGGCGAGCTTCTGCCAGGCGTGAGTTTTGGGTTTCTTCTTGGGAGGCTCCGGCTCCGTACTGGACACGGTGGCGTAAGTCTGCTCGTCTGGTACCACTTTGATGGCTGCTCCGACTGAGTAGATCCCTTTATAGGGGACGGTGATCATGCGCACTGACAGCTGGACGTGACAGGAGGTACTAGGATCAGAGGGCGTGCCCGCCCTGTGAGCCACGCCTCCCGGGTGTTGCAAAACTCCATCCCGAAACTGGGATTCCGCTGTCACCCAGTACAGGCAAGACTTCTCTTTTGGTCTCACCGCATTGCTGCCCCATCCGTCCACCTCAGTGGTGTAGTAATACATGTCTGAGCTGCGCACCCCATCTTCCCTTGGTACATCCGGCAGATCTACTATTGGTATTGTGCAGTCGTTGATGACCTCCAAAATTAGATGTGCCCAGGTGGTCAGCTCCCAGGGGCCTGTCCACCCACCGTTAACGGCTTGCTCTCGGGCGTCATCTGGGAGTGCACTGAGCTCCTCGGCTGATGGTTGGTATGCATGAGGCCGATGTACCCGGAAGACCACAGGAGAGTGGTTGGCATTCAATGGTGGAAATGACAGGGAAGCTCTAGCAGCGTCATACGGCCAGGCGGCTTGAACAGAATCCCACAGGACATCATGCGGCCCTTCTTCCCTCCTCCACACCCATGGGTCCAGTTCTTCTGGAGTGTTCGGAGGAGCGGAAGGCCCTGGTAATATTATCGGTATGGGGCTCCCATAGTTCGATTGCACTCGCCCGTAGGTTCTGTAATACCGCAGCGAGCTGTAGAACCTTGTCACTTGCCACCCTTCAGCTTCGCCTGTCAGTGTTACCTCTCCGCTCCTTAGCTGTTCCTCACACACAGGACAGTGGTGTAGCTCATTTCCATCCCACGTGCAATAACAAGTTCTTGGTTCTTCCTTGAGCCACCCCCATTGGGTTTCCAACTTAAGCCGGGGCAGGTAACCCACTCGGCAGTTCCCACAGATTGTATTGTTCAGCACCGTGACCGGGGAGACGCGAAGGTGTTGTAGCATCTCTGCGGTAGCCCCCTGGTGCCTTGGCTTCTCACGGCCTGGTCCTTCCCAGATAATGGGGAGATGGTGGTCCGTTAAACAGACCGGACAGCCGCTTTTAGCTTTCCCCCAAACCAGCATCTCTCTCTCCTCCGACAGGACTCCATTTTTAGCCCAATCCAATTTCTTCAGGGCTCGTCCTGCCCAAATCCCTGAAGGTGTTCTTCTAATTACAACCACCCCTTTCACGGTGGCCAGTCCGAGATAGGGTGGAATGGTACATGATTCACTGGCCATTTCACCGGCTTCTGTTTCACTTTAGTCAGGAACCGGCTTGAGCTGCTCAACTCCTTGGATCCCTTTTCTTTCCAGCAATACTGTGTTCCTGTCCAGTACTTGCTTGACGATGTCAGTTGTGTCAAACTTGGGTTTCACTGCTGCATGCACAGGTTGCTCTCTTGCTTTGACCCACACGCGCTGTCCCTCTCGGAATGGCACTCTGGGCGTCAGCTTCTCCTTTTTGTCGCTGGAGCCCCGCCCCACTTCCTTCGTGGTGAACGGCCGTTGGTTGAGTTCCATCGCAGGGGCGGGTCTTTCGGCTCTGCTTCTGTCATTCAGGGCCTGCCCTATTTCCACCGCTTGGGTGCTCCAGCTGTTGGTGTTAGCATTTTTAGCTATCCAGCTTTTCACTAACCCAATGGCTCGTTCCACCACTCCGTTAGCTTGTGGGGTGTAGGGTGGCGAGTAAACTCGCATCACTCCATACTTCTGACACCACTGGTCAACCTGTGAATTACGGAAATGAGTTCCATTGTCCGTACGCAGCTCTTTCGGGATTCCCAGGGCATTGCATACTTGTTCCAGCATGCCGACAACGCTATTGCCGTTTGCTTTTCTGGCTGCTTTTGTAGTTACAAACCCCGACATAGAATCCACCAGCACTAAGAGGTACTTCTCACCTCTCCTTCCTGTTATCCCCATGGGACCTGCAACATCCATGCAGACTGAGCCCCAGGGGACCGTGCTTTTGATGGACAACCCATCCATCCGCTGCCCTCGGCGACCTGCGTTGTATTGACCACACACTTCACAGTCCCTTAGCACGCGTTGGACTTGTTTCACTGGGATCCAAAGGTCTTGCTCCTCCAGCTCCTTACGTGTAGGTCGCACGCCTGCATGTCCAAGGGCCTCATGCACGCTCCGCACGACCTCGACCACGTATTCTTCTGGGACCTCCCGTCCTCTGGGAGTACTGTCCCACTTCTCGGTACCGACAAAGACGATCTTTCTTTGTTGGACATAACAGTCCACTTCATCATTCCCACGCCAATGAGCTCCCTCATGCGTGTGTGCTCTTTGATGCTCAACATCTATTTCCAACTGCAGTTTTAGCTCAGCAATCTTTTTCCACAAGTCTTTGTGTGCCACTGGCTTGCCCTTTGCTGTCTCGAAACCATTTTCTTCCCAAATGGCCAAGTCCTCTCTAAGGGCCTGAGCACAGTAGTAACTATCGGTTACTAACCTGGCACTTTTGATTTTCCTTTTTACCAGCTCCAGCAATCCTTCCAGTACTGCCGTCACTTCTCCGGCTTGAGCACTACCGGGGGCCTTTCCTTTCTGACGGCATTTCTCTTTGCCATCCTGCTTCAGAATAAATCCCCAGTATGCCGACTGGTCGGACCCCTTTCTGGATCCATCGGTGTAGATTGTCCATTCCGGTTGTCCTGGCTTCTCAGGTGTTTCTTGTGGTTTTTTCTTACTGGTGGGTTGTGCTGGCCCAATTTCAAGCTCCGGGTCCAGCAAGATGTCCTCCCATCTTCCCCACCGAGTGTTGGTTGCTTTAGTACTTTCCACAGTCCCTTTTCTTAGGTACTTGTGAACTTGACTTTGTGTGATGACTTTAACTGGTTGTCCTTGTGCTAAATCTTTCAGCACACCCCAATAGCGAGCTAACACCGCTAGCTCTTTCTCTTCCTGCGGGTATTTCTTCTCAACAGAGGTTAGGGTGTAACTCCATAGGGTAACCAAGCCTCCATTTTCGTTACTGACTTTGATCATGGCATCGTCATTCTCGCAGCTGATTTCTGCCACCAGTCTTTCTGACAAACTTCTTGGCTCCAGTCTCACAGCTGCTTGAATGGCTCTCCTCAATTCTTCTAAGTTCTGTTGATTGGCTGCTGTCCAAACCCAGGGTCTTTTTCCCTCTTTCTCATCGTCCTCACTTTTCCTCAGGCAGTGGTACAAGGGTTTGGCATATTTTTGATAGTTGGGTACATGGTCCCTGACATAGTTGCACAGTCCCAATATTTTCTGCAAGTCATTTTCTGACTGAGGTGGTTGAATGTTCGTCAGCTTTTCTCTGTACCCATCCGAGAGTCCCAAGTCCGACGTGACTTCGAAACCCAGATAGTTCACTTGGAACTGTCCAAATTGACATTTCTTGAGGTTTAGTTTCAAACCTGCCTTAGTGAGGTTTTCAACTACTTTTTGTAGCCTTTCTAGGTGTTCTTCTTCTGTGTCATCAGCAATAAAAACATCATCAATGTACACAGTAGCACCTACGTCCCCCAGTACCTCCATCACTGCTGACTGGAACACATTTGGGGAGTTCTTGTAGCCCTGGGGTAACCTTTGCCACACATAGCTTTTGCCTTTGTGGGTGAATGCAGTTTTACCTTGCGATTGTCTGGCGAGGCGTAGGGAGAAAAACCCATTAGCTAGGTCGATGCAAGACTTGAACTTCTTGACTCGAAGAGTTTTCAGCGCTCCTTGTGGATTGATTAGACTGGCTCGGTTTGCTATTGTTCTCCGATTCAGGGCCTTGAAGTTGATAACTGGCCTCCAACCCCCTCCAGCCGATTCAGGTTTCTTCACCGCCTGGATGGGGCTGTTGGTGATCGGGTTGAGTTCCTCTCTGATGATCTCTAGGGCACTCAGTTCCTTCACGATCTTGTCCATCTCCTCGACTGCTCCTGGGTTCAACGGGTACTGCCGAACAGGTGGATGAACCCCACCTTCGATGTGATGAACAAACTTTGGGCCCAAATCCCCACAATCGTTCTTGAACCGTGCCACCTGCGCCGTAACGATGATCTCACGCAGCTTCTCTTTCCCAGCCGGGGAGAAGTCACTCTCTTCAAGTTTCTGTTCTGTCACCGTTGGTATGTCGACCAGTTTGTACCAGTCTTGCGTTTCTGATCCTGCTTGGGTCGGGCCGACTTTCACCAATCTTGCTTTCAAGCTTGTCAGCCTTCGCTCCAGTCGGCGATGTGTGCCTTTCTTTTTACTGAGTTCGTCTAAGTCTTTTACCGTGAGGAGATTGTAGGGACCTTTCACCCACACTACTCCTTTCCAGGTCCCATACGGCATTTCTTCTACTTTTCCATTAGCAAACTGAACCTTCAGGTGTCCTGCTGTTTTTAGGTCTTTGCGGGTCATAGACACCTCCGCTCCTGTGTCCACCAGGTAGGGTACTCCCTCCACTTTAGCGTAGATTTCGTCCCCCTCCCAGTAGGCATTCTCTAGAATGACCCGCGACCTGGACGCCATTACTTTGGTGACCCTCCGGCCCCGGCTTTACGGGACTCACGGAGGGCCGTCCTCTCTTCTGGGCTCAATTTCCTATACTCCTCATCTGTCAGGAACTGACCTTTTCCTGGCTGGTTTGATGAAGCCGGAGGGTTGGTCGGTTTCCCTTGTGGTCCTGGTGGTTTCTGCTGGAACGGCCGGTTCCGGAAGTTGGATGGCGGTGCTCCTTGTTGAAACGGTCTGCTCTGGAAGCTGGATGGCGGTGCTCCTTGCTGGAACGGTCTGCTCTGGAAGTTAGATGGTTGTCTGATGTTAACCCTTCCAGGTGGCTTTGCCGGTTGGCTAGCCTCCTTCTTCCTTTTGTCCTCGTAGTACTGCTGTTCCAGGTCGAATCCTTGCACTGCTACATCCATCTGAGCGACTGTTGTGCTTCTCACTGGCAACTTCACGAACACGATCTCTCCTCTGCGTCCTTTTGTCACCTCACGCAGTACCTTCACATATCTCGCGGGGGAAACGGTCTGCTTAAGTGTGTGCCACAGCGGTTCCAACCTGCTTCCCTTGTCCAGCCGTCCTCTGGCTCTCTTCACCTGGGACTCTTCATCATCCATGTCCTCCAACACCAGCCTTTCATAGTTGCTCTGCGCTGAATCTGTTCCAACCATCGGGTCCGAGGTCACGCTGGTCAGCCACAACTTTTTGGCTCCCTCGTGGTTGGTGGTAGACAGCACAGTTGGCCAAACATCTTTCAGATACTCCTCATTGTTTTCGTCTGCGTTTTTACTCCTAATCACTAACCTTAGATTCTTCAGCTCGGCGTAAGCGTCCTGTCCCGTATTAGTGGCAGGTGGCTGAGCTGACACCCCTGGTGGTCTCGCCGGAATCTGCGGTCCTGGCTCCGAAGACGTTGCCTGAGGTTCCTCTTCATCAGCCGACACTTCGTCCAGCTGCTGTTGAGTTTCCCTGGAGTACTTGTAGGCGGCTTTCTTCAGTCGTCGCAGCATCACATCATACATAATTCCAATGTATGCGTTCCTGAAGTTGGTAGTCAGGGAATAGTGTGCTGTCAGGGTGGAGCAGGATGGTGTCATCAGGATGTTGGCCCATTCTCCGATTGTCGCTTCCACCTCGAGCTGCACCCGGTCTCCCAATCTGCTGGCCCATCCTGCCGGGATCTGGTACTCAGTTTGGCCGACCTCGGGTACATACGTACGCCGTCCGTCCTTAGCCTGCACTGGACCCCAGGTCACGTCTCTTGCCAGTCTTTCAGAAGATTTCTCGATGTCAAAGGTCTCCATTTCTTTCTTCTTACCCCGGTGCTGTCCTGTTCGGAGTGTCTTGTGCTCTGTCGGTGGTTGCTTCGGGTCGGAGAAGACACTGCCGTGATCACTTTCCTCTTCTTCTTCTCCAGGATGTTCGATCTCCGGTTGCTCCTCTTCGTCCTCCGAGTCGCTGATGTCCTCATACTGTTGTTGTCGAAGAGGTTCTCTCCCAGGGGAGTTCAGCGGTCGAATCTTAGCTGGTTTCATCGGTCCTTCTTCTTTCGGGACCGTCGGCTGCTCATTCTTGACTCTTCCCACATTGGGTTTTTTCGGTTCACTGCGGCTCTCTTCAAACGAGAACTCCTTAACGTACCTTGCTGCGGAGAACCCTGGTTCAACAGATGCCTCCTTTATCTTTATCCTGGGTGGCTGCACGGCCTTGGCTTTACCTTTCTGGGTGGTGTTTGAAACCTCACTCTGGGGAATTTTTAAGGGATATTTCTTGATTTCTTGGGATGGATGGCTAATGCGGCATTGCTCCTCCATCTCAGCTGCCAATTTCACCCCTTGCTCAGTGCGGAGTCGATGCAGACGGGGGTCAACCACCACCACCACTTCTTTGAGCACAAAGAAATGACTGTTGGTTCTGGCTATATTCACCACTCCGTTCTCCGCAATTGATCTGGCGGTGTCCCTCGGCAGATCCGGTGATCTTAGTCCCTGCACACTCACTATTACTCTTCTCATGCATTCGTTGCTGGCTGCCGTCAGGCCCCGCTCGAGTCCGTGCCACATCTTCTTCCGATATTCCTCCAGACTCTCTCCTTCTTGGTAAACGTCAATCGGGACTAGGATTACAGCACCATAAGGGAGATTATGGCCTTTCATTATTATTATGTCTCCTCGAGTTGCTGCACTACAGGAAGCTTCCAGCAATTTTGAGTCTGTTTTGTAACACTTTCCTGCCTGGCTCTTAAGGTTGCGTCGGAAGTTTTTATTGTGGATCTTGTATCTGTCGTTGGTGAACACAATTAGTCCATCACCCTCAAGATCCCATATCCCTCCAATAAACTGATAAATCATGAGCCCGGATTGCAGCCTTATGCTACCGGTCCCTGGTGGTATTTCGGCCAGTTCTCGGGCCATCCTCCAGGTGTCCGATTTCTGAGTCTTCTTCTTGGGGCGGCCGGGGCCCCACTGCTCCTCGTCCGATTCCTCTTCGTCCTCGTCGGAACTGCTGGCCGCTGAAGTTTTCGTAGGTGGCTGTGGAGGCCTCCTCTCCGTGCTGTGGACTCGGGGATGAAACCCGAGCTCCGGGTCCCGTTGAGGGGACCATTCCTTGGCTGCATCCTCCCACTGCTCCTCTGTGAGTCCGCCGACGAGCGCTCCCTCGGGGTCGTCCTCATTGGCCGGTGCAGGTGGGATGTCCTCGTTCCGCGATGGACCCGGTGGAGCTGAGGGACCCTCGTCGTTGTCGTTGCCGCCGCTGTCGCTGCTGTCACCGCCGTCGTTGTCGTCACTGCCGCCCGTCAGGTCTATCAGAACCCTCGAAGGTTGCTCCCGCTGGTGAGTCGGTGTCGTGGCTCTGCTGGGCAATCGGGACGGAGCCTCGGCCACCTCCGACCCTGCCTCTTCGAGGGCCTGCTCCTTTTTCTTGGTTTCCTTGTAGGTCAGGAGCCTCTGTAGGGCCTCCTTGCATTCTTTGTACTGACTCACCCCCCTAGCGAGCTGGTTCACCAGGATCCCGTCGATGCCTGCTGCCAATGTAGCGGTTTTTACCACTCCGTCGTACTTTTCAGAGGGGCTGTAGACAATCCGCAACTCGCCAGCCGTCCATCCCTCCAGGAGCTCGGCGAACCATTCCAGCCATTCTTTAACCTCCGGCTTCTTGGTAACTTTCACCGGGCATTTGACGACCCCCAGTCGGTGACCATTCCTAAGCCGGGAGCAGTAGTACATCTGAGTCTGTATCAAGTATTTCATTGTGTCCAGAGCAGTGTCCTGATTGTAGTGAGATTCAAAGAACATCTTCTTATTTGTCTCAATCCAGGATTCTAATCCATCACCGAGTAATATTAACATTACCGGTAAGTGTGACAATGTGGATTGGGAAAGAAGGGATTGACGATTTTTCCCGCCTTGGCCGATGTTGCTTGCCTCTTGTTCCATTGCTGGCTTTTGTAGGGGCTTCAGTCCCCCTCCTTCTTCTCCACTCATAGTTGTCTTTGTCTTCGAGTCGCCTATCCCCCAAAGCCTCTCTTTGCGCTTTCGAGTAGGGATGGGTCCAGGCTGGGTTGGCTACTGGCTTCACTGTCTGGATCTGGTCATTCCATCCTCAGTAGAAGCTTTCCCTCACCTGCATGCTATACAGTTACTGCGAGGGTTGTGACTGATGGCCTTATCAGTCACCACTAACTCTCTTCCCTAAGAGTCAGCAACCCAAGTGAGCTATTCAGAGTCTCACATCTGTTTTTACTGACTTGGTGTCTTTGGGGCCCGCCTACTCAGTTGTGCGCCGCCCCACGTTGGGCGCCATGTAGGTTATCCTGCAATAGTCAGCCCCGCCCTCTCCTCACAACTTCACAGGGCTGCCTACTGACCAGTTCTCCGTCTAACAGGTCCGGAAAATCTCTGAGACCTGGGTATTACCCTAAAAGTACTCTATAAGAGATAATCTATTTAAACTGGTGGCGAAAGTGATTCGTCTAGCTCTAACTACCTCCAATCCAGAAGTTATGACCCTTTACAGTTAAGAAACAATCAGCTGAGTAGCCCTCGCAGCTGCATAATTCCAATAACCACTTCTGTTAACGGTAGCCCACTTTCTAAATCATAACTTGCACTTGGAACCGGCTAGATTATGTTTAGTGACTTAGATGTAAGTCCCAGGGTCATTATTTACTCTCACCAAAGGAAATTATGAAGCCTCCTATTTACTGGAATCATGTACGTTAGTTTTACCTTGATTAAAAGAACTGGACACAGATTAAATGACTCTATTAATTCCAATGTCCACCAACCTCATTAGAATTTTGTAGTATAAATTTATTAAGCAAGCTTAAGCAGGGATATGCGACATACAAATCAATTATCAATCGTATATAGATCAAAAACAGTGTAATAAAATTTACATGTACAATCATACTACTCTGTCTCCTTTCCCTAAGAGTTAAGTCGCAAGTTCTGAAATAGAATTTCAATGGGCAGATTCAACTCATACCCAGACGATGGTGGATCTTTTGGCAACAGGAATTTCTTGCATCCTTGGTTGAGGTCTTTGCCTTGTGTGGAAGGATCCTCCTTAGAAAGGAAACAAAGTAGAACGGGTCCGAATCCTTTTGCAAGACCCAGTTCTTCCTCCCCGTGGGACCTTTGTCCTTCCTCCAAGTCTTGTTGCAGAGTTTGGGAATGCGGGGTTGAGACGAGACCAGCGGTCGAATAAAGAACCAGAGATGGGGCGATGGAACCCAGTCCTTTCTTAGCGGTGTGAAGTCCGAGCTTCCCCGTGGTTCTGAAGTGTGGTCCGTAGCTTAATCTGCTCCTCTGTGAGTTGTTTCTCCTTCTGCGCCGCCGGACTGGGAACAGCTGGTTCCTCTTTTCAGCCCCTTTTTATGCCTCTCTCCACCATGTATGTGTATGGGGAGGTTTGGCCTACGTGACTTTCTTCACGGCCGCTGTCTCTCATGAAAAAGTCCCCCCCATTTCTCAACCTGCTTGCTGACCACAGTGGAATTTCCCGTCTTTCTCCTTTCTTCCTGTGCTCCTTGGCCATCTGTTCAGAACTGCTTGCGACATTTCCTGTTTTCAGGGCTGTACTGCACATTCGTCTCTTCTATAGTCTATACTCACTTTATCTATTAAAACTCAGCAAACACATTCAACCTCTTGTTAAATTGATTTCAGATGATTATAACTTCATATTCATTGACAATACATCACATCTTTTCCTTGTTGGTAATTATTAACATAATCATTACATATTTAAATCATTACAGATCATTAATCAGAGATGCTTTGCAGAAAGTTATTGAGTGATTACTTATATTCATGTTATTCAGACTTATTCAACTTAATTAACTTTTAATCAAACTACAGGATTACTTTATTTCTTCCAAGCCATTATGCATCTTTTTCTGCGTGTGCCTGGAAAGATCTCATACCCTTATGCCAGTTTTCTTGACAATATATATATATATATATATATATATATATATATATATACAGAACCATTGTAATGGATAGTGAGCTATTTAAAATAAATTGCGTAAATAATTTAAATATATAGACTATTTAAAGTAAATTATTCAAAGTCAATTTTCTAAATTAAGAATGTCACAGATTGTTTATGGATGTTTGTCTGCTTTGATTAGCATTGTTGGTGGTTTTTATTTTGTTTTGTTTAATTTTATTTACACTTTGTAATGTTTTGGGGTTTTTTTGTATGTACCTCATGGGTTGCCGTAGCTAATGAGGGCAGGCCCTATAAAAGCTGGTAGCATCTTTGTGCCAATGAATGACTTGAAATGTCCAGATGTTTGGCACGAAGAAATCAACACTGTTGAGCCTCCATGTGTTGCCAAAGACATTTTTTTAGTCATGTTTTCCTTAGAAACCAACACTGAGGCAAAGACTGCAGGCAATAAAATTCTGTAACTAGTCCCAGGTCAGGTCTGTGAGGTTATTAGCGGGAAATAACGAGAAATAAACGATAAAGGCCAAGAGGAAAAACGATGAGGGACCAAGTCTGGTTGGTGTGAGTGTGAACATTTTGCAGGTATAAAGTGGTGAATAATGACTAAAATCAAACCGGCTTGTGAAAATCTGCCTTCAGGAAAAGGCTTGGAAATAAACAGTAGCATGAAACGGTGTTTAAATGTCCGTACAGCAGTTACTGCAGTTTGAGTTTCATGCTGCCATAGAGCTACCGTTGGAATCTACACACATAAAATCCAGAATAACTACCTTCACTTATTGATCTGGAAATGATTAGATGGTTAGCATTATTTTAATTTAACCGACTTGTGTTTATTTGACCCTTAGCCGTCAGCCGTTAGCGTTAGCATGGAGTCGTTAGCCAGATTACTTCCAGATAATATATCAGTTAGTAATACTAATATATTATGTTAAAACAGCATTCATGACAAAGGGGATTCCTAAGTAAGTTTTCTTTATTGTGTTTAGTTATTTGGCTAATGAATCGCTGCAGGGCTTGATTTGACCATCAGTGTGGTTAGGATAAAAAACGGGATGTTTACTACCGGTTACCTTCCTGCTGCATAACGAGGTAGTTCCTGTCCATCAGTTTCTCTCAGCTGATCCATGATTGAGTTATTCCAGACTCCTTTTTGGTTTTGGAAAGGTAATAAATTACTTTCTTCCCTCTACACGTTCTGGGTAACGGCTGTCAGTAAAGAATAGGGTTTATAATTGCTGGTGGAAAAGTTTAGGTCACTGTGGTGAGTCCGGTTAGAACTCCGAAGAAAACAGAGTCGCACTCCAGTGAGTTTAACTTGCGGTTTATTCCCTAACTTGACGTAACTGTGTGGTTCTAGAAAAGATAAACAACAATATAACGTTAGTGTCCGAATAATCCCCAAACAAATGACTGAAATAATATCACACATACTAAATAACTGCAATATTAACAGTCACAAACATCCCGTTTCTAAACAAATACACGACACGAAAAACCCACGTTGTGTCGCTTTTAAGTGCACACGTGTACAAAGCATGCTAGCAATTAAGGGCAAAACTGAAATACTCTGCTGAATAAACAATGTCATTGACTTCCAACATGACTTACTCGGATTTCCACACACACACATCAAAGGAAGGTGACAATAAATTGTAAACAGCAAGTTAAAGTACAAAAACTGCGAACGGTAAAATCTACAGTATATCATTTTGTTAAAATAAAATGTCGAATCTTGTGAACTTAAACTCTTTTTTGTGATTACTTAATTTATTTAAGGCAACCAGATTCCTAGATTCTGCTAAGTAAACTGTACTGTTCATGTAAGTTGGACTAGCAGCCCCACATCATCATACTGCCACCACTGAGAGGAAATGACAGGAATCTGATCTGTAAACCTTTAAAGTAAAAACTCAGAGTCTCGGTTTATTTAAATGATTCCTGGATATACAGTATAATACAGTATTTCAACAACTAGCTGTGTTTTTAACACTAACCCTAACCCATCAATACAAATACAAATATCACTCAACGTCCCTTTAATACAGCATCAAACTGGCTGGTTATTGCAAATGATTGGATGTGAAGATGAGTCATGTTCATGTGTGTGTGTCCAACTGAACAAGATATAAATTAAAAACTTGCAGAATTTTCTTCACCTTAATCAAAATAATTCAGAAAGCTCACCCTTCGTTCAACCTGGACAAGAATCTTGGTGCGTTGTCAACGACTCGTTTTCAGCCTTGAATGCAGCACAGGAATCCCAGAATTCCTTCTGCTCCTTTTCATTCCTAATTTATTTTATTTGTTGCATCAGATTCAGGTTTATTATTGAGCGAATTAAATAAAATGAAATGAAATGAAATTACAGTAGAGATGAAAGTTTCTGCATCCATGTCATGTGAGAGAGAGAGAGAGAGAGAGAGAGAGAGAGAGAGAGAGAGACGGGGGGGGGGGAGGCTGCGCGCGCAGCAGCGGAGCGTCACGGTTGTTTGTGGCGCATCAGCAGCGGAGCGGATCTTCATCATCATCATCAGCATCTTCAGCTTCATCCAGCGGCTTGTTTCCAGGTGAGACTCCGACCTGCGCGGTTCTGGGCGCTCACAGTTTGGTTCGGTCCATGACTGGGCCGGTGCCGCTCGGTACTGGACGGTTCGTGCTGGTCCGTGAGGATGAAGGTGATGAGGAGGAGGAGGAAGGAGGATGAAGGCAGAGTCGCCCTGTTGTTCCGCTGCAGCATCCACAGCAGCAGTTTGGACCGGATCTCCGTCCGAACCGAACATCCTGCCTCCGCTTCGGGCTCTGCGGGCTTTTCAAGCGGCTGCGCAATGTGCGCATGTTTAGTTCCGCTGCGGGGCGTTTCTCTCTTTACTGCGCACATTGATGCAAAACCCGCAAACCGAGGCTCCTGCGGGTCCGGCCTGCTGTTGTTGCGGTTCGGCCTCGTTAGAGCGGCGTTCGGGCGGGAGATGGAGCGGTTTGGCGCTCTTTCTGCCTCAGTCTGCGCCTGTTTGTGCGCTGTTTGGGTTGGATGTAAAATGGAGGCTGGAGGAGGAAGATGCCATGGCCGCCTCAGCTCGGTCGCAGATAGAATTACCCTGTTATGACCAGAACCAACCCTGACATGTTTCACTCCGCTGCTGGTTCCGAACCCGACCAGGTTCTGTTCGGTTCCGGTTCAGGCCAAGGTCAGCGAACCGGTTCGGACGGAGTGAAACCCAGTAGAATCAGTCTGTGACAACATGAAGGTGCGGGTGAAATGTGTTCAGCTGATTATGGGCCTTTGACCTTCGACCCTGTACCAAACTGGTACCAAGCACAGAACTGGACCTTTCCAGACTGTGACAAACCCGTCCCATTCAAAACCCAGGAAAGGTTCTGGTGAGAACAAAAACTCTCCAGGTGTTGGCAGGGCCAAGAACATGCAGCCAATGGGGGGAGAGCGTCCCCTAGTGGTGGCTGCTGTCTGCTAAACATAAAGAAACACAACATGGAAGAACATCAAAGAACACAAGACATGAAAATATTCATTGGTTCTCAAAGGTTTAGTCTTTCAACGGCAGATATAATAAATTCAATTAAATACTGTGTTGTTGTAGCGTCTTAGCTTTAGCTTTAGCTAACATTTTAGCATTTGGATCTAAATGGGTTTTTTTTTCAAACTGAACATTTTGAACTTTAACAGCAGAAACATGGAGGAGCTGATTCAGCAGAACCTTTCCTCCCTGTTGGACCCAGAAGATGCTTGTAATTGTAGCAGTATGTCCTGTGGGCTCTGAACGCACCACACAAGTGCCTGAATTTAATTGGTTGTGGCGCTGTCAGGGCCCTCCCTCACCTGGTAGACATCATGTTTTCCTTCCGGTTCAGACCTCGCTGTTTTAATGCGCGCTTGAACGATGCGCTTAACGACACTTTAATCGCTGATCGAGCCGTCTTGTGGCGGAACCGTGGTGGACTTTCCGGGTGGTGGTGTTGGTGGTGGACTTTCCGGGTGGTGGTGTTGGTGGTGGACTTTCCGGGTGGTGGTGTTGGTGGTGGACTTTCCGGGTGGTGGTGTTGGTGGTGGACTTTCCAGGTGGTGGTGTTGGTGGTGGACTTTCCAGGTGGTGGTGTTGGTGGTGGACTTTCCAGGTGTTGGTACTCTTTCTGGTTTGGTGCATGATTTTCTTTTGTTCTTTTTGTTTGTTTTTGCTGTTTCTTTTGTAGGTCACCTCACTGATTTGCACTGCCATCTTCGAGTTGAGCCATAACTGTTATTTTAATGTGTGACTGGTTTTAAATTAGTATATTTCTGATTGAACAATTGTGTAATAAATAAAATTATTGAATTGGGTGAGATTGTCTCAAGCCTCGTCTGTAGCGGGCCTGTGTGCCTTATGGGTAACTTTTTAAGTAGAATTATTGCAACCTTATATTTATTAAATTAATGATCGTAAATTCAAGTTGCCCATTTGAATCACACTGGTAGCGTCACATAATGTTTCTCTGATGACGGCAGCAGACAGCGCATCACTTCCTGTCATGTCTTCAGCTGGGAGCCATTTTCCCTCCTGGACTCTGCAGATGAACATTTTGATGAGGCAACAGCAATATGACACCATAAGAAATTAAAATGATTATTTTACATAATGACGCCCTTTAGGTTGAGAGAAGTCCGATTTGACTCCATCAGAACCGGGTCTGAGGAACCCAGAACCAGGTGAGGATCTGATGTCAGGTTGCCACAGAAACCTGCATCCTCTCTGGCTCGACCTCAGCAGAGTCCTGGTTCTGTGAGGTTCTTCAGGCGCTGGTTCGGATCAGAACCGCCCCAGCCAGGCGGGCCGCAGGCAGGATGGGGTTCCACCTCCAGGTGCGTCTCCATGGTAACGAGTCGTTGCCTGAGTTTAGGGTCAAACTGAAGGGAATGCTGGCTGTCTGGGTTAAAACAAACAGAAATAAAACCACAGAAGAAGACTGCAGGTCAAAGTTCATCTGGATGTTTTTCTCCAGCTGCTGCTGGTTCACTGCCGGTCTCACCAGAATCTCCCAGGATTTTACTGGCTGGTCCAGAACCTTGTGCAGTGACTGCATCACTTCCTGTTTTCAGGGAGGAGCTGAAGCTCAGAGTGAGCGCCACCTGCAGGGACTAAATCCCATCTCATTATTGGTGGGAAACAATGAACAAGGACATTTCTTGAGTGTAATTTTGGGGTTCAGAAAAGTTACAGTGAAATGTAACGTGGTTTAAAAAGTTCTTATTGTGTTCAAGCTGCAGGACCAAAAATGTACAACAAATGTGTGTTTTTGTCAGCAAACAAACTGAGAAGTCAAACTAAGATCTAAATGTTTAGATCTGATTTGGTTCCGAGTCACTGATTTAATCTCTGCTACACCTTTACAAAAATTAAGATTCTAAATAAAAACAAGTTTTAATGAGTGACTCCACTTAATAAAATTCCTCATAAACATTGATTTATTGCAGTGGCTCTCAATACAAGTTCTGTGTTATTTAAGTGTGGTTTTAAAGGCTCTACGTTGAAGATGATAAGAAATAAATGCATAGTTTCTTTTTTTACTGCCAGCTGCTCTGCAGTAGCCTCTCTGCTGTGGGCTAGCGCTAACGCTCAGCAACTCCCGTTTCAATCTCTTCTTCTTAATGTAAGAGTTAAAGAGCTAAACGTAATTAGGTATTTGCTGCCTTTAACAAAAAAGCTAAGTCTATCAAACAACGTAGCAGTTTAGCTAGTTTTGGTTTCAGACATAACGAGGCAGTTTATCAAGATTCAGTCAAATTAATGAAATAACAAACTAGTCTGATTTTTTGTTGTTAACGTGTTTCTTCCTATTGAGCAGTGAAAGGAAATAAAATGTGTTTCATGTCTTTTGCTTTAAGTATTTACTTGCTGGAGGCAGGGGCGGAGCTTCGGGGGGAGCTGGGGGCAGCGGGCCCCCGGACCGGGCCTAGAGGGGGCCCGGATGGGAGACAGAATGGACCTTACGACAGGGGCCGCTTTTCATTGGCTGATGCCCATTCTACATGGTCACGTGTGTGGCCGTCTCACAAACACACTTAGCTTCCCGTTAGCTAAGTACAGCATAATGGCAGAACTGATACAACTTCTACACCTTGAAGCCTGTCTGCTACACAGTCTTACGTTAGCTCAGTGCTTCTCAATTCCAGTCCTCAGGCCCCCCTGCTCTGCATGTTTTAGATGTGCCTCTATACCAGAACAGCTGATTCAAATGATTGCATGACGTCTTCTGCAGCCACCAAGTACAGCAGAAGCCTGTTAATCACCCAAAGATTCAATCCAGGTGTGTGGCAGAAGGGAAACACCTAAAACATGCAGGGCAGGGGGGCCTGAGGACTGGAATTGAGAAACACTGCGTTAGCTAAACAGATCAATATGCAATGTGTCTGTATCTGACATACACTAAAGATTTTATTTTAGCAGAAAAGGTTTTGGACTAAACTGTTACTCATGTTAGCCACTCTAGCACCAAGTACAGTGTATCAGGTCTAGGCACATTCAAACATTTCAACAAACCACAGGAATCACCCACTGATTTCAAAAGTAGCCTACAAAACGATGAATGCCCGACTTACCCAGCCTGGCAAGAACAACAGGTATCAGTGATCTTGTCCACAGCTACATCGATGTAGAGGGTGTGGATCTGCCGTTTTCCTCATGGAGCAAAAGCATTTTGCTGTGATGCTCAATGTTGGAGGCGTCGCGAGGCTCAAACACCTTGATCTCATCCAACAAGGATGACATGAACTTGTTGGTTCCTCTGTATTGTAGCAGCTGATATATTGTGAAGATCCTGTAGAAATGATGCACTAATGGAGTCAGAAATACCCTGCAGAGAATCAGTCCAAGTGGAAGACGCCATGTTTACATAGAAACAACGCGCCGCCAGGCTTTGTTTGTGAGACTTGCGGCCACGTGGGATTTTCTAGGCCGGTTGTGGGCGGAGCTTGGTAAGGTCCATATGACTTCAGGGATCCAAGCCTTTGATGTATGTAGGATTATAAAACATGGAGTCCCAGCAGATTATATAGCAGATTATATAGCAGGCTGCCCCAGTCATTGTTGACTCATGGTTGCTAAAAACTTTACCAGACCGACTGATTTTAGTGACATAGTGTAAAATATTGAATAAAATGTTGGGCTATATGACTGGCTTTATTTACATTTAACTTTATGACACACAAAATTACAAGTGGACCGTCCATATTGTCTCCAAGTGTATTCTGGGTAAAGCTTGTCACCAGCCCTCCGTCATCATCAGTCACTTGGCAACAGATGGCAAACTAGCTAGAGCAGGGGTTTTCAAAGTATGAAAGGGTGAGCCCCCCTCCAAGGAGCACAATTATCTGGAGCTAAAAGAGCGTGCTGTATGAAAGAGCGGAGGCATACAAAGGAAAAAACAATTACGCACGCTATGCGCAAGACAGCAAGCAGATAGCTTCTTTTCCGGTTTATTTTTTCCCTCGCACCGCGCCTCCCCTAAAGTGCTCTGGCGCCCCCTAGGGGAGGCGCGCCTCACACTTTAAAAGCCGCCGAGCTAGAGCATTTCTACAGACCACGTTAACATGAGTGGAGCTCATGGAGCGGCAAAGTGAAAAGGATGGAAATCAGAGAGCAAGGAAAAGCCAAAAACTGGACGCATAATTTGTTCCTGGTCTTGAAGATGAACCATTCAGACCCGCCAAAACTGGCAGCCCAGCGAAGGAGCCGGACTGGTTACAGGTAGCAACTGTGACATTATTCACAGAGTGAGTTAACTGTAGACTGATTGTAAACTGGATCAGCCCAGCCGTCTAGTTTACATCCCCTTTTCTCTCTGTCGGTGGTCCAGCAGTGACGTCAGGGACTGAAGGCTGAGTTCTGGTCGGGTTCAGCGGTTTTGAGCCAAGACAGCAGCATGGCGTCTATAGTTCAGGTTTCCATTGGAGAATCTTCCAGATCGTCCAGTTTGTGTGAACGGCGGCGCGCGCGCGATCCGCGCCGAGTTACAAACATCCAGAGGAGCACGAGCTTCTGTGACACGCTGCGCATGCGCCGCAAGCCTCTGTGGTTCCCACTTCAACGCGCTGCTGCGTGCTCTGTTCAACACGTCAACAATAAACCTAGCTTTTAGCTTCAGCAGTTGCTAGCTGCTCCAGGCTCTGAGTAGAAATTGATAAAGTGTTAAAATGATCCGAACCCATCCGCGGTTCTGAACTGATTTGAATTTGTGTTGTTTCATCATTAGTGACCAGCAGCCTGATGTTTCTGTTGTTCTCTTGGTTTGTTGAACTTCATGTCAGATGGATTTCAGAATGGACCTTACCAAGCTCCGCCCACAACCGACCCACGTGACCGCAAGTCTCACAAACAAAGCCTGGTGGCGTGTTGTTTCTATGAAAACATGACTGATTAGTGCATCATTTCTACCGGATTTCCACAATATATCAGCTACTAAATGGACAGAGGAACTAACAAGTTCATGTCATCGTCTGGGAGCAGGTTACTGGTTTCTCAGTCACAAGCTGGTTGCAAACCTGAGGCCAGCAGGTGTCAGTCAGTTATGGTAGATCTGAACTTTGACCTCAATATGAGAAGCTACAGACTGATAGGAGGAACCAAAGAGCTCTGTAAAGGTAAAGGCAAATCTTCTGAAGCTGGGATATAATTCATTTAATTTCACATAATTACCGCGGTAGAAGCCATTTGTTTGTTAAAATTTGATGAAATATATTTGTTCTGTTTGATGTTTGTTGTGAATGACGTAAACTCACAAACGAACGAGGTAATTAGTCCAACGTTTAGAAACTACAGCGGCTGTAATGAGCCACAGCAAAGGGAAACAAAGGTAAAATAACCTGAACAGGTGATCAACTCAAAACCACTCCTACCTTTTTACTCTCTCTCTCTCTTTGTAGTTTAAGCACACCTGCTACCGTGGCAACCGCCTGCGCCCCGCAAGACGAGCAAAGATTAGTTAAAAACATAACATTCAGTCCGTTACGGTATCAAGTTTCCAGGCTTGATATTTATTTCTCGATTATTAATCAGCGCTTCCCTGAACACAGCGATGGTTGATTGACTAGCTGTACTTGGTGCTAACGTGGCTAACACGAGTAACAGTTTAGTCCAAAGCCTTTTCTGCTAAAATAAAATCTTTAGTGTATGTCAGATACAGACACATTGCATATTGATCTGTTTAGCTAACGTCAGACTGTGTAGCAGACAGGCTTCAAGGTGTAGAAGTTGTATCAGTTCAGCCGTTATGCTGTACTTAGCTAACGGGAAGCTAAGTGTGTTTGTGAGACGGCCACGTAGAATGGGCATCAGCCAATGAAAAGCGGCCGCTGTGGTGAGGTCCATGACATAGTCGCTCTCTGTGGTGGTGAGACTTGTAAGATCCGCTGTTGCGGGCATGTCTATGTTGTAAAGTTAAATTATTATGAGCTTTATGATTTGGGTATAAAGGGCCGGTCATTAGCCCGGCCCAACGCTGACTTGTTCCGCTAGTGACTGGAGGGTTTATGTTTGTGCTGCAGAGCCACAGCTAACAGTTAGCTAGCTGCTAGCTCCTCTCTTCAGCGGTTCTAACGGAGCCGGTATCGTTCAGCTGCTGTTGCTCCTCCTACACTTTGGACTGAACCATTGTTCTAACAATGGGGGGATCTAAAAATATATTCTTGTTCTTTTCTTAGACGAAAGGCGAATTTATTTTGTTTTTTGTTTCTTTTGTCTTTTTATATTGATATTGTTTAAATACAAGGGTTTCCTTCATGATTTCTTTGGGGGGGCAATTATAGACTTTTTCCGGTCCGGTCTGGTCTGGTCCGGTCCGTTCCGGTCCGTCAGCACATAATGATGGACGGCGCCAGCTGCTTCTTCTGTCTCTGCAAATACAAACTGGATCTCAGCCCTGATCTGGGTCAGAACCAGAACTAGAAAACGGCCTGTTAAAGACGGTTCTGTTGGGTCAGAACCAGAACCAGCCTGGTTCTGTGACCTGGTTTTGATGAGACAAACTATCATTACTCCACCGTGAGTTTGTGTACTATGAGTTTGTTCTGATTTGTTCAGGTTCTTCCAAACATGACCTTTAACCTTTGACCTGCTGGTGGAAGCCTGTAGACACAGAGATGGAGGTCATTTCTCTGAGCTTCCTGTTCTGACCTCTGACCTCCGCTGGGACGTCCGCTCCTGGGAAGATTGGCAGCTGTTTGGAGATGACCTTTGACCCTTCCTGTACACTTTGTGCTTCAGGAAGTGATTCTTTGGAACAAAGTGGCTTTGGTTAGGACATCAGGAGATGTTAAACTGTTTACTGTTCTGCAGCAATGCATTCTGGGTAAAGAATAAATGTCATTTGCTTCACTGCTGTAGAACGTGAGGAAACAGTCTGTAAACAGTCATTTCAAAATAAGAGCATCTAAACGTCTAACTACTGGAAAACTTCAACACAGATGTTGAGCTTTACTCAACTGACAGTTTAGAAAACAAATATATTAGCACTTTAGAAATGACCAGAAAAGAATTTAGAGGAAGCTAAGTGCGCTAAAGTTAACAAAGAAGCTAAAGCGATGAAGTTCTTCATTACTTGTAAGGTAACTTTATTTATAAAGCACATTTTGAGCAACATGGCCGTTCAAAGTTCATGTGTTTTTGTTGATCTTGGATGTCAGTGAATCCACCTGCACAGATAAAGGTGAAATAAAATAAGTTAAAAGTTAGCTCCACTGCTAGCATCTGCATGATGCTGGTTGTTCTCTGAAAAATCTCTGGGACCAGAACCAGAAATCAGACACAGGGGTTTCATTTGGGGTGTCAGAGTAAAGGGGCTGAATTCTGTGCATGCTCTGTGTCTTCGCCAGGTCCGGCTGCAGCGCCCTTCATCATGACTAAAGAGGAAAACATGCAGGAGCAGGAGAAGGAGAGACAGGACCACGAGGAGCAGGAGGAGGCCCGGGTTCAGAGGGAGGAGGACGAGGAGCTGACCGAGGAAGAGGAGGACGAGGAAGAGGAGGAATATGAGCTAGAAGAGGAGAGGACAGAGGTGGAGAACGAGGAGGAGCAGGAGGAGGAGCGTGAGGAGCGAGAAGAGCAGGAGGAGCAGGAGGAAGAAGAGGCTCCTCCAGCTGAACCAGCGGCTGAGCCGGTTCCTGAGAACCAGAGTCCGGTTCAGGAGCCGGCCCGCCGGGCCATGGTCCACCCGTCGGCCCAGGCACCGCTGCCCAAAGACTACGGTACGTCGGACCTCCTTAAACCAGCGCACAATACTGGAGGTCGGGAAGGTGACTGGTTCTGATCAACTGACGGTTCTGACTCTGATTAATTGATGGGGCCGACCCGGTAGATGGCACAGAGTCAAAATATTAACCAATCACGAACCTGGTTGGTTCCGAGTCTGAACCAGAACCAACCAAAGGAATCCCGGTTCTGTAAAAAACTAATCACTACTGCCCCCACACCTTCCTGCAGGGTACTGCAGCTATCAGTCAATAAACCAATCAAGTTTATTTGTATGGCACATTTCAGCAACAAAGTCATAGAAACACAGTCAATAACTGTCAAGTACAAAATCGCTACACATCATAATGTTGATTAATGTTTGGCGTATTTCCATCAGATGTTACCAGAGTTATGATTGGCTGATGATCTGATGGTGTGGCGAGCTGCCTAACCTTCGTCCTAGACTCCAGGAGGAGGTGATATCATCAATCGGCGTGCTGCCATCATTAGCGCTGTCATCATTTGTTGGTGCAGCGGTGACTCAAACTCACCAGACGAGATTTTCAAATTACTACAAAAATAGAATTTATGCTGCAAATTTCCTGCATTTTTACTGATTTTGCCACAACTGGGCTTTCTTTTCCTGATTTCTTGAATCTGTCCAGGCCTCAGGACTGAACTTTAACTATGCCTGGTTGGCAGGGAAACATTCAAGGCTTTTGAACATTTGTATTGAGCTTTCATAGTTGATGTTGACGCAGTATTGTCTGAAAATGAGAGTGATTGGGTAAATACTGGTACAGATGAACCTGCTCTGCTAGAGCCTAACAAAACGTCCAACTGGACTGGAAGGTGACGAGTTACAGAGCTTCAGATTCTGATTACCAGGAAGGCCAATGAGCAAGACGCAGACGGTATGACTGCCATGCTTCCGTTATTGTGAAATTAATGCGTGAACTATAAACCAGGCTTCCCCGTCTCCCAGGTAATATTGATAGCGTAGGCCATGATGGTGAAGTAGCCCAATGTGCAAATACACTTCCCGCCATCAGCCATTTTAACGATTCTTTCTGAAGTTCTTATGTATCGTCCGTCACTAGGTCGCCTTTAACGTTCCTTCAGGAAAACCAAAATTGTTCCAAAGAAAAGACAGAAGAGGAGCTGGAGCTGCTTCTGTTAGCAACAGGCTAGCAGCTAGCGAGACAGCAGTTACCTGAACGAGGGATATGTCGGTGCTTTATGTTCCAGTTGCTCCTCTGGTCTTTAGTGTGAAGCAGGAAGAGCGGCAGCTTCAGTCCAACTGAACCACACCATCATGATCCAACCGGAGCAGACCTCCTTAGGCTCAATGATACCGACTCTTTCAGAGGCTTTAGCGGTTCTGATCCGGTCTCCCGGTTCTGATTCTGTCTCCTCCCTCTGTTAACTCTGCAGCCTTCACCTTCTTTGACCCAAACGACCCGGCGTGTCAGGAGATCCTGGCTGACCCACGGACCTCCATCCCCGAGCTTTTCGCCATCGTCCGCCAGTGGGTCCCGCAGGTGCAGCATAAGATTGACGTCATCGGAAACGAGGTGAGGACAAACGGTCAGAACCGCAGGAGTTAAGCTGTGGCCAGCTCAGTTTAGCATGGCAGGTATAACACTGAAACATCAGCTGGCTCTGGAACAGAACCGAGGTTCTGCTGATGAGGCCCAGAGAGCAGCCACACAAAATGGCTGCAGGCAGGCCAAGTTTTGAGAGAACTGCAGAGCAGCTGGGCCTCACCAGACCCAACCATGACTCAGCAGGACAAAACATGACTTAGCATGACTTTTGTAGTCTTTGACAGTCTTTTGTAGATTTGAGTTGATAGCAAGATTTCAGTTAATTCCATAAAAATCTCCCGACTCTTCATCCTTCGTGCCTCATCCGTCTGCTTTGAAAATGTCAAAATTCCTGCAAATTTCACAACCAAGCAAATTTCTTGCAGACAAGCAATTCGAGAGGGTGATTTACGCCGCCGTCATGTTTCAGTGGCAATGAAGTTCACCTGTTGCTCCCTGGGTGTCGGCCCTTCAGAGACGGGAAGGAGCTCAGGGATCTGCTGCTTCTCCACTTCAATGGGAGTCAGTTAGGGTCAGGATGGACACTGGCAAGACCTTCCTGGAGGGGCTGTGGTTCTCATCTGATCTGGGAACGCCTTGGAATACGGACGGACGACTGACCTTTCCTTGTTTCAGTTATTGTGAATGTCAGGTGTCTTCAGGTGTCCTCCCAGTCAGCAGGACACGACTAACTCAGTGTTTGTGTCTCCCAGATCCTGAAGCGCGGTTGCCATGTGAACGACCGAGACGGTTTGACTGACATGACGCTGCTTCACTACAGCTGTAAGGCTGGAGCTCATGGAGTTGGTGAGTTATTCTTCAACCTTCATCGTTCTTCTTCTGTGGTCATGAAAGGACTGCTGGTAGAGACCCAGAATGATCACCACTGGTTCCTGGAGGCCAGAGGAGAGGCGTTAAGAGTTTCAGGAGAATCAGGTGTTTCAGGTCTGATCCTCACCTCCAGTCACAGAAGATCAGAAACAGATCCACGTCCTCAGAGTAGATAACATGATCGTGAAGCAAACTAGACACAGGTGCTAGGTTTTTCTTGCATGATTGAATTTCCAATCCGATGTTAGGACCATGTTTGTGCAGTAATGTGAGTAAAAGCTTCCCCCAGGTGGTGGCGGTCCTCCACCAGAGCAGCTTTCAGTTTGGACCTCCCTGTGTCCAGGCGACCCGGCGGCGGCGCTGCGGCTCACCAGTCAGCTGATGTCTTTGGGCGCCGATGTCAGTCTGCGGAGCCGGTGGACCAACATGAACGCGCTGCACTACGCTGCCTACTTTGACGTCCCAGAGCTGATCCGAGTCCTGCTCAAAGCCGCCAGACCCAGAGGTGAGTGTGAGTCGTCCCACGAGATTATTACTCACCCACAGAGTCCGGGAGATGAGGTCAGCTTCTTCTTCTTCTCTCTTCAGTGCTGAACTCCACATGCAGTGACTTCCACTACGGCACGGCTCTCCACATCGCCGCCTCCAACCTCTGCCTGAGTGCAGTGAAATGTCTGCTGGAGCACGGAGCCAACCCCACCGTCAGGGTAAACTCTGCCTCACCTTCCCGTGCTTGATGACCAGCGTCTTCCTGCGGAGCTGCAGCTCAGACCGGTCCGGTCTCATTGTTTCTGCAGAATGATAAGGGCCAGGTTCCAGGTGAGGTGGTTCCGGACCCGATGGACATGAGCCTGGACAAAGCCGAGGCGGCCATGGTGGCCAAAGACCTGAAGCAGCTGCTGCTGGACGCCGTGCCGCTCAGCTGTAACCTCCCCAAGGCCACGCTGCCCAACTACGACAACATTCCCGGAAACCTGATGCTGGCAGCGCTGGGGCTGAAGCTGGGTGACCGTGTGGTTCTGGACGACCTGAAGGTAGTCCCACACTGGTTCCTCTGGTTCCTTATTTCCTCCTCCATCAGCCACTTTGAGGTTCACTCATTCCAGAACCCTTTTGTCTCCACCTCAGACCGGAACCCTGCGGTTCTGTGGAACCACGGAGTTCGCCAGCGGTCAGTGGGTCGGGGTGGAGCTGGACGAGCCAGAGGGGAAGAACGACGGCAGCGTGGGCGGAGTCCGCTACTTCATCTGTCCTCCGAAGCTTGGTAAGCAGCGAGCTTCCTGGACCCGGTTCTGGTTCTAATGGACCAGAACTCTTCATGTTTTCTTCTGTTTGGACCTTCAGGTATTTTTGCTCCGGTTTCAAAGATTTCCAAAGCTGTGGATCCGACTCCGTCCTCGGTCACCTCCACCCCCAGAACCCCCCGCATGGACCTGGCCTCCCGCCTGGCTGGGAGGACCAAGAAGGAGAAGAAGGAGAAGGAGAAAGGTGAGGGACCAGCAGGTCTGACTGGGTTCTGGTTCTGGTGGAGAGCTGACTGAGCTGGTTGGTTTGTTCTCAGCCCAAAAGAAGAAGACATCCGTGGCTAGTCTGGACCCGGAGGGGACAAACGTGGAGGTGGGGGACCAGGTTCTGGTGGCGGGTCAGAAACTCGGCATCGTTCGCTTCTACGGGAAGACGGACTTTGCTCCAGGTCAGTTCTGGTTCTGGAAGCTCCAGTCAGTTCAGTAGTCTGGACCAACCAGTACATTGAAACAGAGGTCCAGATGAAGTGAAGAGGAGGTGATGTTCTGGTCTGACCCGGTCTCTCTGGCGTCCCTCAGGGTTCTGGTTTGGTGTAGAGTTGGACCAGCCCACTGGGAAACACGACGGCTCGGTGTTCGGGGTCCGATACTTCAGCTGCCTGCCCAAATATGGAGTGTTTGCTCCGCCCTCCCGGGTCCAGAGGTAGGACTGTCTGACAGAACCCAGTGTTGCTCGTTGTAATAAGGCAGGCCTGGTTCTGGAGGGAGAGTGACGTTTGGGTCGTTGTTGGTTGCTCAGGATCGGAGGACCTAAAGAAGGCTCCCAGAACGACGGCTCCATGGTGAAGAAGGTTCATCAAGTCTCCAGTAAGTTCTGCTCAGATTGCTAGAAACAGAAAAGTTCTGGTCCGACTCGGGCGAACAGAACCTGACCCGTTTGTTTCCCTGCAGTGTCACAGCCAAAAAGGAACTTCCACACCATGCGATCTCCTAAAGATCTGACCTCCGAGAGCTCCATATCCAGGTGAGAAGTAGTCTGACCAGCATGGGTCAAAGGTCATTTCTGGGTCAGCAGCTTATCATCTCAGAACCGTTACGGTTTGGTCAGATCCAGCTGTTTGGTGCAGACGGACTCCTGACAGCTTTGATTTGAGATGGAAGTGGTTTTGAAGTTATGTGTTTATGGTACCGGGTTCTGTCGGAACCGCAGAACCCGGATGGATACACTAGAACCTCTCCTCTCGCCGCTGCAGGTTGCTGTTCTGCTGCTGGTTTCCGTGGATGCTCCGTGCTGAGATGCAGTCCTAACCACCGCTCCGATCTCTACGTTCTCTCCATCGTTCCGTCCCTGAACGCCTGGTGGTGAAGCCCCGCCCGCTGTCTTCTTCTTCTCCTGGTTTAGCCGTTCTATAGCAAAATCTATAGTGCCTTGTATCTGATTAACCGAGTCCAAGCTAACGCTCTGAAATCTGCCCTGCCTCTCTGGCGCCACCTAGTGTCCGGAACAGTCAGCGCGTCTGTTTCTGCCTCATGGTTCTGTTTCACTGCAATCAGCTGGGAGGATCGCTTTGACCCAACAGTTCAGAACCAGAGCCTGGCTCTGGACGGGTTTCTGTTGTGCGGTGATGATGTCAGACCCAGTCGGCTGCTGATTGGGTGAGATCCAGAACTTTGTTTACCCACCATGTGTTCCTCTAATGTCCTCCATGTTTAACCAGGAAACAGGGTTGGTCATCTGCACTGCTCCGTTTTTACCTCAGCGTTTAGATTTTACAGATAAATTCAGCTAAATCCCCAACAAACCAACAAGTTTCACACACAGCAGCTGAACAGTAAAAATCATTTCATAATCAAAAATATTTTAGAATCTTAAAGACGATCAGAATAAAACACAAAATGCAGTTTGATCCATCTGCAACCTTTTACATAAACCTTTTATTTATACTTGCTTTTATATTTCAGAATGTTTGGCAAAATTTAAATTATGCTGCCTTATAATAAGATATTCATGTCATGCCTCAGTAAATACCAGAAGGTTCTCAATGAAATGCTTCATTTTAGTTCTGGTTCATCTAATCCCCCCATTCCTTCAATTTCCTTAGTGACTCATGAAGCTAATTTAATTATAAAATCATGTCTGAAATGAAAATGATCAGGCTTCTGCCACCAGGAACCTTCAAACTGGATCAACTGCAGGATTTAACTCAAAATGAGATAACGGGCAGTGAAACGGTGCCGACTGGATAAATATCAGCTTTGGGTTGATGGATGCAAAGAGCAGCTGCACACTAACTGTCAGTTTTTATTCCACCAAAACTCCTTGAACATTTGGCCTCAGACTTTCCTGCATAACTGAAGCTCTGGCCTCAGATCTCACCGCATGCAGACGACTCACTGCTTTTCCTTTGTTTTGATCCTCACCAGACCTTTACAACCTGAAGTTGATCCAGACAGTGCAGATTTTTCCTGTTTCTATTCCACCCAAATGAGAGGTTTCTCCAGAGCGCAGCTTTTGTTGCTAGCGGTGTAAAAGCTAGCGCTCCACAGACTCTGGATCTGCTAACTCTGTCGTCTCAGCTAAGCGTTGCCGTTTGTGGGCCACAGTGATGGTGGAAGTTTGTCTTTGTACAGTAAATGTGGAGTTACAGTTCGGTCAATGTGTTGCAGTGAAGCCACTTCACTGTCAACTTTGTAAACGTGGACTTTCCCTGGTTTGGCCACCAGGTGTCACTATAATCCCCATTTAGCCTGAATTCTTTGCATAACTATTTATTTGCAGCTTACAACCAGGTCAGACTGGTTTTGACCAGTTCAGACTGGTTTTGACCGGTTCAGACTGGTTTTGACCAGTTCAGACTGGTTTTGACCGGTTCGGTTCTGTAACTACCACCTGTTAACTTCACTTCTTTGCTGTCTGGTTTTAAAAATGCTCATTTCAACATTTTCAAACAGAATTTGCTTCATTAACATCCAACAAGTTCATTCGTCTCTGACGTTGTAAAAACCTTCCAGTGATGGATTCAGTTTTAACATCTCTGTAAATATTGAAACTGAACCAGCAGGAAAGTAAAGCTAGAACGGTCAGAACCTCTGGTTCTGTTCTGGTTCTGTCATCCCTACAGGAACTAACTCAGCTCTGGTGTTTCATTGAGTCTTAATGATCTACAGTGTATAGCCTATATTTTGATAACTTCACTAAGTGTCCCTTTTGTTTTGGTATTTTATGGGTTGTGTGTTCGGTTCCAGCCAGTGTGAGTGGGTCGGACCAGTTGGATAAACTCACTGCATGCTCTCTGTCTGTAACCTCCCTCAGTATTTTCTGATTGTTGCGTTTTCAGACTGTATCTTCCTCTCATCAGCATGAAAATGCTTCAAATATTAATAACTATCAATATAATAAAGATTTGATGTTTTTCTAATGTTTCTGTGTCTTCTGGTCCTTACCACCATGTTTCAGCTATAATCACCATTAAAAGGCCGAATCGTTTCTATCAGCGGTGGGCCCTGCTAGCTAAAACATTAGCCATGCTAACCCTACAGCACTAATCCTGCTACAGCGATTCACCAACACGGTATTTAGGGGAAGCTAACGCTACAGTGCTAACTTCTACCATGTGTTATAAAAGATAATTCTGGAAGATATGACAAACTTTTTTCATGGAAAATGTTTGAAAATTACATTATTAAATGAATGGAACAGAAGAATGGGACTTTAGTGACACAGAACTTTGATGTGTTAACTTCTTTATTTACAGTAAATATATACAAAAACCTGCAACATAAAACCAATTTTCAGATTTTTTTAAATTTTCAACTATATATAGGACTCCACATAAAGCCATTAAAAACAAGTTTATATTAATCAATCAATTATACTTTATCAATCCCAAAGGGATAATATTTGCTCTTGAAAGACTACAACCGTCAAGCACCAATTTAATTGTGACATTATAAGTTTCTTTTTTATAACACCCTTTAATATTGTATTTATGTCTTGTTCTCTGCTATCTTTGTTTTTTGTTCCTGTATGTTTCTTATTAGTTATTGGATAAAAATAAAACATGGGAGGAAACAGAACTGCTGTGTAAACAGGCCTCACCCACTTCAAAATAAGAGCATGAATGTTGCAGGTCCCAGGTGAAGGAACAGGTGGGCGGATAAAAATCACCTGTTTTAACAATGATGTTGCACTGGTAGTTCTCATCTGAATTTATTCCAGGTTGTATTAATAAAGTCATTATACTGTACAACTTTGTAAAATTATTGTGATCAAACAATCACACTCAATAGTTAATCTATAGCACAACATCAGCTTATTGTTAGAGCAGGAATTATTACCTTGTAAATTAATACACATTACAGACAGCTGTCTCAAGCATGTGCAATAGTTATCTGAGAAAATTCCCTGAGCAGCTAACCGGGTGCTAATAATCTAACTATAGTGACAACACAAAATAACATAGACCAAATACACAGGATAAATATATGGTGGCATATTGCTATCACGGAGGACAAAAAATCAAGCGCTATCACGTTACAACGTGATAATTATCTTCTTAATTATGTCCAGGAGGTGGCGGTGGTGTGCTTTTCCTGCAGGCATAAAGAAGGCTAGCACAGTGGCTAGCAGCAGTTGGTCTAGTTTTCCTTCATGCTCGATCTAAACATGGAGATAAACCATCAGTAGTATGCGCACTCTGAGCAGGATGCTAAACAGAAGGAAACGTGAGTCCGGTCCTCTGGCTGTGGCGGCGATCCTGACTGACCGCCGGAACCAGGCTGAAGTTGGCTTCAGCAGGAACCAGGCTGAAGTTGGCTTCAGCCGGAAGTTGGCTTCAGCCGGAACCAGGCTGACGTTGGCTTCAGCCGGAAGTTGGCTTCAGCCGGAACCAGGCTGAAGTTGGCTTCAGCAGGAACCAGGCTGACGTTGGCTTCAGCCGGAACCAGGCTGAAGTTGGCTTCAGCCGGAACCAGGCTGACGTTGGCTTCAGCCGGAAGTTGGCTTCAGCCGGAACCAGGCTGACGTTGGCTTCAGCCGGAAGTTGGCTTCAGCCGGAACCAGGCTGACGTTGGCTTCAGCCGGAAGTTGGCTTCAGCCGGAACCAGGCTGAAGTTGGCTTCAGCAGGAACCAGGCTGACGTTGGCTTCAGCCGGAACCAGGCTGAAGTTGGCTTCAGCCGGAACCAGGCTGACGTTGGCTTCAGCCGGAAGTTGGCTTCAGCCGGAACCAGGCTGAAGTTGGCTTCAGCAGGAACCAGGCTGACGTTGGCTTCAGCCGGAACCAGGCTGAAGTTGGCTTCAGCAGGAACCAGGCTGAAGTTGGCTTCAGCCGGAAGTTGGCTTCAGCCGGAACCAGGCTGACGTTGGCTTCAGCAGGAACCAGGCTGAAGTTGGCTTCAGCAGGAACCAGGCTGAAGTTGGCTTCAGCAGGAACCAGGCTGAAGTTGGCTTCAGCTGGAACCAGGCTGAAGTTGGCTTCCGGTTGCAATTTCCGATTCAGGAAATTTCTAAAAGTAAATTATTAGGGAATGAAAGCTTCTTCAATCAAAGCAGAGGCTCAAATGTATTTGCTGAACATGTTCTGTTCAGATTTTTATTGAACAATGCCATAGCTGACAAAAGGATCGGACTGACATTTCCTTCTGCGCAGTCCCATTCTGTTTAGGACAGGGGTGTCCAAAGTCGGTCCTTTAGGGCCGGCATCCTGCATGTTTCAGTTCTCTCCCTGGTTTAACGCACCTGGATCAAATGATGGCTTGTTAGAAGACCTAAGAAGAACACTAACATGCTGAAAAGGTTGTTGCTACCACCAGGGAGAGAACTAAAACGTGCAGGATGCCGGCCCTCAAGGACCGACTTTGGACACCCCTGGTTTAGGATCACACGAAAAGCACACTACCGCCACCTCCTGGACATAAAACTATCACGTTTAAACAAGATAACTATCACATAACGTGATAGCGTTCGAATTTTTTATTTCCTCCGTGACAGCAATATGCTGCCGTATAAATGTCATGACACACTTAGCAGGACAATGTTTTTGCACCGGAGCTCATAAGACCAACTCAGAAAGCACTGAATGTTTAAACTGTCTTCATATGAAAAAGTGACATTTATTTGATAAAATTCCTAAATAAAAAAAATTGAAATATTTCAACATGAAATAAACAATTTTACAATTACAGTGAAAATGAATTGAAGGTTGAAGAAAATAACATATTTTATAGTTAATATTTCCTCTGAAGCTGCACAACATTTACCAGAACCAGGACCAGGACCAGAACCAGAACCAGGACCAGGACCAGAACCAAAGCCAGAACCAGGACCAGGACCAGAACCTGATCAAGACCCAGAGCCAGGACCAGGACCAGGACCAGAACCTGATCAAGACCCAGAACCAGGACCAGAACCAGAACCAGAACCAGGACCAGATTCTTCATGTTTTTATTGTAAAATGGGTTTATTTCGCCGCTGCAGTGAGCCTGTTTGGCCTGCAGGGGGCAGAGCAGGCTGGTAGAGCAGATATGTAATCTCTCTCTCTCTCTCTCCTTCCACTCATCCTTCATTCAGAAGTTTTCCCTCTCTCACCATCACTCCATTGACCGTTAGCACTGATGTATGTAAACTGAGGCTAACTCATATGAGTGTGTGTGGTATGGATGCATGTAAACCCAGGTAAAATGGGAAATGAATGAACCTATGTTTATTTATTATTATTATTATTATTTGATTTAATAACGAGGGTCCATTTGAAAACATGGTAGGAGTTCATAAGTTTCTTCCTTCTCCTTGTAGTACAGAAACATGTTTCCGTTACATTTCTTGTTCTCATGTGATTTTATACTGTTATCATGTTTGAAACAAATAATAAATAAATAAATAAACTTCCTGTTTCCTTCAGAGCAGATAAACATTCAGGATGCTGCTGTTTGTCTGGGACACACACACACACACACACACACACACACACACACACACACCCACACACACACAAGGCGCCGCTCCACTCTGAGTGTCACAAAGCAGCTATAGGTGCAGCGCATGCAGGAGGATGATTGGTGGCTTTCAGGAGCAAGAGGCGCTCTGATTGGCCGGTTTGCGTCACAACAGGAGCTGTGATTGGCCGGTAGGCTGACAGCGGTCGCAACAGAGAGGTCAGGGGGTCATGGGATCACTATAGCTGAGCGAGTCCGACTGGAGAACTCCAGGGGCCTCATGCATGAAGCAGTGTGCGCACAAAAAATGTGCGGCGCCATATTTTACGCACAAGTCGGCGTGTATAAAAGTGTCAACGTTTGTGTAAATATACACACACTTTTTCACTGGTGTGAAAATGTGCAGCAGCCACACAAAGTTTTTCTGTGGACAATAATAAACTACAAAAATGGGGTCATTTCATTCTGACTGAAATTGGATCAGCAGATTAAATCCAACCTGCTGATTAAAAATAATCAACAGGTTTGATTATTGAAGGTGATCAGGTGTGGAGACAATCCCAGGTATATCAGTAGCTGCATCAAGGTGAGCCGCTACCTGAGGAGCTTTGGCTCTGATGGAGAACATGGAGCCATTGATCAGAGATCAGATTGATCTGCTGGTTTCTGAGCGTTTAGATTCATCCAGACTGATCATCCTGGAGCTCTGAGCAGAACTTAAAGCAGGTACCGGTACCGGTACCGGTCCCGCTGCAGCCGCCCGCTATGTGAATGCTCCTTCTGGACATGAAGCATCTAGTATTTACAATAATCGTCCACATTCCCACTCAGAGACTCTCTGACTGTCTGTCTGTCTTTAAATCCGGCTGAACGTTCTGCTGCTCTAACAGCCATTTACAGGATCTCTTCATTTTTTACTTTTTCAATTTGGATTTTTTTTTTCTTTAAAATGTATTTTTATTTTTGTGAGGTGTCATTATGTATCCTCAAAGCACCTTTTAAATAAAATATATAATTATTATTATACTGAATTATTACACACCGAAGCTATGCTACACTAAAGCTAAGCTAAAGTAAAGTGATGCTACACTGAAGCTATGGTACATTGAAGCTATGCTATAGTAAAGCTACATGTTTCTGGGAGCCGCCATGTTGGAATCCTGACCTCCTACTGGACACTGTTTGCTTGGCTGTGATGTCACACCTGGCTGTGATGTCACACTTGGGTCAGGTAAGTGAACACACCTCAGCCTCTGGAGCTCAGTGTTTGCTGAAGGTTTATGATTAACTCTGAGGTTATAATGATGCATTATGGGTATGGGTCAACAGAACCGCTTGATCCTCAGATCAAATATTAATGTCTTCCTGTTTGCTCTCCTGGACTTCCTGTTTGCTTAGAGCTGAACAGCTTCAGGCCGCATTTCGGCTGTTTTTCAGTTTTCTGGAAGTTTGTCCAGATCTGTGTTACATAGAAGCTGAACGCTGCTTGGCTGTGGATCAGAAACGGGACGCGACGGCAGCAGCTCCGTGATGCAGGTGAGTTGCAGCAGGTGTGTGCGTGAGGGGGCGGGGCTTGTGGTCTACCTGGGACAGGTAGCCTCGGGTTTCCTGCATCTCGGTTCTGTCAGCTGTTCGGTTCGGATAGTTCTGTTCAGCTGAGATCTTCAGACGGACCGGCTTCCCGCCGTCAGCTCACCCAGCAGGTAAGCCCTGATGAGGTCACTTCCGTCTCCTTCTCACCTGTTCGGCTCACAGTTTGGACCTTTGGACGCTCCGAACCTGCTGCTTGGTTCCGTGAAACTGCGCATTTAATCCGCGCAGCTCAGGAACCGGTTTCGGTCTGCGCGTGCGTGCGCCAGGTCTGACTCATATATGCGCGCGTGCACGCGGTCATTCATGGACAGAGGATCCAGTGTTTGAGATAGAAACAGGAGACATGCGGTGTGACCTGCTCTTCCTCGCTGTAGGAAAACATCATCATCATCATCATCCTCATCATCAGGTTTTTGACCTGAATAAAGTAAGTTAAACTGTAATAAACTCCTTTTTCAGCTGCATAAAAAGTTCTGCAGATTAAAAACTGGCAGAAATGATCAAATATTGCAAAACAATCACATAAATAAACTAGAAAATTTCTGAAGAAATTTAAATGGGGCCTGCCAAAGTGTGCCCGTTGGTTGGAACCCAGCGTTCTGATGCTAAAAATTAGCAGCAATGCTAAGTTTAGCTAACAAATACAAAATAGCATGTGGAGAATCACAAGAATGTTGACTAACATGTACCTACACCATTCAGTATGTTAAAATTAATGCATAAGCTAATATTAGCCAAAATGCTAATGTTAGCGTGAATGCTGTCAGCATGTGGGGCATCACTAGCATGTTGTCTGTAATTGATTTACTCCATTCAGTATACTAGACATGGCTAATAAGTAAGAAAAATAGGTAAAAGCTTTTTTAGGGAAAAGGCTAATGCCTAGTGGGGGGCAGTGAAATGCTAATGTTTGTGCTAATGTTAACATTAGGTTAGTGCTAATGTCACTAACCTGAGAGAAAAAGATAATGCAGGCTAATATTATTGCACTGCCTATGGCGGTGCACTAACCTGAGAGGGATATTGAGGCTTTTATTTTGAAATTTCAGTAAGCTTCATTTTAAATGGCCACATTAATCCAATGTGTAACAGTGGTTTGGTTATATAAAGTCACATAAAGCCCAAACGAGCAATTATCTGATGTGAAAAATCTGAAGTAGTATTAGCTGAGTATTACTGATTAAATTTTAAAAATTATGTAGCTTTGTATTATTAAAGCTAAAGTTTAATCAGTAATACTTTATAACAAAGTTATGTCAGATCATGATTTCTTGGTTAATGTCAAGTTGTCATAACGAAGACATTTTGAATAATGTCAACTTTGTGTTAAAAGTGTCATGATTTACCGAATGACACTTTATGATAACAGTCATAAATATTCATGAAAACTTCCTCATGTTCATGAGTTCAGGTGTTACTTCATGTTTATGACAGTCTTATTCACAACCCGTCAAATAAAGTGTCACCAACAGCTTCAGCACCAATTGTTAGCAAAACATGTTAGCTTTAGCACAGATGGTTAGCTAAACCTGTTAGCTTTAGCACAGATGGTTGTTGATGAAAAGTAAAAGCGGTTAGCGAACAATATCATAAATAATGTCTGTCTGAGTTCCTCTTTTAATACTTTAAGGAATAAGAAGGAAGTTGTTTTATGAAACTATTTTTGGTTTTCAAAAGTCATAGTTTAAGGCTTTATTAATCAGTTAGTTCCATCAGATTCTGCGTCGCGCTGTGGATCTTCTCTTTTCTCTCTGCAGCCTCCTGCTTCCTGCTTCGCTGGCTTAAAGCTGATCTGGGTCATCAGATCAGGATCTGTTCAAGACTTTCTGACTCTTCTTTCACATTCCACTAAGCTTCAGTAATTATCTCTGGTATTGTTGTTCAGGTTAGGACTGAAATAATGTTGGGCTGTTTAATTTGAAAGCTTTTTAAGGCTCCGTAGTGAGAACTTCGGCCGGCTCATATTTCACCATGGCAGCGTTGTGCTGATTCTTTCTGTTATGATGCAAACGCGGCTCAGCTTACAGCGAGGGAGCCTTCCTGCTGGTTCCTGCTGCGTTTTCACTCTAATGGCTGCCTTTGTGTCGCTGCGGCTCGCTGCTGAATAGATTTCAGTCTTCAGTTTACTTTGCTTCCGTCTGGTTTGACTCGTTTCTTTATGAATATGAAGCATTAATTCTCTCAGCACAGCAGTGTTCAGACCCAGCAGGGTGGAAAAGTTTACATCATCACAGCTTCATTTAAAGTGGCATTTCTTTTATCTTTAACACAAAAAGTCCAGAAATTATGAAACAATATGAACTAATTCAATGTTTGGCTTTTTCTCAGCTGAGTTTTTATTGGACTGAAGTTTCAAAATGAGTCAAACTGGAAGGAAAATGCTGGACTGCTCATGTCGACGTTAAAATGTCCAAACTGGAGGTGGGACTCGATTAAAATGTTTAACAGAGTTCATTTCAAGGTCTGAAATTAATTATTTCCCATTTTAACCAAAGTATAGAAACAAGATAAGCAATATTTTCATATCAAAATTTTCTGCTAAATTATTGAATAAATAAAAGATATTTCTAGTTTTTAATCTTCAGGTTCTTCATCAGATTGGAGCAAAGTTCATCTTTCCAGAGTTTCTCAGATCATTCTCTTTGGAAATGTGGAAATGCTAACATGTAGCTGCTACATGTTAGCATATGTTATGTTATGTTATTTTAGGCTAGCAGAGCTTCTGCTAGGCTAACTGCTTTTAGCACAACTTGAACACAAAAATAGTCTTTTCCAGAATCCAATCAGATCGTTTTGAAGCAGAAATTAAAGCAGCTTCATGCTGCTGTTAGCGGATGAAGCTGTGCGTCAGATTTACTGCTGTACCAGAAACACACCAATAGAAAAGTTCCAGTTTGATTCCTTCTAAGTTTTTGTTTGCTTGTTTTTGTCTTGGATGTTAAATAAAAGGTGAGTTCAGATGTTCAGGTGGAGCCGACTGAAATGATACGTCTCCGTTCTCTCCCTGTGGCTCAGTCTCAGAAATTTAAAGGCTGATTCTGTAAAACTGTAAAAACCTTCCTGAGTCTGTCTCAGTTTATCCTCCCAGCGCTGACATCATCTCATGTCTCCTAGAAGGACAGAGACACTTTTGTTCTCCGTCTCGCTGCTTTTGTTCAGGGAAGACAAAAGACCAACACTGGGGGGCAAATGAGGAAGAAGAGGATGAAGAGGAGGAGGAAGATAGCGAGGAGAGGGACAGACTATAACTTTTAGCCTGCTAAAGCCGAGCTTTAATTAGCAAACGGCTAAAAATGTTCAGAACAGCAGAGGAGTCTCTGCTGCTGCTGCTTGTAACTAAATAAAGTCAAAATGAAAAGTTTTCTTCTTGAAATGTTTCATGATAACCAGAGGAAATTATATTTCATGAATCACTTTTACACTTTAACCTGATGAGTCAGAAAGTCACTAAATAACTTTGATTCAATGAGATTTAACAAAGATCGACTAGATCTAATTAATTCATTATATAATTCATTCACATAATGAATGAATTATATAATTCACCAACAGTCACTTACAATAGCTAGCTGACTGTTGGTGCTGGTAGCAAAGTCTCATTTAGCCTGATGCTAACTGTCTCCATGCTGTTCGCTGGGTCAGCCAACCAGACGCGAGCTGCTGGTCATCAAGGCTTTGGTTGATCTCAAGGTCCAGATCCGACCAGATGGGTCCATCGTGGTCCAGAATCTGGCTGGGTCCAGATGGGTCCCCTTTCTTTATGGTCCACAGTCTCTGCTTGGGTCTCAGACGTTGTCCGCTCTTCCAGCCAAGCTTGAAGCCGTTAGCCGTCAGCGGTTGGAAACGGTAAAATGTCTCTGTGTTTCTGTCAGATGATGTTTGAACGTTTTCTTCTTCTCTCACTGTGGAGCGTTTCTGCATCGCCTGAGTTCACCCTGAAAGCTGCGAGTTTTAATCATTCTGCTTCATTTGGTCTGAAGGTTTTCCCTGCATGGTGAAACCCACCAGGGAGGAAATGACGAATCTTTAGGCTCAATGGCCAGAAAGTGAAATCAAACCCTCAGAGTGTGAAATGCTTTGGAGCGCAGAGAGGAAACGGAACCGAGACCAACAGAAGGCCGGAGACGGAGGACTGGATCAGCAGCTGGAGGGGGGTTCACGTGTTCACATGCTCCACATGGTTCACATGTTCACATGCTCCACATGGTTCACATGCTCCGCATGGTTCACATGCTCCGCATGGTTCAGATGCTCCACATGGTTCTCATGCTCCACATGGTTCACATGTTCACATGTGAACACGCTGGGACAGGATGACCTCCTGGACATGGAGCTGGGTGGAGCGGATCGAGGCTGGAAATGTTTTAGCTCAGAGGTTTTTCATCCGTCCTTCAGTGATAAAGTTTTACTGCAGCAGCGATAAGGAAACGCTGATCCTCCTGTTGGCATGGAAACGGGAGCCGAGCCGAGGATAGATTCTCTGGTTTGGGGTAAAAACCGATCCTGGTTTTGGAAAAATCCTCAAACACTCAGAAATCCCAGCAGAACAAATGAGCTGATAAATGTCGACATCAGAGCAGAATTTGATGCAGAAAAAGATTTTATTCATTTTATTATCAAGGCAGTTCAAAGTGCTTTACATCATAAAAACATCATAAACGCATTGTGCAGTCATTCTGTCTCCAAAACGGATCCAATGCTGAGTAAAAGCAGCGCGTTTGGTTCGGGTACCTGAGTCTTTCCATGCGATCAGAGCTGAACTTTATGACGGTGAAAAGCGGCGCTCCTCCTACACTGAGGTCTGCTGCAGACTGAAATGTCAAGCAGCGTCTGGTGACTTACTTTAACACTGTCATCAGTAATTACTGGACCTTTACCACTTTTTAATTGCTTCACAATTGCCAGACATTATTTTACTAACAGAATTTTTTCAATAATGTCAAAATGGACAAAAATCAGACTGATGCTGATTATTGGCAACATTTTCATAATAAGACCAGATCAGTGTCACACATGTTGACTTTTTAGGCTTAGGGACATCTAGTGGTGAACTGGCATTTTGCAGCCAGTTGAACTCCTTTATGCATAACCTTTGACCTTTCAACCAAATGGACTAAAAGTCAAGCAAAGTAAGCAAATTTCAAGGTCACTTCTTGGTTTGACCACAAACTAATGATACACATATCATTGTGCTAAAGTGCTATACCAACATGGTATTTAGCATTAAACCACTCAGATTGCAGATTTTACATTTTTACTAAATGTTTCCTTTAAATATCTTAAAACTTTTAAACCTGGCATGTCTGCTGTGACCTGTGAGTTAC